>NW_023494789.1:50127736-50310236 GCF_904425465.1 Colossoma macropomum
AACATGGAGCTCTTGGATCAATTCCTTTATCTTTATCTTTAAATGTCTGAATCGACCAATCAAATCCCTTTCAAATTACATTTGAAGAGCACGTTAGGCAGCCAAGGAAATTGTTTAAAATTGTTTTTTGGGCAGTTACTGTGACTTTACCTGACAAAACACAAAAGAACATTAGAACAAATACAAATAAACATAAATTTAGTAAAAGGTAAGAAGAACGTGGTTTCAAAAAAGTGGTTAGATGGTCAGAATAACAACCCTCTTTTAGTTGATGAAGGATTGATCAGATAAACTCGGTCTTGGCTGGTAGCTATAAATACTGAACTCCCTCTTGGAGAGATCTGGAAATGGATAAACACATTATCACGTTGAACAGTCACACTGTGTTGTATTAATGTTGATGTGTATCTGTTCTAGGTTAGTTATATGGAGCAGTAAATGCTGCCCAGATAAACAGCTTTCTCATGCGACTTCTGCTCATTAATATACATTCTGTAATCATTTGCAAAATTTTAAATTCATGGAATCTCATGAATATCAAATCAGGACTGGTTGAATGGTGAGTCACCAAAAGTCATTCATCTGACGATCTAAAATCCAAACAGAGAAACAGTGTATGAAAATACAAAACAAATAAACAAACAAACAAACATTCCAATAATGAACAAATATACTGTTGACAAATTTTCCTTTAGGGTCAATCCAGGATATTATTCTGTCTTATCTTACATTATTAATTGAACTTTGGCACAAACTGCAAAGAACTGCAACTTGCTGTTCTTTGTGGAGTGATCAAGCCACTTTAAAGTGGCTCAAGACGTGTGTGTATGTTTTTGTCTATGTGTCTATACCAGGGGTCGCAACCCAAACGTTAAGATGAGCCATTTTATCCCTTCAATAAAAATCAGTCCACCCTGGGAGCCACAATATTTTATGTCTATTTTACCGTCTTGGCTGTAAATGTGTCTCAGTATGTGCTGATGTACTAGTATAGGCTAAAAATATAAACTAAAACTCAGACTGACTTTGCTCTGCTTTAAGCTTTAGCTCAGCTATAGCCGCTTTTCTCGCATCTCCAGCAGGAAACCATTCCACAAAAGTAGAACAGTTTCTTGTAAAATGTCTCTCAACGTTCGACTTTTTACGAGGCTAAAGTCGCTTCTCATTCGCCAGCTTTTTGTTCGAATTTTCCTGCTCCACCTTAAATGGAGCCTGAGGTGCCAGAATGTAACTGCTGCACCATTTAAGGTGGAACGGGAGAATTCGAACAAGAAGCTGGCGAATGAGAAGCGACTTCAGCTTTGTGACTTTTTAGTGTTTGACAGTTTTTCACTGCAGATTAAACGTATCAGGAAACCAGCTGGAGTGATTATAAATGTAAATCAGTCCATCGTCTCAAATTATCAACGTTCGTCTTAAATCTCTCTCTTTGTCGTTTCGTTAGCTACTAGCTAGGCGAGATTGTTGTCTGTGTTGCTATGGTGACCAGCAGTCTGCGCTGATCTTCAGGGTTAAAGGGTGAATTAGCAGTTCTACATTAACTCCAGAGTTTAAGATCATTTATTGTTAAACTGTGTTGAACGATCAGCAGAGCTTTATTTTACTGTAAAGGAGGATTATTTTATTTTTACCTACAAATCTGATTCAGCTGTGGAGCCACAACAGGGCAGTAACAGAGGAGCTACATGTTGCCGACCCCTGATCTAAGCTAAAGAACTCCTTACTACTTCGACATGAGTGGGCGGGGCTAAACTCTGTAGGCTAAATAGGTGGGTATATGTAAAAGTGTTGGTCTTCATGACATCACAAAAACAGGGAAATCAAAACAGACTGTTTTTTGCGCCATAATTTTATGAGGAGCGAACAGAATGTTTTTAAACGTACATGTATAATAATAATAATAATAATAATAATAACAACAACAACAACTTTATTCCTACAGCACTTCCTATGCCGGTGGCAACTCAGAGTGCTTCAGACACAGGGAAATGTTTAACAGGAATAGAAGAAATTTAGAGTATTAATTTAAAATCATATAAGAAAATAACAGAGCAAATTAAAGAGATAAACACCAAAGAGCTGTAGAGTTTTACTGAAGCGCTGAGTTAAAGAGCTGCGTTTTCAGATGTTTATTAAAAGTGAGCTCTGAGCTCGACTGTCTAATAAAAGCTGAACTGAGCTCCACAGTTTAGAAGCAGAATAACTGAAAGAGTCTCTCCATGTTTTCTGTATTTTACTGAAGGAGGTCAGAATCTGCAGATCTGAGATCATAAACAGACGGACACTCTGTGATGTAAGCAGAGCTTTAAGGTCATTTAGAGCCTTAAAAACTAGTAGCAGAGCTTTAAAATTATCCTAAACGCTGCAGTTCTTTCAGAACGGGAGTGATGTAATCTCTCTTTTGTGACTACATCAAACTTTATTTAAAAAAGGGATGGAAAGTTTGGTTTTCCGTATCATGGGCTCTTTAAAGATTACATCATGACTGGCACCTTCGCAGAGGTTCACCAGTGAGCTGTAGGTTGAGTTTCTCTGTTTTTACTCTGACCGCTGTGGCCTTGTTTAGGTCACTTAACACCAAACTAGCTCAGTAAGTGCTGTAACACGACACCTGCGTCCCCGCTGTAACTCTCCCCTCACTGCAGCCTCTGAAAGAATATATGAGTAAATGAGTTTCCAGTTTCTGTAAATATCAGACGGACGTTCTCAGTCTGGATGGTCCGTGTGCTGCAGGTTCTCTGTGATCAGCTGTGTTGTAGTTTTGGCCATGGACATTCTTACGGTTCTATATGTACAAGTTGGAATTAACTATTTATTGTGTGTTTTTTTTTGTGGTAATTAATATTGTATTAAGAAGAAATCATCTCAGTCACAAGTACTATAGATAATAATAATATTACTATTATTGTTATTATTATTATTATTATTATTATATTATTATTATAGCTAGAAATGTGCATTTCCTGGAACACAGAATGATTGCGCTGATGATGGTTCTGACTTCCTGCTAGGTTACTAGGTGGTTACTATGGTATCCAAGGTGGTTGCTAAGGTGTTGCTAGGTGGTTGCTAAGGTGTTGCAAGGTGGTTGCTATGATATCCCAGGTGGTTGCTAGGGGACTGTTAGGTGGTGGTTATGGTATCCCAGGCAGTGCTAAGGTGTTGGTAGATGGTAGCCATAATAATAATAATAATAATAATAACAATAATAATTAATAATAATAATAATAATAATAATAATAATTAATATTAAATATTCAATAATTGGCAGTTGGATCTCTGTATAGTACAGCAAAAGTTTGTGAAGTTCATTTTCTTTTTTAAAGTTTTTTGGCCTTTTTTATCCCAATTCTCATTACCACAGTGTGTCTACATGCATTTCTTATTATTTTCACTAGAAAAAATAGAAAAAAATGTGTATGACTTTTAACAGTACCACTAAAGAGTTTATGAATTGTTTAAAAATAGTTTATTAATGGTTTTTAATCAGGTAATACGCACTTTAAAATCATTAATAAGCAGTTACAACACATACATAAAAGGGAAACAGTGACTTAACAGTAAACACACATTCATCTATGCTGTGAAAGCTCAGATGTTGCTGGTTTTGGATCTGACTTTGTCTATTTCATCAGTCAGCATTAGACCTGTCAGCTTCATCACATATTCATGTTCATCAGATATAACAGTTAACTTTTGCCCTTTTAATTAAGGTGTTATAACTGTTTATTCATGCTTTTTAAAGGTGTTTATGGCCATTTATAAACTCTTTATAAGGGTAATCTTATTCTAAAGTGGTACCCATTTAACTGTTGAATCTCTTGAATGTTTTCCTTGTAAACTGTAAGGAAGTGAACCAAAACAACAAAATAACTGGTCACAAGTAAAAAGACAAACCTCAGCAGCTGTCAATGTGTTGCAGTAATGAGATAAAATTGCACAATACTATATTCTGCTAACTAAATGTTTTAATAATTAGCTTTAAAATAGTTCCTGTGACAGCAGAAAAAAGAAAAAAACATTATTTAAAGATTTATCTTTATGACAGTTTGTTCACTTAAACTGGAAAATGTTACCAAAAATCTATTTTAGATCAAATAAATTATTCAGGTGTTTGTTTAATTATTCAAACAAGTTTTTTATTTGAATTTGGGGCCCAGTATGTGTCAAGTTCATGAAAATATCCTGATTAATAATGGTAATAATAATAATAATAATAATTATTATTATTATTATCTTCACAATAATAATAATGGAAGCACCATAATATGTTAAATATGCAACATAACTAAATAAACGGAGATAACATGGGAGATATTCCACACAGCAGATATCCTAAGCCAAAAGTGAGGAAATGTCCCTAATATTGTTAAAATGCCTTTAAAGTCATCATTTAAGGGGAATCTTTTTGGTATCTACAGTGAAAACCAGTGAAAATATGGACATTAAAAGTAATAATTTGCATTAGTGTTAAATAACCTGTCTTTTTAGGGAAGTAACTCCAAATGGTCTGACATTACAGGGCATTTACTGCATCTCACGTGGCTACCTGTGTGTGAGACGCAGACAAAGAGCGGAAGAAAAGTAGTTCCTATTCCACACATTTAATAATATAATAACAATTTAATAATATTACTGTTTGTTTAATACTTCTGATGCATATTCAGTTTACTGCCTAGAGGAAACACTCAGTATCTACACTGATCAGGCATAACATTATGCCTTATCATCCTTGTTTCTACACTCATTGTCCATTTTATCAGCTCCACTTACTATATAGGTGCACTTTGTAGTTCTACAGTTACAGACTGTAGTCCATCTGTTTCTCTGATACTTTGTTAGCCCCCTTTTACCCTGTTCTTCAGTGGTCAGGACCCCCATGGACCCTCACAGAGCAGGTACTATTTGGGTGGTGGATCATTCTCTTTTTTAAAAGGGTGCTATATAGCACCAAAAAGGGTTCTCCCATTGCTTAACATTGTGACAATAGAAGAAACTTTTTTGGTGCTGGAACCATTTTCAAAAATGTTCTGTATAGAACCATCTACAGCAAACATGCAAAGGGTTTTTTGAGGGTTCCTGGTTCTTTTATAGAACCATTTACTTTACTGAAGAACCCTTAAAGCCATCATTTTTTAGAGTGTATATGAGTTAAAGTTTTCCTCCAGTTATTGCCTCTTTATTAAGCTACAAAGCTACACAAAGCTAATCAAAATCTCAAACCAAAATAGTTCATGGAATACATATCTAAATAATAGAGCTTCTGTGCTGAGCTGACTAGAGCAGCTACACATCTGTGAGTAACAGCGCAGGTTCGAAAATCACTTCTTGGTTAACACTGCATGCTGAATCCGTCAGACCAGACAGGCTGCATTCTGCATGATCGCATGCCTTTCTGAAAACAGCTTAAGCTGTCATCTTCATTGTGATGAATGCTGATCTTATCTACTATCTGATAAGTCATGTCTTTCTTTAGATCATTCCTTTTTGTCAACATAGCCCACGTGGCAGTGCATGATAGAAAGGAGATCATGTCCTAATGATGGCGTGACTCTTATTGACAGAGCTTTTATGCATATTCATAAAACTGCCTAACTTCCTTTCAGCAGCACATTAAAATATGTAGTCAACTAAACCGACAGCTTTGAGTGATTTTAGAGCAGGGCTGCCCAGTGTGAGGCCTGCGGCCCGAGGGCGGCCCGCCAGAAAGTGTCCTACAGAAGTGCTTGTAGGAACAAGGCATATACTTTAATGCAGTGGTGAACCAGGACTATTGGAGCTTGGCCGTCAGTTGGGCCATAAATGTCAAACTCTAAAAAAAAAATCTAAAAAAGGAAAAAGTAATGTTAATTTTTGCAAGCAGAAATTATGAAATTCTAGTAATATGTTAGCGCTGAGCTAACAGCAATTCACATGAACACTTTTTGACCTTTCTGGATTAAACATGGACATTTGAAGCTTATAAAACATGTTCTATAAGTTTTATTTGAAGCTTGTAACAGACATTAGCATATAAATGAGCTTGTATGTATCAGTTTTACAGTCTCTCTTTTAGTAAAGAGTTCTGCCGCCACTGTTTTTCATTCATAACAACCTGCTTAGACTATAATTCATTATTATAATTATTAAGTGACCCTTATTCGTCCCACAACGGGAAATTTCACCTCCACATTTAACCCATCCGTGCAATGAAACACCACATACACACTAGTGAACACACACACTAGGGGGCAGTGAGCACACTTGCCCAGAGCGGTGGGCAGCCCTATCCATGGCGGCTGGGGAGCAGTTGGGGGTTAGGTGTCTTGCTCAAGGGCACTTCAGTCACGTACTGTCGGCTCAGGGGATCGAACCAGCGACCTTCTGGTCACAAGACTGGTTCCCTAACCTCCAGCCCACGACTGTACAGGCCACTGTAGTAACAATGTGTTGGAGATTCCACTGCATTTGGGGGTAACAAGTAATATGTCTAATTAGCTTTTCTAATTAAATAATGCAGTTACAATCACTGAAATTTAAATAGGCTCATTACTCCTCACTTTTGTCTTACATTAAAATATTAATGGACGACTGCAGACTTTAGCAGACAAATGCAGCCTATTCCCCAAATTCCCTGTTTATGATCTAACGTCTCCCGACCTCACGGTGACGCAATGAATGAATTAATTAATCAGCGTTAGCCCACACAGTGACCAACAGTTCGGGCAGTGTGAGCTTGCTGTCCTGGAAATATGGCCATTATTTTTCTCTCTTCAAGATCAATAACAGAAATACACTGGTGAGTTGTAGACGATGTGCAGGTCTGAGAACTTTATCCGCATCGGAGAAGCACCTGGTAAAACAACACACTTCTACAAAGCTAGTTGCGAAAGACCCTAGTACTCTCACTGCTGACCAAGGAGCCCCTCCATCCAAACAGCCATGGCTCAATGTCAAACCCAAGAACTCATCTGCACAGTAAGCCAACTAAACAGATCTAAACAAACTGGCTGCCAGGTATATTGTTGAAGACATGCAACCTATGTGGACAGTTAGAATGTCAATGTGCAAAGGGTTCTTTGAGTGTTCGTGGTTCTATTTAGAACCATTTTCTTTACTAAAGAACCCTTGAAGAACCATCTTTTTAAGTGTGAACGTGCAGAGCTAAACTGATGTTGAATAGGTGGATATACACCAGCTAAAGCATGTGGACAGCTGACCATCACACCTATATGAGCTTGTTGAACATCCCGTTCCAAAACCATGGGCCTTTATTTGGAGTTGCCCCCTTTGTGACTGTAACAGTCTCCACTCTCCTGATAAGGTTTACAAGATTTTGGAGTGTGTCTGTGGGAATTTGTGCCCATTCAGTCAAAAGAGCATTTGTAAGGTCAACACTGAAGTTAGATGAGAGGGTCTGGCTCACAGTCGACGTTCCAGTTCGTCCCAAAGGTGTTCAGTGGGGTTGAGGTCAGGGCTCTGTGCAGGCCACTGGAGTTCCTCCACACCAAACTGGTCAAACCATGTCTTTATGGAGCTGCTTTGTGCACAGGGGCTTGCATCCTATGACAGTGCTGTGTGTAAAGTCAGTAGCCACATTTACATGCAGCCCAATAATCAGTTAATAATCCGACTAATAGCTCAGTCGGAATAGAATACGTCCATGTAAACACCTCAATCGGAATAGAGGCCATTCAGAATACAGTTTCTATCCGACTGATCGAGGTGGGTAATCCTGTAAATAATCTGTTAAATAGAAGAATAATAACCGTGTAAACGCCTGTATCTGATTACATTCCCTATCGGAAAGTTTAAGTACGTTCCGATCATGTTTGTCACGTCATAGTGAAAGTTTATACCGTTCAACATGTCGGAGCAGAAACTGGTCTGCAGAGGAGACGAAGTTTATGCTCTGATCTTTAAAAGACGGCGGTGGGACGGACGTCCAGCTTATGTGTCTCAGAACACGACGTCTTCCTCTCGGCCTTCTTTAATAAGGACATTTGAAGGACGTTTTCCTGAGTCTGACATCATTTTAAAGCAATTAAAAACACAAGCACTGCTCACTGCTGCTCATCTCACTCTGACTGGACTCACGTGATGTTCACTGTCATGGTAACGTTAACTCTAAGTGGTTCTCCACGTATGCACGTCATTTTCGATCTGATTACTTGTAGTGAGCATGTAAACGGAGATTTTCCATCAGATTGTTGAGTGGAGTGAGCATAAACACCTCAGTCTTCATCTATAATCGGAATGTATTCAGTCGGACTGGCACAATTCATTGCATGTAAACACAGACACTGAGCTCTTCAGTACGACACGTTGTACTGCCAGTGTTTGTCTATGGAGACTGCAAGGCTATGTGCTTGATTTTATACACCTGTTAGCAATGAGTGTGGCTGAAACACTTGAACTCAATAATTAGGAGGGGTGTCCACATACTTTTGGCCACATATGTAAATGTGTTGGTTTTCATAACATCACATAAACGATTAATTAAAATCAGGCTGTAGCTTAGTTTATGTATATGGACAGTACGTATGGGGTACCTTTTCATCAGTGTTTACATACGACATCAAACTTTTTAATTTCACAAAAAGAAAGCAAGAGAAATTCAGTTTTGCATGATATGGGCTCTTTAAATTGATGGAAATGAATAAGGCAGTTCAAACAATGACTTAAGAAGGTTCACTATGAAGCCTTCACAGTTCCTCAGCTCTGAGTAGAGGACAGTAGTTCCCTGCAGGTGTACCGCCCGCCAGGTGTAACACTAGGCTACTTGCCCACTCTCATCTCCATCTCTTTGACTCTGAATGGCTAATGATGGAGGCTCATTGCTGAAATGAGACTGTGAGAGGTAGAGTTACTTTCTCTGGCCCATTAATAGACAACAGAGCAGCTTCCAGCCTCCAACACTGTCGAACCGCTAATGTATTTACATTCTACAAAACGGACATAAGCAAAAGTTTTAAATTCTATAATGTCAGTATATACAAAATAAGCTATAAATGAAATTTTCAGGAGTAGATCCTGAAAAAGTTAAATTTAAAGTTACACCAACAAGATATTTAAATACAATTGTTAAGATACTTCTAAAAACCCTTCAAAACTGAGGTACCCAAACGTTTTTTCTTGGTGGGGGGCCAAAGTACAATCTCTGTGGTGGGCCGAGTGGCAAAACGACTAAACAGTACTCAAATAAAGAAGGTAATTGAATTGCAAATCTGTTTATTTTAATACTATTTTTAAGTTCTAATGTGTCAGGGAAAATAAAAAATGTCTGTAATTTTTATTTCATTTAATATAATATAATATAATATAATATAATCATAATGCATTGTTGTATTTAAACTCAGCACTTATTGTATTAATATTTTTTTTCATTGTTTTACTCTTATCACGTTTTGGTTAAAAAGGCAAAAGGGTTAAAATACTAAAACACTTAACTGAAAATGATCCAGTTGTTTTCTTTGTGGTATCTAGGTAGATACAGCCAATCAAGCTCCCTCATTGGTTAGAACTTCAGGAGCTGAACTGAAGGCCTTACATATTAGCTACCAAGAAAATTAGGATGTGACAAAGGAATCAACTCATCATGCTTTGATTTAAAATGGGACGAATTTTGTGAGAAAAGGCATCGATCTAGTCCTTCTGGATGTTCTAGATACGTCACTGACTGTCAGTGTTGTGCAAGTTACTGAAAATCAGTAATTAATTACAGTTTCTAGTTACTTCTGTCAAAAGTAATTGAATTACTTTACTGCATTTTAAAGTCATTCGTTACTTTTGCATTACTTCTTCAGATTGGTGGAGAATGTGCTGTATATGGCTCTGTATAGAACCTTCTTGAAAATGGTTCTATAAAGCAGCAAAAGGGTTCTTCTATTGTATACATCATAACAATAACAGAACCCCTTTTGGTGCTATATAGAACCCATTTTCTTTAAGAGTGTACTTTAATGCAGGGGTTCCCATAATTGAAGTGTTTTTGAGAAATAAAATCTATTTCTATAGTGATTGTTTGTTTGCAGTGATTCTTTTTCAGTATTTGAATGTCAGTCAAAGCTGTTAAACAACAAAGACATTTTTGTGGCCGTCTTGCTCGCCTTTTCTGACAGTGCCAAACATTCTGGAGGGTAATGTACAGAAACTATATAGTGCCAAATATTCTGAATGGTAATGTACAGAAACCATACATGCATCTTTAAGGATAACCAATACATCGCCACTGTCTTAATCCCCTTAATCCCCACCATTAGGCTAGTTTCAGTGTTTTTCAGACTGACCTACAGCTACAAACAATCCCGTGGCTCTAAACCACAGACAGCACATGCCACACTGTGTTTTGGAACTGTTTTCATTTGGTTCTCCTCCCTTTCATGCTTTTGATTTGCAACATTGATGCTGGGTGAGTCACAGTGAGCTCTGTTTCCGCTTGACTGAGATGGCTTACATGAAAATGTTTGTCAGCTCTCAACTGTCAACTGAATTAGATGTTTAAGTATTTCATATATGTTCTTATTTACGCATACCAAGGCCTTAACGTGTTGAGTGAATTCTCATTCAATTTGAATAGTGACCTACAAAAAATGCGGAAGAAATGCTTCGTTTCGAATTATCCAAATTTTAAAACTTTCAACTTTCTGTTGTTTTTTCAGGTTTAAACGAAAAAAATTCCAGATTTCAATGAGGTCTCAGACGTTTTGACCCCGCTGTGTATATACATATATACAGCTATACACTGTAAATAATGGCTCTTCAGATAAACCTAAAAAAATGTCAATTTTTTACAGTGTAGGAAAATGTGATGAAAAAAAATCGGAAGGAAAATACAGTAGAAAATCTGCTGCTCTAACTTTTTACATGTATTTACGTTTTGCATTTTGATGTACATGTTTTGTTGAAATTATGTCACTGACATAAAATCCCTGGGTGATAGAAAAACATCTAAACACATTTGAATTAGAATCAAAATGCTGTCAGAATCATTTTAATCATGTGATAAATAAATTGTCACCCAATATATCCTGTCATTCCAATACATACACATATACACCAATCATATGCATTCAGCTCTGGACTGCAAAGGAAAACATTTAAAAGATGTCATATTTGAGAGATTTCATGTGTTTATTAGTGCAAAATCCAAGAAAAAGCTCAGCCAAATGTTCACACTGTACCTGACATGTGGAAAGTACTTGGGTCCACTTTCAGGAGAAGGAATTTACTGACACAATAGAAACTATCAATGCAATAAAAAGCTTAGATAAAGTTTTTGACAGTTTTATATAGTAAAATCATTACAGATTATCTTTCACAATCATTTACATGCTGAGAAGCATGCTGAGATGGGTGTGGCTTTTGGTTTCCTCAAACTGTTCATAGCTGATTAGCCTACATTTGGTTGAATAGATCTTCCTCTTCTAGAAGCTCAACTTCATTGCTGTTATTTTATTTACTAATTTTAAAGCACAGCGCCAGTTAATAGTTAATAAACAGTATCAACAAAGCTGTAATTTGGTGAGAGTTAATCCAAAAAGCTAATTTTCATCTGTAATCTCACATTAAAAGTACACGTTAATACTATCATAAAGCATACATGATATAAAGTGGCATGAACTGTAATCTTGAACACACTGAAAAGACACAAAAACAGTCACAGCAAATTCACTTATTCTACAGTTTCCAATGTTAATTAATGTGGCATTATGAAAGTGTTTATCCACTTTTCTGAGACAGGTTATATGTAATATGCAATATGAAAGAACATGAACACACTAATGGGGTCATGATTTTTGAGCACAGCAACAATAGTGCACAAAAAATAGAAGATCTGAAACCAAGACCAGAATATTCCACATTTGTGTTGATGTCCACTCTGAACAACCTTCAGGATTCATGAATGATTAAGGAGCAATATTGTGTCTACATCACAACAGTTTGAGCATTTTGTGTAAGATTTGATTTTTGTTTAAGAACTCAATTTTAAGTAAGATTTGAATTTTTGTAAGCTTTTTATGTAAGAATTGAATTCAGGGTAATTGAATTTTGTATAAAAAATTCATTTTGGTTCAGATTGTTGTGTAAGAACTGAATTTTGAATAAGGTCTTTGTGTAAGAATTTGAATAGTGGGAAGGATTTTAATGTCAGATTTTAATTTTGGGATAAGATTTTTGTGTAAAAATTGAATTTTGTGTAAAAATTACATGTAAATATGTAAATTGTAAATATTTGGATATATAAAAAATTTAATATTGGGAAAAAATGAGGTAAGATTTGAATCATAATTTTGACTTTTTCTTTCAAGCCAAATTGAGTGGTAACACAGAAACAGAAGTGATCCTACACGCATGTAAGAGCACACACTAACACCACCACATTTATGGTCAAAATCATCCAATTTGAGTTACGACAACAAAACCCCTGTATCAATAATAATTTAAAACTTGAGGGACCTGAGAACAGATAACATTATCTCATTTTTACATCTGCAGTTGATTGTTCTAAGTAGTCTATTTGAGGCAGCTCGATCCGACAAGCCCCCCCAGCAGACAGGGGCCCCCGGCCATAGTTCAGCCATCCATCCCAGCCCACTAGCTGTATCTAGCGCTTCATGTGGAAAAGTTCTTGGAAACCATTAATCTGGAAATCATCTCCAAAGTTCAACAAGAATGAGGAGCAAACGTAAACAAACTCAGCCTTAAACTGACCAACATCAGGTGCAAACTCACGTTGCAGAGAGTCTGATTCACTATTCTCACCGCTTTGCTGCAGCGCAGTCCTGCAGTCTTGTAAGGCAGGAATTTCAAGTCACTGTCTTTCAAAACTTCAAACTTGGGTGTGACTGAGTGAATGAATGAGCATCCAGCAGTGAAAACAAGTTCAATACACTGAGACTTTAGGTGAAGCTTCGACATGCCCAACAGCACTTACAATGACTTCGCCTTTCCTGGAAACACTGCAAGATCACGTTCAGCTTAAGAGAAATCATCCCAGAGAAATAAAAAAATCTCTACATAAACAGATCTGTTTAAATTGATCCAAGGCAGTAAAACACTCCTCAGGAAATCTCTGGCTTAAGGAACCCTCTTGGGTTCTTACTTGATTTATCCTATTTTACTGCACTCTCAGAAATAAAGGTACTAAACTGTCTCTGGGTCAGTGCCCCCTCTCGTCACTGGGGTGGTTCCATCAAGGGTTCATCTCAGTACCTTCAGTCAGGGAACATAACTGAACCATAATCCACTGAAATGATATGTTCTAAGCTGTACTGACTCCACACACCCCGTCTCGTCTCCAGGCTTTTATTTTACTGTTCTGTTTAAAACATTCGGTTATGAAAAGGTACAAATACGAACTTTTCACCTGGAAAAACTTATTTAAGGTTCACAATCAGACCTTAAAACCACTGTTGGAGCTTTGAGGGAACATTTACACTGTTTGTACCTTGATGAACGAAAAATGTACCTGAACAGAACCTTTATTACTAACAGTGTAGGGTATAAAATTAACCCCTTAAAATTTCAAGCTTATTACATACTAATGCTTATTATTCAGTCACTACAGGGACTCAATGCAAACCAGAAGTGTGTAATAAAACTTTGGGCCTGCCGGGGGGCTCTGGCCTTTTAAGGGGTTAACTTACACAAAAAAAGGTGTGATGAAGAAGTTTCAGAAGTTTTAGGAGTTGCATGCATGAAAGAAGCTAAAAACTCCAGGACTATAGGTTGATAACTGTAGTGAACCATAGGAAGGCAATAAAACAGAAACACGTTGTTTAGCCTTTTCAACTCCTTGAGACCACCGGTGGTTCCAAAACACACATCATCATATTCTTCATAACTTTCATATTTCATAAGCTACATTCAGAAGGTGGGGGTCGTATGAGAGCTGTAACTGTCTTCTTTCCAGTCAAATAGATGGGTGATGTAATTTTAAACCCTTACAATAAAAGAAGCTGAACTCACAATTTTTTTTTGTCTACTGAAAGTCGACCCATTTTTCCACAAATCTGGGCTATAAACTATAAACAGATGGCGTCTCTTCAGTGATCTGCTCTGTAAACATTATTTTTATAAAATAATACAAAGAGCGTCTAAGATTTTTGACTTTCAGCAGTAAATTGTAAGCATATAGCAATATGTGTGATCATAAAACACATGTTCTGTTAATTTGAGGGGAGCTTTTACAAAAAATAAATAAATGAATAAAATAATTATTTATTTCACGCAGTTACTGAATAATTTGCCTTACGATTTGGTCATGTAAATTCAGATGGACAAACCAAAATATACCCTGGAGAATAAGAGGTTAGAGAACTTGCACTTCAGCCTTTTCTGAGAGAAACCGACAAAATGGGGTGTCTATGGAACTGGGTGGGGACTTCCACCAAAATAAAAAGAGGGCTTTGGTCTTTACACCAGCGCAGTGTTTCCTGCCAAAAGACATAAGGAAATGCCCCTCGTTCCTGTGATCAGACACGCTGGGGCACTGATGTTTCGAGGCTGTTTTAATACCACTGGAGCCCCTGGTTGAGATTAAGATGCAATTTATTACACTTTTAGGCCAGTAGACTAAACCTACACTCTTAAAAAAGATGGTTCTTCAAGGGTTCTTTAGCAAAGAGAAATGTTCTATTTAGAACTATAAGTTCTACAGGGAGATTCACTCGAAAGAGGCCCCGAATATTCTGTTGTAACTCCCGTTAGGATGAAGCAATCTGAACCAAAAAAATACGCTACATACCTTGACATATGTGTAATCGATTGCATTACATGTGATGCTGGAAGTCATCTCTGTTTTCTGCCAGACACATTTCGAAGGGCGCTTCATGTTCCTGAACATAGAGCATCAGAGAGGTTAAGCATCGCGACAGCTGTCCGGCGCCTACCTCATCGCTCCAACGCAGGGGCATCCCAGCTTGTTCGAAACTCCATATACTGAGGAGCTCATTGCACGCTGTTTCGTTCAGGTTGCTTCGTCCTAGAGAGAGTTATTACAGAATATTCGGGGCCTCTTTCGAGTGAATCTCCCTGTATATAGAGCCATATCAAGCTTATATGGTTCTTTGCATGAGATTGACGGAGTATGTGTTCTATGTGGTTCTATACAAAACCTTTTTGAAAATGGTTCTATATAGCACCATAAAGTGTTCTGTTATTGTTACAATGTCAAGCTTGCAACAATAAAAGAACCCTTTTTCTCCATCAATCTGAGGAACCATTTCAACATGCAAAGAACCACTTCATGAGAGAACTCATGATTCAAAATAGAACCATTGTTTTTACTGAAGAACACTTGAAGAACCATCTTTTTAAGTGTGTAGTCTTGGGCTACACTGCAGTGCCGATGATCAATCCCCACTGGGAATTCTTTTTAGCCTAAGATTAGCGTTAATCTGGGTCTAGGAAACCAGCCCTAAATGTCCAAAAGTTTGTAGACACCTGCTCCTCTGGAAATTTCCTTGGAAATGAAGGGTGTTGATAGTGAGTTTGTGCTGCAGTAACAGCCTCTACTCTTCTGGGAAGGCTTTACACTAGATGTTGGAACATTGCTGTGAGGATCTGATTGAGCATTAGTGAGGTCAGGATGTTGGATGATCAGTTCTGGATCAGTAATCATCCCAAAGGTATTGGATGGAGCTCCATCACTCCAGAGAACACAGTTCCACTGCTCCACAGCCCAATGCTGGGGGGCTTTATAACCCTCTAGCTGACACTTAGTGTTAGGCGCTGGGCACCTTAAAGTAGCTGAATTTACTAGTTAGTAGGGGGAGATTATATATATATATATATATCTGTTGTCGGAAGAAAACCTTGTATCTCCATTTTTGACATTTTCAGTTTTTGACATTATTTGAAAATGCCTGTTGCCCTTTACATTGTATGCACATTTCATGATGAATGAAGTAAAAGAAATGATCTAAAATGATTTGGAAAAAAGTCTGGTTCCATTGACTTACATTAAAAGTGAAGTATGTTTTTTCCTTCTCCAGTAAAGTTACCACTATCACTATCAGGTTTTCTTCCGATAACAGCGATATGTGTGTGAACAAAACCAAAATTTAACACTAGTCATCATGAAGTTATCACAGGCATTTGGACATATCATAACACTGAGCATTTTCCAGTGTCCATTTCTTTATTATTTTTATTATTTTATCTTTTATGTATTTGACTCTGATTTTCCTCAGTTCCATGCCAAACTGTTACAGTGGAGAACAAGGCTTTGATTGGATAAAACTGGTCTGGTGCTTTCAGGCCTTGTTGTTCTCTAATCTTAGAGTGCTGGATGTCTCATTCTCACATCCTGTAATGAAGGCACGCGCTCTCTTTCCATAGTGTGTCTATTTTGGCACTGGGCAGGGCTGAAGGCCACTCGGCCTCAACAAACACTCAGGAAGTCAGGGCCAGCAAATAGAGCTGAAGGGGAATTGTGTGGAGGAGAGAAGCAGCTGGGTGGAGGTCAGAGTTATTATAGTTCTGACACTTTAATTAGTTTTTATTTTCACTTAGTTTTTCATTTGGATTTTTAACTTTAGTTTCAGTTAGTTTTAAGGGAGCATTAAGAGTTTTAGTTTCTATTTTCTGAAAAGTTTTCTAAAATTAGTTTGTATTTAATTTTAGTTTATTTTTTAGTTTAATGTTGAACTCTGTAATAGCAAATATTTAAATAAGAGTAAAATATAATGAACACAGCAGTTGACTGAGCTAAACTCCATCTTTCCTTAAAAGACCAACACAGAAGAGTTCAGGTTCTAAACTCTCTTTCACACACTTAAAAAAACTGAAAACTAAGTTTCTACTCAGTAATTATATTTTGTTTTTGTTTTGCGGTGGACATAGTTTTGATTTAGTGTTTGTGTTTTTAAAAACTGCAGTTTTTCTTTTTATATTATTTAACGAGCACATTTTTTCACTGCTTGTATTTGTTTTAGTGAATAATAACCCTGGTGTAGGTTGGTGTGTAAAGAGGGACACGATCAAACCAGCTCTCTTCAGTTGCTTGTGTACTCATTCATTATAAACAGTAAGAAGACGTTTTAGTAGCAGGTTATTAATCAACTCTGAGATGATCTGCTTCAGCACATACTGAACAGACGTGTTCAAAGGGTTGAACAGCCCAGTCTAATCACATGTTTTGTTGATATTCAAGTGAAAATAACCCATCCCAAAGTTTAATGTGACATATTTCTGCAGATTTTAATGCACAGATTTGATTTATTTGCTAGTTTGTTATAAAATGTTGGAAAAAAAATAAAACCTCAAATATAAAATGTACCATAACTTTTTCACAGAGCACATTTTATTATTTTTTTCCAAGTATGGAACCGTAATTGTGTATTAAAGTGTACAGAAGTGTGTTCTCTGTAGAGGATATGATCACTTGGAAAATCAACAAAGCATGGAATTTGACCAGGGGTGCCAAAACTTTTACTTACAATATGACTGTATATACATATGCATATAATATGTGTTATATGTATATACACACACACATATACATATAACTATAAAAAGCAGGGTCAAAAAGTCACAGATCACTAATTAAAAATGTTATATCACTGGGCCTCGTTCTCCAGTATCTTCCTGAGTTTGTTCTTAAATGTGCTCTCGAGAGAAAGGTTCTAAGAAAAAGTCTACGTCAGATTCATGACGTGTTCTTAAAGCGCAGAACTGTTCTCACCGTTGTGCTCTTGAGTGTGTGTAGATTCTGTTCTTACCTGAGAACAAATCCCACATAAGAAAATATTGGTGAATCAGAATCTTCGTAAAAACTGCGTAAGTAGGTTTTAAGAAGAAATTTCGGTAACACTTTCTATGAATGTCACCTTTGTAAGCATCTATAAACACATTCATAACATGTTATAATGCATTCATAAGGCATTATAAACATGGCTATAAATATTTATAAAAATGCATTACACATTATAGCCATGCTTATTATGCATTATGAATTAGTTAACATAATACATTATAAATACTGTTCATAACAAATTATAAGAGCTCATAAGTTGTATTTGTCCGCTCTAATAGATGCTTATGTTTATAGATGCTTACAAATGTGACATTCATAGAAAGTGTTACCGAAATTTCTTCTTAAGAACGGTTGGTGAACGAGGCCCAGGGTTACTTTAGTACAAAGCCCAGAAATGCATTATACAGCTTAATGCTGCTTTTGAGTGTCATGGTTTTTAATGGAAAACACTTATAAAACGAGCGGCTCTGGTCCTAAAATCTGATTGGCTAAGCCACATTTTGAACCTGTTATAAATAGTCAACATATACACACCTACGACCGAATTCTGTGTTTCAGAAGTCACTAATAAATCCACACTGGTGAATAACAGGATCATTCGAGGCCCAGCGTTATTATTATCCTTCTTTGTGTTACTTCTCGTCACTTTTCTTCATTTTAGATTTTACAGATTTATTAAAAAAATGTTTTTAGTTCAATAATTATTAATTATTTATTTCCAGTTGTTTGAGGTCTCAGATCTTTGGCTGTCGCTGTGTGTCTATCCAGTTTTCCACTGTTTACTCGTAATATTTTCTCAAATTTGCACTGGGAGTTTATAGGCAGTGAAACTGTGAGTCATGTTTCTGTTTGGTTTAAACAGTAGACAGTTATTTGCTTGCTGATGACGAGTTTTGGCAGGACCGACCTGTGGAAGGCCTGGGGGGGGCAGTTTGGTGAGAAAATGGGGTCAGTGTGAATGACAGGACAGGGACGATGCAGCTGCTCTCTCATCTCTCCATTCAAACCTGTTTTGTGCTTGTAAAGCAACATTAGCAGATCATTAATCAGCTTAACTTACGTGATATTTTCTTTATGGATATTCTTTAAGGACTGTTATCTTGAGATCACAACTTAATTATCTTGTGATCTCAATTTAACAAAAGTTGTTTTCTCAAACTTATTTTTCTAGTGATCTCCAGAATATCAGAATTATTACGTTACTTCAAGAAAACAAATTTTGTTAAATTGAGATCACAAGACAAATATGTCATGATCTCAAGATAAAAGTACAGGAAATAAGAACTATCTCTTGGCCTCAAAATTTGATATATATATTTATCTCACTGCTGTCGGAAGAAAACCTCCGAAATGGTAACGTAGATATCTCCGAAATGGTAACTACTTTTAAAAACCCTTAAAAAACCTACTTTACTTTTAATGTAAGTCAATGGAACCAGACTTTTTCTGTGTAACTTTGGGTCCATTCATCATGAAATTTACACACAGTATAAAGGACAACAGGTATTTTCAAATTATGTCAAAAAGTGAAAAAGGACAGCAGTGATATATATATATAGTGGAAAATCTGAAACAATAATTTTTCCTTGGGGACTATTTTGCCTCACAACACCCTGCATGTATCCCTCCACCATGAATGGATTTTAAAAATACAAAAAAAAAATCAAAACCTTCTCAAAGCTATCAGACATCAGGCAATGTATTCATAACCATTTCATGTAGTAACTTTCTGTGAGGGAGCTTTTAGAGGTGGACGTCTGGTTCCTATCACCACCACTGTGAACAATTCTGACTCGGTAAGTTTTTCTAGAATGGAGCGTTTCACACCAAACCACCCTGAATGACTCTGTTTACATCTAAACCAATTCATAATGCAGACATTCTGTTGTGTAATGAACTCTTTGGGTTAATCAAAGCAAAAAATACACCAGTTATCCTTCAGGAACCTGCAGGACAGTGAAGGCCAACAGCTAGAAAATTTCCACTCTGCTGGAAGTTCATGAGCTGGTGGTTCCTCAGGTGTTCAAACATTCCGAGTTGTGACAGGTGATAAAGCGCAGGTATGTGATCCTCCTCTAAGCAGGGCAGTGCTGGTGTTACGCTGGCTGGTGAGCTGCGGTGTTTGATGCCACAGGCACAGTTTAATCTCTGCCGCAGAATGTAAGAGACTCTGTGGGGCGGTTGAGAAGCGGCTATGTGCTGAGACTTGTTAAGCCTTCTGAACAGGTACGCAGCCTCAGGAATGTCACGCTAAGCTTCTGTTGCCTTTGAAACTAGAGCAACAGGCATTTACATAAGTTATAGATTAATTTGAGCTTCAACGTTTTGAAATCCTGGTTATTACCAGTTGTTACCAAGTAATAGTGTTTACTATGTGTTAGCAGTTTGTTTGATGAAGGTCGTTCAACATGTTGTTTGAGGTACTTTCAGTGTCACAGCCTCAAAACGCTGTAACACTTTCGACCTTTTTTACAAATAGATGAATGTTCTTCTATCTCCTCCATCAAAGTGCAGCTGAAATCAAAATTCATCTTGTTTACCTTGTTAATTCCTGTCTCTGGTCATATTAATCACAACACATCATATCACATCGTACAAAAGACTAAATTCTTGTTTTCCGTCTTCTGATCTTTGTTTACATCACTGTGCACCGGCAGGCAGAGAAAAAAAACAGTGTGTGGAACGCTTTGGGGCCTTTTAGGCCTTCATACAATACAACCCCATTTCCAAAATTTGGGACGCTGTGCAAAATGTATATATAAAAATAGCATGTGATGATATACAAATCATGTAAACCATATTTTAAAGGAAAATACTACAAAGACATCATATCACATGTTGAAACTGTGAAATTTAATTGTTTTTTGAAAAATATATGCCCATTTGTTTTCAGTGGTGACAGGTCTGGACTGCAGGCAGGTCAGTTTAGCACCCCGACTCTTTTAATACAGAGCAATGCTGTTGTAATACATGCAGAATGTGGTTTGACATCGTCTTGCTGAAATAATCAAGGCCTTCCCTGTAAAAGACGTCATCTGGATGGCAGCATATGTTGCCAAAACATGTATATATCGTTCAGCATTATTGGTGGCTTCACAGATGTTCCCATCACCCATGCCATGTGCACTAATGCCCCCTATACCAGCATGAATACTGGCTTTTGAACTGTGCACTGATAACAAGCTGAGTGGTCTTTAGCTCGGAGGACACAGTGTCCATGATTTCCAAGAAGAATTTCAAATGTTGATTCGTCGGACCACAGGACACTTTTCCACTTCGCCTCAGTCTATTTTAAATGAGCTCCGGACCAGAGAAGGTGGCAGCATTTCTGGATCCAGTTTCTGTACAGTTTCTTCTTTGCATTTTACAGTTTTAACGATGCAGTGATGAACTGTTTTCACAGACAGTGGTTTTCAGAAGTGTTTCTGAGCCCATGCAGTGATTTCCACTACAGAATCATGTCTGTTTTTAATGCAGTGCCGCTTGAGGGCCCAAAGATCGCAGCCAGCAAATACTGGTTTTTGGCCTTGACCCTTACATACAGAGATTTCTCCAGATTCTCTGAATCTTTTAATGATATTATGTACCGTAGATGATGAAAAGCAGAAGTTCTTTGCTATTTTATGTTGAGGAAACGTTATTCTTGAATTGTTGCACTATTTGATGGTGCAGTCTTTCACAGAGTGGCGAACCCCTCCTCATCTTTACTTCTGAAAGACTCCGCCTCTCTGAGATGCTCTTTTATACCCAATCATGTTACTGACCTGTTGCCAATCAACCACCAGGTGGTTTTTTTTAGCATTACATAACTTTACCAGCCTTTTGTTGCCCCAGTCCCAACTTTTCTGGAACTTGTTGTTGGCATCAAATTCAAAATGTGCAAATATTTTTCAATAAACAATAAAATTTCTCAGTTTCAACAGTTGATGTGTTGTCTTTGTACTATTTTCAATTAAATATAAGGATTCAATCGCTTAAAACAAGTAAGAAAATGTCTAGAAATAAGTTTTTAATCTTAAATTAAGCTTAAAACAATCTCAGCAGGAGAAATATTAGATTTATTGACTAGATTTAAGTTCATTTTACTTGACAAGATACTATTTTTTGCAGTGCATATATACAGTCACATGTATTGTTTGTATATATATATATATATATATATATATATCATCTAAACCAACCATCATCTAAACCACTTATCCTTCTGGGTCACGGTGGGGTGCTGGAGCCTATCCCAGCTGTCATTGGGCGGAAGGCAGGATATACCCTGGACAGGTCGCCAGTCCATCGCAGGGCAGACAGACAGACATACACATTCACACACACATCTAGGGGCAATTTAGCACGTCCAATCAGCCTGACTGCATGTCTTTGGACTGTGGGAGGAAACCGGAGTACTCGGAGGAAACCCACGCAGACACGGGGAGAACAGGCAAACTCCACACAGAAATGACCCTGGTCACCCGGACGGGAATCGAACCCAGGCCCGAGATTGCATTATTTCTGCACATAGTTTTACACTTAAGTACACTAAATATTCACATCACAGTGTTATTACTGACATCTACCTCCTTCCTTACTGCCAGTCACCTGTACTGCTTGGTGCAACTTCTTTATTTAATGTTACCTGTTGTCTGGTGTTCTTGTCTGGTATGTGCAGTTCCTCCCTCCCCTATTGCCTCATGTGTGCTGCTATTTACATATATATATGTTTTTATATGTAAGGGCTGCGTCAGTATAAGAATGCCCTGTATTCTGAATACATATGACAGTAAACTTTGAATCTTGAATCTTATTTCAGTCTCTCCTGCATACAGTGTGGATTTCTGTTGGGCTACAGTGACCTCATGTGGAGAAGAATTGTATTGCATCAGGTTTAGCCAGTATTCGGTCATAGGTAAATTCATAAAATCATTCTAATATAATAGACCAGTGCAAACAAAATAATATTATGATGTGGCTAATTCAATAAGTAAATAAACAAATAAAAAAATGAAGCGTCCAGAATGATGAACAGAGCTGTGAATGGTTCTGTAATGACTGAGAAAGTTGCACAACATCAGTAACTAATGTCTAAGATGGTTAGTATGATTAATATGCAGACTGCAAAAATGGTGATCAAATCTAAAGGCAGCTAACTTGACAAAAAATATTGTAAACAGATCAAAACATACCAAAATATTGAATAAAAAAATCTACAAATATATTTTGAAGTCTATGTTACAATATTTAAATCGATGAATCTACACTGTATTATAGATTTAGAATTGTTATTGTATACAAAATGCAGATTATGAACGATTTCTGAAAGACAAGATGATGGAAACTGTAAACTAGTAAATGATTTAAAGGAGAACAAATGCATTCAGTCGCATAATCACACACATTCCAGACTCACACATCAGACACAATGAGGCGCCAGATTGGATTTGCACAAATACACTTACATAACTTCATGTAGACAGTCTTAATTTGAGGCTTTGCAGTTTCTGGTGTGAGTGTGAACCGATCTGCTTGTCCCGTCATCTCTGACTCACAGTGCTGGATTGTCACAGACTGTCTGTTTACTGAGCGCTGAATTCAACAGTGTGACTGATGGCCCACATTACATTCACCAAACCCCTCAGAGAGCCTGTGGAACTGTGCTGATGGAGATTATTAGATGATAGAGCTAATCAACTGAATGTCTTCAGCAAATACTATGAAAATCACATCTTTTACTCGTCAGAAGGCCAATTAAACAAAGACCAAAACAAACTGAATGCACACAGAATAAAGAGTATAAAGCTGGAACATCAGGAACTCAGTGTAAATGATGTCATGTGCAAATAATGAATGTACTGGAAGTACTTTTAGGAAAGAACAGCTACTGACATGATTGGCTACTCAGCTTTAAAGGGGACAATTTTTTATTTTCTGCATAATTCAGTGTGTGAGGTGTAAACAGAGAGATTCAGAGTGGTTTGGTGTGAAATGGTTCAGATGTCTTTACAGTGGTGGTGATAGGAACCAGGGGTCGCCATGACTACAACACAAATATAGACATTTTATCCAAAACCACCAGAGAAAACTCTTTATATGGAATGTTGATGATGGCATATATCCCTCCATCATTAATAGCTTTTGAACAATACTTTTTAGACGAGAATCTTTTATCATTGTAAAAAAAGTGATAATAATAAATAATCCAATCATAATCGGATTTCTGCAGTTATCCGATTATTCAAATAGTCATGTACAAATAGTCAACGCTATACTCCAATCTAGAAATCTGATTAAGAAATCTGATAAAGAGGCTGAACTTTAGCTCAGTAATCAGATTTCTCAGTGCATGTAAACTCTTACTCTGATTTCTTTCTTTCGCATGCGTGAAAACAGACGGCAGTACCAGAAATAGGCAAGCAGCATCACTGCGAGACACAGCAAAACACTTTTGGAGCGACACTGAAACCAAATATATGCTTGACGAAATGAAGGATTTAAATATTCTTCATCTTCTAGATGACGTATGTTCATATTTTCAGGTAAAGCGTCACAATGTTTTTTTTTTTCAACCGCGGCATGAAGTTCGAGTTTTATGTTAAGTTTGCGTGGCGTCTTCTTCTGTGAGTTTATTGGCTGGTAGTAAAGCAGAAATCTGATTACTGTCTGACTCATGTAGACCCGGAGTTTCCCCATTATCTGATTACTCAAGTGCATGTAAACGCCTTGATCGAATTAATGACAAAATCTGATTACAGCTATCGGATTATTAAGTGCATGTAAACACACTCAATGTCATCAGGCAGTGAATTCATAACCATTTCATGTAGTAACTTTCTGTGAGGGAGCTTTTAGAGGTGGACGTCTGGTTCCTATCACCACCACTGTGAACAGTTCTGACTTGGTAAGTTTCTCTAGAACGGAGCGTTTCACACCAAACCACTCTGAACGACAAAATGTTGCCCTTTAATAGCTTTACCGGAATTAGCTGTATTTGGAATAATTACTGTAGGAAGGGCTAAACAGCTCTGTGCAGTGAATTAACAATAACACAGAAAGGCTTTGTGTGATTTGTGTTGTTATGAATCAGTCATAGAAGTCATTATCAGTATCAGGTGCCTTTTCATGTCAGTAATATGATCACTCAAGTTCATTAAAGGGACTTAAAATAAAGTGATGATTTTCTCAGATGTTGTTCTGATTGAGTAAACCTTTATGAATATATCAGCATGATGATGTTTGCTTTAAGAAGCATTTTACACCTTTTGTTCCTTTTTCCTCTTTGATTGGAGGGGATTTACTGCCTGACCATCTTCAGTAAGTGTACAGTGGTGCTTTAAAGTTTGTGAACCCTTTAGAATTTTCTATATTTCTGCATAAATTTGACCTAAAACTTTATCAGATTTTTTCACAAGTCCTAAAAGTAGATAAAGAGAACCAAATTAAACAAATGAGACAAAAATATTAGACTCAGACATTTATTTATCCAATATTACAGATCTGTGATTAAGCAACATAAAAAGAAGACCTACCATATTTTCTTACGGCAACAAACACTGAAATTAAGCTTCACCTTTTGAATATTTACATTGCAGTTTTCATCATAATATTGAACATTTTATATGTATTGCTGTCCACTCTGTCTTAATGGTGTTACTATGCAAAGGTCACAGACCACCCTTTATGCATTTAAATTTCAGTCAAAGCAGTTATTCTGTGCAAGTTATTAATTTTTCAGGAGATATTTATAAGGAGATTAGATATGAGATAATCCACTTGCATAAAGAAGGAGAATGTCAAAGGAAAATAAGTGGGAAAAAGGAGAAGTTACCAAAAACTTATTAAAAGCCACTAAGAAAACGGGCCTCCTAACAACCACCTGGAAGACCTGGTCGACCCCAAAACTGCCCCCATCAGATAAACAGCACTTAAAGCTTTCATCTCTGAGAGAGAGGAGAAAATCAAGCTGCTTCAGATCTGAAAACATCCACAGGTGTTTCTGTCCATCCTTCCACTGTGAGAAGACGACTCAGCGCTGTGGGTCTGAAAGGATGTGTAGCTGTCAAGAAGAGCCTCACTGAGAAAAGGAGACGGACACATCAAACAAAGAAGCTGAACGATGGACTGACCACCCCAGAGTCCAGACCTCAACACCACTGAATGTTTGATTACTTCAGAAAATCATCAACCAGCTTCTAAGACTGAACTTTGGAGGTGTGTCTGCAGATTCTTTGAGGAACTGAAAGTGAGTCTCCTGAGAAGAACGGAAGCTGGAATAAAGGTAAAGAGGGACTCACTGAACACTGAACGCAGCTGACATTATATTTAGCTGTTGATGCTTCTGAGTGATTTTAAATTCAGGTCTTTTTTGCAGGAAACTAAACGGTACAGAAGAGTACAGAAGAAAGCCAGCTAAGTATTCTGCATGTACTGTCTCGTCTGATGAAATACAGTCCTCTGTGTGTGTGTTGTGTGTTAAGTGTCCAGTGATGCCGGCTGTGTGTTCCTCTGTAGTGCGTTTTCTTCAGCAGAGCTCCAGATGGATGGGGTGTGAGATGTAGTCCTCCCCCGCTGCTAGTCTTGGAAGCTCTGGCTCGCACCCCACTGCTCTCTCAGCATGGAGTGGAGCAGCTCCAGGAGAGGCAGCAGCTCTGCACACTGTGACCCAGATACAGTGCCTCCTTCTTGGGCCTGAGATCCTGCCAGAGCCTGTCTCTCCTGCTTCCGCACCGCTGAGACGCCTCCCTCGGCTGTGACCTCTCGGATCAGGCCAAGCGCTCCGCTGGTACGGCTGCTGCTGTTTTCATTGTTTGGAACTGATTTAGACTAAATCATTACAACAAATTACCTGTGTTTTTTTACAGTGAAAACAAGTTAAAACACCCTCTAAAGAGAACACACTTAAAACATTTGCACACACTCAAAAAAATGATTTATGGCCATCATAAACATTAAGCAAATATTTTACATAAAACTTATTTTAAAAACATAAAAAATATATTTTATTTGTTTATGTTCATTAGAAACAATTTGGATAAATCCAAAACTGATTTAATGGAATTTTATGAGACTTTTCCACTAAATCCCTTTAGGAGGCAGTACACATGTGCAATAGTAACAGGAAACGTATCATCAACCACGAAATTGCTTTAGCTGGCAAGGTGGACATGAAACAGGTGAGCTCTTTTTACCTGTATTTTTACTCTCCTGCCGCCCTTTGTTACATAGTGCATCTGCAATGAAATAGTGATGCATATTAATTTAATGTTTTTGACCATTTATTAATGTTTCACTTTGCTTGTTTTGAACTAAACCACACCAGCGAACTAGCTAACTACCATCCTTGCTAGGTCTGCCTTCATGTTAATAAGTAGGCTACCCTTACAAAGAGGAGATTAAAGATGAGCCATTTGTCCTTCCAACAATAATCAAACCACCTTGAGAGCCACAACATTTTATATCCATTTTACCATCTTGGCTGTAAATGTGTCTCAGTATGTGCTGATGTAACTAGCATAGGCTAAAACATATAACATACATGAAAACTCAGACTTACTTTGCTCTGTTTTAAGCTTTAGCTCAGCTACAGCTGTTTTTCTCGCATCTCTGGCAGGAAACTTTTCAACAAAAGTGGAACAGTTTCTTGTAAAATGTCTCTCAACATTTCGACTTTTTACGAGGCTGAAGTCGCTTCTCATTCGCCAGCTTCTTGTTCAAGGTTTCCCAATCCACCTTAAATGGAGCCTGAGGCGCCAGAATGTAACTGCTGGCCCATTTAAGGTGAAACAGAAAAATTCAAACGAGAAGTTGGTGAATGAGAAACGGACTTTTAGTCACTTTTTAGTGTTTGTCAGTTTCTTGTTACAGATTAAACGTACCAGGGAACCAGCTGGAGTGATTATAAGTGTAAATGAGTCCATTCGTCTCCAAATTATCGATATTTATCTTAAATCTCTCTCTTCACCTTTTCATTAGATACTAGCTAGGTGAGACTGTTATCTGCATTGCTATGGTGACCAGCAGTCTGTGCACCAACCTACAGGGTTAAAGGGTGAATTAGCAGTTCTACATTAACTCCAGAGTTTAAGACCATTTATTGTTAAACTGTGTTGAACGATCAGCAGAGCTTTATTTTACTGTAAAGGAGGATTATTTTATTTTTACCTACAAATCTAATTCAGCTGTGGAGCCACAACAGGAGAGTAACAGAGGAGCTACATGTTGCCGACCCCTGAGCTAGGCTATAGAACTCCTTACTACTTCAACATGAGTGGGCGGGGCTAAACTCTGTAGGCTAAATAGGTGGGTATATGTAAATGTGTTGGTTTTCATGACATCACAAAAACAGGGAAATCAAAACAGACTGTTTTTTGCACCATAGTTTTATATTTATTATTATTATTAATAATAATAATAGAAAATAATATTCCTAAAACTGTGTTGAATGATCAGCAGAGCTTTATTGTACAGTAAAGGAGGATTATTTTATTATTACCTACAAATCTGATTCAGCTGTGGAGCCACAATAGGACAGTAAACAGAGCCGCATGTGGCTTCAGAGCAGCATGTTGCCAACCCCTGAAATAGACAATGGGAGTGATTTATTGTGAAGCACAGTATGTAAAGATGTATTCTATTAATTTTCAAATGAACAGTTCATGGTTTTGTAACTGTAAGTGACCATGACATATTAGCATGGCATGAGAGTAAACTGGTAGCTTTAGCTGTCTAACTTGCATGATGGCCGGCATTGAGAGCTGCACCTCAGTAGGAATGTTCTGTGCACATAAACATTTGCTTTATGTTCTGTATTGCACCTTAATCAAAAAGCAATCTTTCTGAGTCTTTATAACTTGAATGGTTGGGCCTAAACTGCAATAGGCTGAATCAGTTGATATAAGCATTTAAATTCGGCAGCAGACTGGAGCGAAATCCATTAACGATTAGATAAACGGTGCCAAGAGAAACAGTTACATCTGCCCGGTTCAGCTTTTTTGGACATTTAGTGGCACCTCCTCCTCGTATCCTTATAGGAACACACTGAATTCTTCCTGCTGTTTGATGACTCCTTGACTTGTTAAATGAATTTGTTCACTGTGCCTCAAACTTTAGGCAGCCTGGACTGTTATTTATCTGCTATGTATCCACTATTTATCCATAATTGATCCTGTTAAATCCAAGGCAATTCCAGATCGTTCTGCCACAGAGGAATCTAGAGTTTGCACAGTCGGGCCGACTGAGGAAGCTAAATCAGACGTTTGTTTATACAGTAGGCCTGTTACATGTAAATGAGCTTTTAATAAATTTAACAATTTTGTGCATTTGTCATGTTTAGCCTATCAAAGACACGTGTTTCATTAGGATGTAGCCAACTAGCTAACAGAGTTTCTATATTAATATTGCTAAAGCATCTCTGTGAGAAAAGAATCAGGATATATTGGCTGTTATTCATCAAAGAGCGCAGATTTAATCACGTTTAATACAAACTACTCTGCGTCTGGTTCATGAAACTTTCATGTGATGTGATGTGACCAGATGTTTAGTAGTGACTGTTTCAATAAAACACTGAAAAGTAGCTTAACTGCAAAAATATGACAATTCTTAATGTTCCACACTAATTTTCAGTTTTTTTTAGGGGTCAGGGTTTGGGATCGACTCCTCCCAACAGAATAATGACAAATGATGATGCTGTATGTGTTTAGCTTATTAATACACACCCAAAAAGAGGGTTCTTCAAGGGTTCTTTGGTAAAGGCAATGGTTCTATTTGTATTACTATCTATACAGAGCTCCTTCATGCTGGTATTCATGGTGATGTGGTTCCTCAGATTGACGGAGAATGTGTTGTAGATGGTTCTACAGAGAACCTTTTTGATTTTTTGCTTCTATATAGCACCAGAAAGTTCTACTGTTACAAGCTTGATATCATAATAATGGCAGCACCCTTTTTGATGCTATAAAGAACTGTCTACCTAGAACCATATATAACACATTGAAAGGTTCTTTAGGGAACCGATTGTTCTTCTGTAGCACCCTTTGTAACACCTTCATTCTCTGTATATAGTTAACATGTAAAAATATTGGCATAATAATAAAGTACAGTATTATTGTATGTGCACTGTAGAAAAACACAGCCGGCATCATCACTGCATTGTTTACCTACAAGCAAAAAATGGTTCTTCAAAGGTTCTTATGATGGAAAGCCAGCTGTGTATGGTTTATTTAAAGAACATTTTACAAATGGTCTATAGAGAACCATGAACACCCAAAAAACGTTAGCATGACTAAGGGGTTCTTCACTTTAATGGAGGATGTGCTGTATTTGATTCTATATAGAACCTCTTTGAAAAGGGTTCTATATAGCACTAAAAAGGGTTCTTCTATTATATACAAGCATGCCATCATAACAATAGAAGAACACTTTTTGGCGCTATATAGATCCCTTTTCAAAAAGGTTCTATATAAAACCATATACAACACATTCTCCAACAATCCGAAGAACCCCTTTTTCAAAGCAAAGAACGCTTTAATCATGCAAAGTGTTCTTTGAGTGTTCATGGTCCTATTTCTAACCATTTTCTTTACTAAAGAACCCTTGAAGAACCATCTTTTTAAAGCGTATAGATAGAGAACCCTTTCTGCTTTTTGAAAATGGTTCCATTGTATATATTTTTTAAAAATGTGGTTCTTCAAGGGTTCTTTAGTAAAGAGAGTGGTTCTGTATGGAACCATGAACACTCCAAGAACAATTTGCATGCTTAAAAGGTTCTTTGCATCATGAAATGGTTGTTCAAATTGATAGAGAATGTGTTGTATATGGTTCTTTTTAAAAAAGGGTTCTATATAGCACCAGAAAGTGTCTTTCTATTATATACAAGCTCGACATCATAACAGTAGCAGAACCATATTTTGGTGCTACACAGAACCCTTTTTAAAAGGTTTTTATACAGAAACATTTACAACACACTGAAACATTCTTTAGAGAACCTAATGTTGTTTTTCTGTAGCACCCTTTGTAACACAGTAGGCATCATCAGTGCATTGTTTACCTACATCAAACAAATGGTTCTTCAAAGGTTTTTCTAATGAATAAGGAAAGCCTGCCATGCATGGTTTATTTAAAGAACCTTTTACAGCTGGTTCTACACAGCACCAAAATGTGTTCTGCTGTTATTATAAGTCAAAGAACATTTTTAGGTGCTATAAATAGAGAACCCTTTTTGCTATTTAAAAATGGTTCTCTTGTGTACATGTTTTTAAAATATGATTCTTCAAGGGTTCTTTAGTAAAGACAGTTGTTCTGAACAGAACCATGAACAGTCAAAAACCATTTTCATGCATAAAGAGTTCTTTGCATCATAAAATAGTTCTTCAAATTGATGGAGAATGTGTTGTATATGATTCTATATAGGAACAAAAAGGGTTCTTCTATTAAATATAGGCATGACCTCATAACAATAGCAGAACCCCTTTTTAATGCTATATAGAACCCTCATACAACACATTCTCAATCAATCTGAAGAACACTTTTGCGATGCAAAGAACCCTTTAATCATGCAAAGGGTTCTTTTAGTGTTCATGGTTCTATTTAGAACCATTTTCTTTACTAAAACCCCCCTAAAGTACTATTTTAAAGCGTATAGATAGAGAACCCTCTCAATGGTTCCATTGTATATATTTTTAAAATATGGTTCTTCAAGGGTTCTTTAGTAAAGACAGTGGTTCTGTATGGAACCATGAACACTCAAAAGAACCGTTTGCATGCTTAAAGGGTTCCTTGCATGGTGAAGTGGTTCTGGATGATGATGTGTTGTATACATGGTTCTATATAGTACCAAAAAGGGTTCTTCTATTATATACAAGATTGACATCATAACAATAGAAGAACACTTTTTGGTGCTATATAGATCCCTTTTCAAAAAGGTTCTACATAAAACCATAAACAACACATTCTCCAACAATCCGAAGAACCCCTTTTTCAAAGCAAAGAACGCTTTAATCATGCAAAGTGTTCTTTGAGTGTTCATGGTCCTATTTCTAACCATTTTCTTTACTAAAGAACCCTTGAAGAACCATCTTTTTAAAGCGTATAGATAGAGAACCCTTTCTGCTTTTTGAAAATGGTTCCATTGTATATATTTTTTTAAAATGTGGTTCTTCAAAGGTTCTTAAGTAAAGACAGTGGTTCTGTATGGAACCATGAACACTCAAAGAACCGTTTGCAGGCTTAAAGGGTTCCTTGCATGGTGAAGTGGTTCTGGATGATGATGTGTTGTATACATGGTTCTATTATATACAAGCTTGACATCATAACAGTAGCAGAACCCTTTTTGGTGCTATATAGAACCATATACAACAATCTGAAGAACCACTTCACCATGCAAAGAACCACTTAAGCATAGTCCTAAATAGAACCATTGCCTTTGCTGAAGAACCCTTGAAGAACCATCTTTGTTCAAGTGTGTGTTGTTTTTAAACATCCTCCTCGTGCACGTCTAAGCTCTGACTGCCTCTTTGTTTTGGCTCTGTTTGCTATTACACATGCGTGCACGCGAGCCTAGATAGGCTACAGAGCCGTGACGACACGCGGCATCGCGTTGCGGTTCAACATTAATGAAGTGCCATCTGCATCCGCGCGGCACCCATGCACGGGCCCGCGAGCGCAACGCTATCCCGCCTCGCTGATTAAGTATTTAGATGCGCCGCTCGCGTGTGACCGCGTGGGACTGACCGACCGACGGACCGACGGACCGACAGACCAACCGACCGACCGACCGCCTCCAGTCGACTCACCCACCGCATCCTCCGAGGCAGATGCATGATGGCTCGCGCTGAGAAATAGCCAGATTCGACACGTACAGGAGGCACGCGAGTTTAAAGAGCACGGGACGGCGACGCGAGCCTGGAAGATCAAAGACGGGGGAGATCCGGGGAGGGGGGGATTGTTTGTTGTTTTAGGGTGGTGGGGGGACAGTCATGGCGGGGGTGGGAGCGAAGGGGAAACGGACTGGGCTCCCGGGGTTCTGCTGGAAAACCTGCTACTTTCACATCCTCTTCTGGGTCGTGTCCGTCTGCGGGGAGGAGAGGACCTTCATCGTGGAGGTAGGTGGAGGATGCTGAGGAGGCAGAAATAGGCGCGCGGGGGTCTGTTGTGGTCAGCTAAGACCCCTTTCGTAAGAAACAAACATGCCTGGCTTGCTTTTATGAAGCTGAAGTTGGCATCTCGTTCGAATTTGTCCGTTCCACCTTAAATGGTGCAGCAGTTACATTGTGGCGCCTGAGGCGCCACAATGTAACTGCTGCACCATTTAAGGTGGAACGGGGAATTCGAACGAGATGCCAACTTCAGCCTCGTGCTTGACTGTGCAGTAAACACTCGAACCAACAACACATAGGCTGCAATGCAAAGCCACCTCAAGCATATATACATGCTAAAATAACTAAAATTATTATTATATATAATAATAATATTAATATATATTCCTTTATTCCTTCTATGCGTCCCATTATTAGCTAACATAGGCTACTTTCCTACAAAACGTTTCCTTTAACCCACGCCACACTGGATTAGGCTACACAGGGAAATGTTTACAGCCTTTATCCAGATGTTATCGGCTAATATTCCAGTCGTTTGTTGTTGTTTTCCTCATAAAAACATGGGAAAAACATCCATAACACCCATGAGATGCTTCCACTTTGTTTAGACCCAGCCTATTTTTTCCTTAAGGATCCAAATATAGCTTCATCCATAATTTATGGAAATGGTAGGGATGCGTTTGAGTGGAGGGGGGCAGTGGTGACAAGCCGAGCTCCATTTAGGCATGTCTCTCGGTTTCGGAGATGGCTATGCTTTCTGAAAGCGGGTTCTCGCCAGCTGTGTTCTCCTATTACAGCATCCGAGGACAAAGAGTAGAACCACGGGGGTTGTTTTGTCGACGTTTCCGTCACAAAGAGCAGGCCGGACTGGACAAAAGCTTTTGTGCTCCACGCTGCGTGTGAAGTTATATGGCTTTTTGTATCACTTCTAGCAAAAAGGGTTCTACGTGATGCCAAAAAAGGAGGTTCTGTGATGTGGAACAATAGGAGAACGCTTTTTGGTGCTGTATAGAACTGTTTACAAGAATTTGGTATCCAAAGAAGCATATGCCTCAAGGTTTCCATCATAGAGAAAACAACAGTTAAGCATGCAAGAGACCATTTGTCATAGTTCTGCGAAAGAACCCTGGAAGAACCCTCTTTTTAAGGTGTAGATAGATAGATAGATAGATGTTATTCATCCTCGAGGTACATGTTTGGGTGCTACAATAACAAAAGGACATGTCATGTGATAAATACACATACACACGTCGCTCTTAAAAAAGGTGCCACAAAAGGTTCTTGGAGCGATGCCATAGAACCATGTTTGGTTTCCCGAAGAACCATGTTTGAAAAGATTTGTGAGTGTCAAGAACCTTTTAAACATTTAAAGAACCTTTACATAATATAAAGGTTCTTTACTGACTCACAGTCACATCTCATAGATAACTATACATTGAAAGGTTCTTTAGAGAACCAAAAATAAAATAAAAAACACTTTTGGTTTCCTAAAGAACCATGGTTAGAAACCTTTTAAGGGCTTTAAGAACCTTCACATAATACAAAGGTTCTCTGCCGATCTAAGGGTTCTTCCTGTAACCTTTATATTATGTGGTTCTTCAAAAAGGTTCTCTGCTGATATAAGGGTTCTTCCTGAAAATCTTACATTATATGGTTCTTTAAAAAGGTTCTCTGCCAGTCTAAGGGTTCTTCTTGAAACCTTTACATTACGTGGTCCTTTAAAAAATGTAAATAGGTTCTTCACACTTACATATCTCATTCACAAAATGATGGTTCTCTGAAGAACCATCCATTGAAAGGTTCTTTAGGGAACCAAATGTTGTTTTTCTGTAGCAAATGCCTTTATTTTTAAGAGTGTACTGTATATGCTTAGCATGTGAAAAATATTAGTGTATGGTTCTACACAGGTTCTCACAGTGGTTCTACATATATTTTCGGGTACTATAGATAGAGAACCCGTTTTGCTTTTTGAAAATTGTTTTGAAAAGAACCTTGTACAAAACACCAAAAAGGGTTCTGCTGTTATTATGAGTCGTCATTTTTGGGTTTTATAGATAGAGAACCATTTTGCTAAGAGTGTACACCCTTATAAAATGGTTCTTCAAAGGTTCTTTGTGAAATGCATTGTTTATATTTAATATATAGAACCATGACAGCACAGAGAACAGTCTGAATGCATAAATGGTTCTTTGCATGGTTACATGGTTAACATGGTTCTTCTCTGTGATGGAAAGCTTGTGCTATATGGTTCTTTATTTTGTGAACTGGTTCTATATAGCACCAAAAAGGGTTCTTGTGGTTTATTTGAAGAACCTTGTACAAAACACCAAAAAGGGTTCTACTCTTAGTACAAGTCAAGTCATTACAAGTCATTTTTGTTTTATAGAAAGAGAACCCTTTTTACTAAAAGTGTACGCCCTTATAAATGGTTCTTTGGTAAAAGCACTGTTTATGTTTAATGCATAGAACCATGACAACTCAGAGAACAGTCTGAATGCATAAATGGTTCTTTGCATGGTTGAAGTATTCTTCTCTGTGATGGACAACATGTTGTATGTGGTTCTTTATTTTGCAAACTGGTTCTATATAACACCAAAAAGGGTTCTTATGGTTTATTTGAAGAACCTTGTACAAAACACCAAAACGGGTTCTGCTTTTATTCCCAGTCAAGTCATTACAAGTCATTTTTGTTTGTTAGAGATAGAGAACCCTTTGTGCTGAGAGTGTACACCCTTATAAAATGGTTCTTGAAAGGTTCTTCGGTAAAGGCACCACTTATATATTTAATAGAAAGAGTTCAGACATCAATCTGAATGCATAAATGGTTCTTTGCATGGTTATATTGTTCTTCTCTGTGATGGGAAACCGTTGGTATATGGTTCTTTATTTTGTAAAATGATTCTATACAGGACCAAACAGGGTTCTGCTATTGTTACAGGTCTTAGAACCTGTTTCTGGTGCTATATGAAACCCTTTTTGCCGTGTAGCATCTGGTTTCATGGTCAGGCTGTGTTCGTACAGGTGGGCGCTCTTTGTTCCTTTGTTTACTTGTGAGCTCACCCACTCACGTTTAGTTCACACTCAACTCGTTAGAGCCGAGAATCAGAGAATCAGACAATCAGACTGCTCTTTAGCTGATCACCTGCAGTCTGCATGGAGCGGATGTTCATCAGACGTTTAGCTGTAAAGGAGCCGTGTAGCCCAAAGCTGCAGATTGAATTGTCAGCTCTGTAGCTCTTCTCTCTAATTCAGACGACGTTTCTCAGAGCAGACCGTCTTTTTCAGCCCCCCACACTGTCGTTTCATTCACGAGACTAAAGCAGGTGTCCTCTCAGGTATGAGCTCGTATTAATACTGCACTGTGACAGAGAATAGGCCTTCACTTTATTAACACATACGGACATTCACTGCCCACTTTATCACCTCATACTGTACTGTGCCAAAGTCAAAGACCACCTTCATTTATTTGACGTCCAGTTATTCATTTTTCAGAAAACATATTTAACAGAAAACAACACAGAATCCTCAACAGCCACATCTAGGCCCAATCCCATTTCAGCCCTCGCCCCTACCACTCAGCCCTGACCCTCTGTTTGCACGTTCACAGTTTAGGGGTAGGGTGTCCCGATTCTTGTTGAGAGGGGGAGGGTGAAGTGTTGGGGCTACATGACCGTCCAAACGGAGGTTTTTCAGGGACTCCAAACAGAGAAAAAAAGAAAAACCGGCAAAATGGAGCACAAGAGACTAAAGAAACCCACAAATGTGAGAATTTTCTCTATTAAAAATTACAATAACCACTGTATTATCTTAGTTTAACGTTATTTCAATGTATTTTGGTCGTTTTCTTCATAAAAAATCGCTAATAGTATCCTAATGTCTCGGTAGCTAGGTAGCTAACTTTCCCGTTCCACCTTAAATAGTCCAGCAGTTCTGATGCCTGAAGCGCCAGAATGTAACTGCTGCACCATTTAAGGTGGAATGGGAAAATTCGAACAAGAAGCTGGTTCATAAGTGGTCTGATGTTTTTTTAAAAAAAGCCGCGGTATGAAGTTTGAGTTTTACGTTTACATCTCGTCGTCTTCTGTGAGTTTATTGGCTGGTTGCTAAGCAGAAATCTGATTACTGTCCGACTCATGTAGACCCAGAGTTTCTCTATTATCTGATTACTCAAGTGCATGTAAACGTGTTGATCGGATTACTGACAAAATCTGATTTTCTGCAGGTATCAGATTATTAAGTGCATGTAAACGCATTCATAGTGTGTGTTATGACCCCCCACAACAATCTCTGGGTCAGCGGTTAGACACAAGGAAAAGATGCCTGGTGTCTTGTTCAAGTCAATAGGCCATTTAAACAAAACTACCTAAAACAATTTATTTGTATTTAGAATTATTTTTGAATAAATATTCAGTGCCTATTTTGCTGTCGTAGTTTTGGTATATTTTGAATAAACGACGGGCCGTTTGGGTCGTGGCAAAATGTTAAGTAAAAACACATCTGGCCCACAGATCTGCTGAGATTGTTTAATATGGCCCTTTTAGTGGTTGAGTTTGAGACCCCTGATCTACAGGGAACTAACTTAAATATGACCGTTTCCTGTAAATTCTTGTACACAAAACCTAAAATATAAAATGTGCGATAACTTTTGCACAGGCTACATTTTGTTTTTTTTTTCCCCCAGTATGTTAAATTCAGCAAATAAACAGTAATCATGCATTAAAATGTGCAGAAGTGTGTCTCTGTAGAGGATGTGTAACTTATTTAAAAAAAAATCAACAACAGCATGGCATTTGACCAGGGGCGCACAAACTTTTTGCAAACGTTTCTGGGGTGTCGTTTGCTCTCAGTTTATGGTATTTTCAACACAGCAGACCAAATGCCAACCATCAGTTGCTAAAGAACATGAACACCACACACACAGTCTTTGTTTGTTCACATTTTTGTTTTTAATGCTGGATCGTTTTCCTCTGTTTCTGTTCGGAACACATGCAAACTAATATTACACACAGGATGGAAATGGTATTTTAATGTCTCAGGGCTTTGGGAAGGTGGGGCAGGCCGCCCTCTTATTTACGTAATAGTTCTTATACCAGTCCACTGACTCAGTGATCTGACCTCTGTCTGTTTAATATCCTCCGCAGGTCGTCTCCAAATGAGAGACGTTGTAATCAAGCAGTGTTTTACGACACAAATTCAGCTGTATAGTTTCTACATTCTTCTTTTTCATGCTCGCCTCTAAAGATGTAAAGGTTTGGTCCAGAACATCCACTGGTAGAGAGGAGCAAACGCATTTACCATTCATTTTCTATGTTATAGAAACTGTTCCAGCACATTTTTAATGTTGGCAATATATAGCATATCACTGTTGTCAGAACAAAACCAAATCTCAAGGCAGGTCAAGCAATTATTGTAAATTGACAATTAGAGTATATCATTAAAAAATGAATACCTTTTTTGCTGTTATAATATTAAATAACACATATTCAGTCTGTGCTTTTTAAGTCATTATTATGTAAAACAACAGCAGTTGTTAACATGACAAGCATGAGAACCGCTTGAAATAGTGAAAAAATGTCCAAAATAAATCTAAGGCCCAATCCCAGTTCTTATTTTTACCTCTACCCCTTGTTTTTGAGTGTCACCTTGTCCCTTATAACTGTGTTGCAGGGGGTAGTGGTTGAAATCTTCCCTCTGAAATGGGACCCTCAAATAAAAAGAGCATCACTTCATTAACAGCTACCAGCGCTGCTCTGTGGGCGACCCTGCCAGTCTGCAGTGACAGCAGAGGAGGGTAAAGTTCAGCTCCTCACTGCTGGGCTTTGGTTACATTTAGGGACTCATATTCCTTCAAAGAAGGACAATTATTTGTTATCACCCAATGATATTGATCAGTGATGTGAAGCTGAAGTCAGATACTCACCAGCTTCTTGTACGGATTTTCCCGTTCCACCTTAAATGGAGCAACAGTTACGTTGTGGTGCCATCATTTAAGATGGAACGGGAAATTTAGCTAGCTACCGAGACATCAGCAAACTACTGGCGATTTTTTATGCATGTTATAAAGAAAATGACCATAATACACTGAAACGACATTAAACTAAGATAATACAGTGGTTATCGTCATTGTTTGTGGGTTTCTTTGGTTGTTTGTTCAGCCATCTTGCCATCATAACTCTCTGTTTGGAGTCTCTGAAAAACCTCCGTTTGGAGGGTCATGTAGCCTTAACACTTCACCCCACCCCTCTATCTCAACAAAAATCGGGACACCCTACCCCTAGATGTGAACGTGGAAAGCGAGGGATTGGGCTAAGTGGTAGGGACGAGGGGTGAAATGGGATTGGGCCTAAATCTGAACTGTGTTAGTCATGGAGAACCTCTCATTTGTGTGCATGCTCATTCACATTGAAGGTATGAGGTAAGCTGTGTGATTAGCTGTGAGGATGGTGACATCTGGAGTATCAGTTATGACTTCAATGCCGTAACACATCTGGCAAACCTGAGAGTGCCGTCTGCTGCCCTACTGTGTTAATATAGTGCTCATGATCTGACTGGCAGTAAAGATGAAGATGGTGATTGTGATGGTGGGATCATCAGGAAATGGGCCCTTTAAGACTAAATGGCTTCTTTGTTGGATCTGCAGCCTCTAATAAGGCGTGTTATTCAGAGCTGAACTGGCTGACTTACTTTAATAGAAGTGAGGAACGAAAGTCTGGACCGATTGATGGATTCTGGCTGTTGAGATGTAAACAGAGTCTAGAGGAACTTTCACAGTGATGGTGATAGGAACCAGACGTCCACCTATAAAAGCTCCTTCGCAGAAAGTTATCACATGCTTTTTTCTGGAAGTTTCAGGATAAAGTTAGTAAAATACACAGATCAGCCATAACATTGAAAACTGCCTCCTTGTTGTCCATTTTATCAGCTCCACTGACCATACAGGAGCACTTTGTTGTTCTACAGTTACAGACTGTAGTCCACCTGTTTCTCTGCATACTTTGTTACCCTGTTCTTCAGTGGTCAGGACCCCCACAGGACCCCCACAGAGCAGGTACTATTTGGGTGGTGGTGTGTTAGTGTGTGTTGTGCTGGCGGGAGTGGATCAGACACAGCAGTGCTGCTGGAGTTTTTAAACACCTCAGTGTCACTGCTGGACTGAGAACCAAAAACATCCAGCCAACAGTGTCCTGTGGGCAGCATCCTGTGACCACTGATGAAGGACTAGAGGATGACCAACACAAACTGTGCAGCAGCAGATGAGCTATCGACTCTGCCTTTACATCTACAGGGTGGACTGACAAGGTAGGAGTGTCTAATAGAGTGGACAGTGAGTGGACAGAGTGTTTAAAACCTCTAGCAGCACTGCTGTGTCTGATCCACTCAGACCAGCACAACACACACTAACACACCACCATACCCGCACAGCTGAAACATAACCATGTAATCAAAATAATCAAGCTAGTTAGCCCGGCAGCTAACATTAGCTACCATTACTGATGTACAGTAGATCAAACAGAACTAAAGTGTGATAAACTGTAAGTTGTGAATGCTGTGAGAGCGCCCCCTGCTGTTTATCAGAGCGTCGCCGCTCCCCAGTTTCAGTCTCCATTTCCCAAACGCTTTAGCCGAGCGCGCTAACGTTACTCCTCCTAATAAACAGACACACGTTCAGCTCTGTCTCCTCATTATTCACCACCATCACTGTAATATTTCATCATCAACATTAACACACGAAGGTGATCAGAGGGGCGGTGGAGATCGAGTCTGCAGCGTCTGAGATCTTTAAAACGCAGAGTTAGAAAAGAAAATCATCTCACAGTGAAAGCAGCGTTTTACAGTAGAAATAAATGGAGCTCATTATGCTGGTAGTGAACTATGCTGCTGACACAGCTGCCTAAAAACCATAGAAACGGACCTTAAACAGAAGTGAGGACCCTGTTGGGGTTCATCCTAAAGTTAGGACAGGATTTAGGAGGTTTAGTCTAGTTAGGATGTTTGTGTGATGCTGTTTTCCTTTCTGGAGTTCATGATGAGATTATGAAGGTAGGAACTGTTATTCTGTAATAGCTACTGTACTAAATTCAGTCGTCATGGTGACTAAACAGATCAGATTTCAGACTTAAGAAGTTTCTGTAATACAGGCCCTGGTGTACATTTCTAATGTGTTTTCCGGTTGCATAGCCTTACTCAAATGGACTGAAGCACTAAAACTCAGTGTTCATGTCCGAAAGGCCACTTCATTCAATATTACTTTATTTATTTATTTATTTAAGAAGCGTTCAGCGACGGATCTATCAGATTTACACTGTTGCATGCTATTTTGATCACTGCCTGAAGGAGTTGCTGGAGTGACTCAACATAATGCTCTGTACTGGACTGACAGCCACATTCCTTAAAACACTGTGACATCCATTTTAGTCGATGATTGACATGGTGCTCCTCGCATTAGTGAAGAGTTCCTCTTACCCACAAGATAGGAGCTCTGATTGGAAATGTCTGCAGATGTTTTTATTATAGTATGATAATTAATTTACTTTTCTCTGCATACTTTGTTAGCCCCCTTTTACCCTGTTCTTCAGTGGTCAGGACCCCCATGGACCCTCACAGAGCAGGTACTGTTTGGGTGGTGGGTCATTCTCAGCACTGCAGTGACACTGACGTGGTGGTGGTGTGTTAGTGTGTGTTGTGCTGGTACGGCTGGAGACTTTTTTCTCGAAATATTACGACTTTATTCTCCAATTTTTATTTTTATTAACAGTGGCCCTAAAACGCCGTCGTAGTGGGGGAGGTGAACATTTATTTTCACTTAGATAATCAACAACAACAGGGCTGCACAAAGTTTTGCATATGACTGTATGAGTCATTTCTGGGTGTTGTTTACTCCCAGTTTATAGTATTTTCAACACAACAGACCAAATGCCGACCATCAGCTGCTGAACTACATGAAAACCAGACACATAGTCTTGACAATAAGAGTCATTTTTCTTTTTAAGTGCTGATTTCTTTAATTCCTCTTTTTGGTTGACCTCTTCTTCAACTGAAGGCATTAATAAAAACTGCTCTCTCGACTAATAACTGATCCATCGTATGTGTCAGAGCCCACGGAGACGCCCAAACTCTCAGCAGCGTGTCACACAGAGTTAGAGACACGCCGTCTCCCTCTGACAGTTCAATTTTAGCCGAGAGCAGATAAGCCCCAACAGTTTGCTGGATTTGAGCCTGAATGATCAGCAGTTGTTTCCTATTAATATATGTGGTGTGGATTTGGACGCTGGAGCGTCTCAGTGCGGGTTTTAGTCCACTTTACACCTCGTCTTCTTTCTGGACGAAGGTCTGATGAGGTTTGATTGTGGACAGCATGTTCAGTTCTGTCGTTCTGTGAAGTTGTTTTGGTTTCATAAAACATGACTTCATCCAGGTGGCTGAAATGTGTTCTGTTTCCATGGAAATGTAAGCTGTTTTCCTTTCATCTCTTTGTAGAATCGACTACACAACTACAAATGTTATTAATAGTTGGGGGGTGGTGTAGATTATATAAGTACGCTGGCGCTGACATCTTAGATGCATTAATTGCAGATTTCATAATATCAATCAGCCAAAAAACACAATGACAGCTGACAGATACGTTTACTTTACTGAAAGCTCCAAATGGCACCTAATCAAAGGCAAAATACACTAACAAACAAGGTGCTTTTGAGGCTGAATATAAAAATGTAATGATGAAAAACGTGTTTCTTGCGCTGAATACATCGGTCACAAAGAACTTTTACAAGAATCTGGGTCCAAACCATTACAAAAAGACGTGTACTCAGCTCATTTTACTAAGTAAACTTAAGTAAAGTTAAAGTGTATTACTTAACATATTAGCACAAGGCACCTTATCAACCACTCTATATTTCAGTTCTATCTGGAAATGTCGAGTGTGACTGCTGAATGCAATCAAATCCTCACAGCAGTGTTCCGACATCTAGTGTAACGCCTTTCCAGAAGAGTAGAGGCTGTTACTGCAACACTAATGCACTATTAATACCCTTCATTTCCGGGGATGGGGGAGTAGCTAAGTAGCGCACTACTTTTTGTAGCGCCTACAAATTTGTGTGTAGCTATTGTGATAATTTTCTCTACAATTTCCCTACAGGCTTCAGGCATCTGCTTACACTTAAACTTACTTTTTGGTGATCTTTGTGTATATTTGCAGCTTTTCAGTGGCTCATGATTAACTGCAGTGTCTTGTCTTGTTTGGTGTGGAGATATAAATACATTCTGACAGTCGCGCTTTGAAAGTAGCTAAAAAGTCATGCAATACTTTTCAAAATGTAGCTAAAAACTGGCCACTACTTTTTCTGTAAAAGTAGCTCAATTGTAGCAGCTACAAATTTTGGGAAAGTAGCTACCATGTAGCTAACTGCTACTTTTTCAGTAGCGATCCCAACCCTGTCCATTTCAGAAGAAACGCTGGAGAATCAGGGGCCGGATCCATGAAAACTTTCTTAAGAAGACTTGCGAAGGTTCTTAAGACAAACACCAAGAAGTTCATAAGAATGTTCTCAAATGCAATTCTTAACAAAAAGGTAATAAGTTCTCAGAAATTCTCTTAAGATGATATGAATTATTTTCTTAAGATCTTTTAGGAAAATCTTTGTTTTCTTACGTGGGTTACATTGCATTTTTTTTCCCGTATCATAAATGACGCAAGATACATTTTGAATTTGTGTGAACTGTTATTTCAGTTATTAGGTTAATCACTCAGAGGAGCAAAATGGGGGAAAAACCTCAAACCAAGTGTTTTAAAAAAATTAGCAAACAAGAACTGGAGGATATGGTGGAGGAACAGCCAACAGGAAAAACATCGTCCTTGTAAAATACAATAGTTTTGGGGTGACGGCGGAAAGCGAGAGAGGAGGATGGACAGGAGTCGATTAAAATTGATAACATGTTGGCCTCATCAGCTCTTACAGCCTAAGACAGTGTGAGGCTGTCATTGAGTTAAGACAACATTTAAGAACATAATGTTTTCAAGAAACGCACTTGTTCTTAAAATTATTCTCATGAAAATGGTTAAAAAAAAGGAAACAAGAATTTTTAAGAAGTTATTTGAAGAATAACAATTTTTCAACTTATGTGTTTAAGAAAAAACACACATTTAAGAAGCTTTTCTTTCTTAAGACATTTTCGTGAATCCGGCCCCTGGTGTGAAATGGTGGTGTGTGCGCTGGATGTGAGGAATCTAGTAGTTGTGTAATATTGTAGTTCTTGGCCTGTAAGACCTTTTGTTCACTCGTTCTCTGAGACGATGAAATCACTGCACTACCTGTACAAAACTGGAACCTTTTGATTCTCTGATATTAAACCAGATTTCAGCAGGTCGAAAATACAAGAACTGTTCTTTGGTGTGAAAAAGTGACTGATGGAGAAAAAACTCTTCAGTAAATCAGTTAAAGAGACTGTTGGGTTTTGGTGTTTTTGGTTTTTTTAGCCTTGTTGTGATGAGACACTGACTAAAGAGCATAATTTAAGGCCATTTTATTTGAAGGGGAATTCCACCAGTTTTTCTACATTTCCGGTAAAGATGTAAACAAAATCATTCAGAGTGGTTTGGTGTAAAATGCTCCATTCTAGAGAAACTTACTGAGTGTTTGTTTATGATGGTGGTGATAGGAACCAGACGTCCACCTCTAAAAGCTGCCTCACAGAAAGTTACTACATGAAATGATTATGAATTCACTGCCTGATGTCTGAAGATTGTTTTGATACAATTTTGACCTAAAATGTATTTTCAATGCACCTTCATGGTGGAAGGATACCTGCAGGGTGTTGAGAGGCAAAATTGTTTCCAGAGACTTATTTACTTATAGATTTAGCACCATTTTTCCATCATCAACATTCCATATAAACGCAGAAGACTTGTGTAGGTTCACTGGTGGTTCTGGATAGTAAATGAAATGTCTATATTTGTGTTGTAATCATGGCGACCCCTGGTTCCTATCACCACCACTGTAAAGACATCTGATTTTATATATATATATATATATATATATATATATATATATATATATATATATATATATAAGTATGTATAAGTGGTGGTGATAGGAACCAGACGTCCACTTCTGAAAGCTCCCTTACAGAAAGTTACTACATGAATGGTTAGATTTGTTCTGCCTGATGTTTTTAATAGTATTATGATAATGTTTTAGCTTTTAATACATTTATTTTAATCCATTCCTGGTGGAGGGATACATGCAGGGTGATGTGAGGCAAAATAGACCACAAAGAAAACTTATTATTTCAGACTTTCCACTATTTTTCCATCATCAACATTCCATATAAACGCAGAAGACTCGTGTAGGTTCACTGGTGGTTCTGGATAGTAAATAAAATGTCTATATTTGTGTTGTAGTCATGGCGACCCCTGGTTCCTATCACCACCACTGTAAAGAGATCTGAACCATTTCACACCAAACCACTCTGAATCACTCTGTTTACATCTCACACACTGAATTACACAGGGCATTAGAAAAATCAGTGGAATTCCCCTTTAAGTGACACGAACGCAGCGGGCTGTACTCTGGCTAGAATGAGGCTTTATTGACTTTCGTCTGGCGAGTCAGGCGTGTTGGGCTGTGCGTGTGCGTGGGCAGCCGTGGGTGTATAAGGTGCTAGAACAGAGTCTTCTCTCTCGCTGTGGGCACAATGAAGGCACTAAAGCGAGTTAAAAATTGTCAACACATTTGCCTGCTTCAGAAACTCGGCTTGTCCTGAATACGTCTCGTGCAGAGAAACAAAGAGAGAGAACGAAATGTTTCCACTCGACGAGAACAAAAGAAAGACTGTCATCTGTACATCGTACGCCGTACCAGACTGTATCAGACTGAGTGGATAGAGCACAGTTTGTGTGCAAAAGCAGATCAATATAGTAACACAAAAAGGTTCTGTGACTTAAAGATTTTTCAAAGACTCCAAAAACCATAACAACAAGCTTTACATCATAGAGAAGAACAATGTGACCACACAAAAATACATTTATGCATTCAGATTGTTCTTTTTGTTGTCACAGTTTTATACATAACTAAGCTGGTCACAACTATGACATAATCACAATCAATAACTGATCGCAATTTTTTGCCATTTTTGCAATTATTTTTCACTATTGTTAGCTTTTAGAGTCATACAGAGGGCGGCAGTGAGTGACATTTGTCTATTCGATGTTTGTTAATGACGCCTTTAGAGGGCGGCAGTGAGTGACATTTGTCTATTCAATGTTTGTTAATGACGCCTTTAGAGGGCGGCAGTGAGTGACATTTGTCTATTCGATGTTTGTTAATGACGCCTTTAGAGGGCGGTGCTGAGCGACGTTTGTTTTATTTGATGTTTGTTAATGACGCCTTTAGAGGGCGGAGCTGAGGGACGTTTGTCTATACGATGTTTGTTAATGACGCCTTTAGAGGGCGGCGGTGAGTGACGTTTGTTTATTTGATGTTTGTTAATGACGCCTTTAGAGGGCGGAGCTGAGCGACGTTTGTTTATTTGATGTTTGTTAATGACGCCTTTAGAGGGCGGCGCTGAGTGACGTTTGTCTATACGATGTTTGTTAATGACGCCTTTAGAGGGCGGCGCTGAGTGACGTTTGTTTATTTGATGTTTGTTAATGACACCTTTAGAGGGCGGAGCTGAGTGACGTTTGTTTATTTGATGTTTGTTAATGACTCTTTTAGAGGGCGGAGCTGAGCAACGTTTGTCTATACGATGTTTGTTAATGACGCCTTTAGAGGGCGGAGCTGAGCGACGTTTGTCTATACGATGTTTGTTAATGACGCCTTTAGAGGGCGGCGCTGAGTGACGTTTGTCTATACGATGTTTGTTAATGACGCCTTTAGAGGGCGGCGCTGAGCGACGTTTGTTTATTTGATGTTTGTTAATGACGCCTTTAGAGGGCGGCGCTGAGCGACGTTTGTTTATTTGATGTTTGTTAATGATGCCTTTAGAGGGCGGCGCTGAGCGGCGTTCGTTTATTTGATGTTTGTGACGCCTTTAGAGGGCGGAGCTGAGCGACGTTTGTTTATTCGATGTTCGTTAATCACGCCTTTAGAGGGCGGAGCTGAGCGACGTTTGTTTATTCGATGTTCGTTAATGACGCCTTTAGAGGGCGGAGCTGAGCGACGTTCGTTTATTTGATGTTGTTAATGACGCCTTTAGAGGGCGGCGCTGAGTGACGTTTGTTTATGTGATGTTCGTTAATCATGCCTTTAGAGGGCGGCGCTGAGCGACGTTTGTTTATTCGATGTTCGTTAATGGCGCCTTTAGAGGGCGGAGCTGAGCGACGTTTGTTTATTCGATGTTCGTTAATGACGCCTTTAGAGGGCGGAGCTGAGCGACGTTTGTTTATTCGATGTTCGTTAATGACGCCTTTAGAGGGCGGAGCTGAGTGACGTTTATTTATTCGATGTTTGTTAATAACGCCTTTAGAGGGCGGCAGTGAGTGAGGTTTGTCTATTCAATGTTTGTTAATGACACCTTTAGAGGGCGGCGCTGAGCGACGTTTGTTTATTCGATGTTTGTTAATGACGGCTTTAGAGGGCGGCGCTGAGCGACGTTTGTTTATTCGATGTTTGTTAATGACGCCTTTAGAGGGCGGAGCTGAGCGACGTTTGTTTATTCGATGTTTGTTAATGACGCCTTTAGAGGGCGGAGCTGAGCGACGTTTGTTTATTCAATGTGTGTTAATGACGCCTATAGAGGGCGGCGCTGAGTGACGTTTGTTTATTCGATGTTTGTTAATGACGCCTTTAGAGGGCGGCGCTGAGCAGCGTTTGTTTATTCGATGTTTGTTAATGACGCCTTTAGAGGGCGGCGCTGAGCGACGTTTATTTGAGCTGTGTCTGGTATCACTCGACAGCTAGAAAGTGAGATAGCTAATCAGTAAATCTGGCCACTTCCATTTGCTTGCCTGAAGTATATATTCAGCATAAATACAATTCAAAGTGCTTTACATAAATCAAAGCAAAATAAAAATAGCTTCAAAAACATAATGGTCATTTAAAAGCTGCACTCATGCTGTATTTGAATTCTGATGCTACATCTACAAAATATTGTAGCATAAATATACATTATGTTAAATAGGCAGTCGCCTGTCACCTTAAACACAGCACTTTTTTCAAAGAAAGTTAAAGAAAGTTGTTTAGGAATTCAAAGTGTCAGTTTGGCCTATTAAATATTATTTATCATGCACTAATAAAAACACTAGTAGTACTGAGTTTCATGTGTTCTTTTAGTCCTACAGTGTGAGCTTTGGGCATTAAAAAAGAATAAATAAATACAAAAATTATTAAGTATGAAGTCATTGTAAAAAATCATCCATCACCCAGTTTGGTTGTGGAGAAACGGAACCAGAATCAGCCATAAAAGTTGATGATGGTGCAGCTCAACATATTACAGTACATTACAGTAGAGCTGCTGTCATTGCTAAGTCATACTGTACTGCTGTTCTGCTTATATCAGCACTGTGTGTTATTGCAGTATTGATAGATACGATAATAACCGAGGTTAATAACGACTGTTTCACTGGTGTTAATGGTCAGCTGTGAGAGTGGACCGATGTGTGTTTTGTATGTCTCTGAACACAAACGCCATCAGCAGCTCTCCTTCCTTCCTTTGTCTGAGCTTCTCCAGCGTTGATGCACTGTACGCCTCCCATCCCCCATCCTCCCTCTACTGTACGCTCTCATCTCTCTCGCTCTGTCTCTGTCTCCTCCTCTCCTCCTCTCCTCCTCTCCGTCTGTCTCTGGACTCGTCTTGCTCTGTTTCCTTTTTTCTCCCCTCTCTGTCTTTATCTTTCTCCGTCCTCTTTATGCGAGGCCATTTCTCTTCCTCTCTCCCTGCCTCCATCCCCCTCTCTGTGTGCTCTTTCATCCTCTGTCGTTTCCTCTCTCTGTTTCTCTCGTTTTCTTTTTTTAAGTTCGGCAGCAGTTTCACATGAAGCTGACAGAGAATGTCTGAATTTCAGAATGTTTCTGAGTAGAATAGATAGATAGATAGATAGATAGATAGATAGATAGATAGACAGACAAACAGACAGACAGACAGACAGACAGGCAGATAGATTTACCCATATACCCATATGCAGTCCTTAATAATCATTTGCATTTGCATTATCACGGAGAAAACCAAGCTGGAGCGAGGGCACAGTTTGAATGTACGAAGGGAAACAGCACCTCTCCTCTTTACCATTACATAATCTCTCCTGCTGCACTTTGAACTGGATATAGATAATAGATGCCTTTGAAAACGCATTTGCACTCTTGTGTATAAAAGGTCACAAAGCCAGCACCTGGGAGGTGTTCAGGGCTCTCTCTCCTCTGACGTGACCCGGAGCTCCACCCGTCCAGACCTGCCCGGCACTCTTCACTTCGCCTTGCTGTGTTTGCTTTGCTAATTTATGAAAGCTTGATAGACTTAATGAAACTCTATGAACTTGGGGGCAGTATGGGGCGGGTGCCATTTGTTTTGCCTACCCTTCGCTCCTGGTTTTGCAGTAGAGAGTTAGGGTAGGTTTTTGTTTGTATTATTTTTCTCTTCAGGTTTTGTTAGTTTTCAAAACATTTTGTTGTTTTGTTTATTATTTTAGCACAAGCTCGTCCCTGAAGTAACCTTCCCATCCAGCGTCCCATCTGGCCTCCTGTCATTATGATTATTCAGGAAAATATAAATAAACCTAAAACGATTTCTTGGTTACAGTGGAGTCCAGTGTTTGGTCTGGCAACAGGTCTGGGGAGAGACATCTGGACATCTGGATTGAGGATGGATGGATGAATGGATGGGTGGGTGGGTGGATGGATGTATGAATGGATGGATTAATGGATAAATGGATGGGTGGGTGGATGAATGGATACATGGATTGATGGATGGATGGATGGATAAATGGATGGGTGGGTGGATAAATGGATGGATGAATGGATAGATGGATAGATGGATGAATGGATGGGTGGGTGGATGGATGAATGTATGAATGGATGGATGGGTGGATGGATGAATGGATACATGGATGGATGGATGGATGGATGGATGGATGGATGGGTGGGTGGGTGGGTGGATGGATGAATGGATAAATGGATGGGTGGGTGGATAAATGGATGGATGAATGGGTAGATGGATGAATGGATGGATGGATGGATGGATGGATTGATGGATAGATGGATGGATGGAGCTTAATTGAGGAACTCCCACCAGAGCCCTTACCTCAACTATATACTTTTGGCCGTACAGTAAATCACACTTCAGCTGGATTCTGAATGGAGCACTTACAGTAAAGGAAATGTACTGTAAACTGTGCTCTTACTGTACAGCATTGTGTTGTTGCTGACAGTCACGGTCGGTGTGCTCTCCAAACCCGCTGCTCTGCACTTGAAATCCATGTACAATAACTCTGCTTACACATGCGCCTGTGGTTCTGTGAGCTCTGAGTGACTGCAGGGGACGGCATGAACAAAACATTTAACCTTCTTCAGATGAATGTGACAAACCATTATAGTCAACCATCAGGCTCAAACGCTGTTTTGCATGCGCCGCTGCGTCTAGCTGATGGCCCGCGATGAGAGATCATCTTAAGTCTGGCCTCACCAAAAATACAGTGAGCTAATCTCCAGGCCTGTTCATCAGCTCTTTGTTTTGACAGCACCTGGGAGAGCGCGAGAGCTGCTCGCTGCCTCCTGCTTGCGGAGGAATAATAATATCACTCTGTGCCTACAAAGCCTCACCAGCTGCCGCTGTAGTCAGAGCGGCAGTCAGGATTTTATCACCGAGGTGTCATTTATCAAAGACTAAAATACAGGATGAGGATGGGGACGGAACATTGTTTGTGGTGATGATTCCACTTTATTTGTCCATGGAAAAAACGCAGTTCTTTTTCCTGCGTCTCCAGCGTTTCTTCTGAAATGAAGGGTCTTAATAGTGAGTTTGTGCTGCAGTCACAGCCTCTACTCTTCTGGAAAGGTTTCTAGATGTTGGAACATTGCTGTGAGGATTTGATTGAGCATTAATTAGTTGGATGGTCAGTTCTGGATCACTCCAACTCATCCCAAAAGTATTGGATGGAGCTCCATCACTCCAGAGAACACAGTTCCACTGCTCCACAGCCCAATGCTGGGGGGCTTTGTACCCTCTAGCCCACGCTTGGCTTTAGTGACCTTAAGCTCAAGTGTGGCCGCTGCAGAGCGTCCCGTTCTATTGGTCAGTGCTTTTCAGTGGAGATTATACAAGCTGTGTCAGCAATGGTGCATCTTAAACTAGCTGAATTCATTGTCTAATAGAAGATCTAACTGTATACTTTTGGATATATAGCATATGTGTATAGTTGCTGTGTGTGCCGGTTTCAGTTGGGTTTAGCGTTTGTTTGCATTTGTGCTCTTGCTTTGGGGGGGTTCTACAGCGAAGGTGGTTTGTGTAATAACACTGGTGAATTATTTAATGGAAGGGGGCGCAGCAGCAGCCTGTTTTGCCACTAGAGGTTAGGCTATCCCTTCAAAGCACAGTGCATTATCTGGACTAACACACACAGAATTTTTCCATTTTTGTTACATTATTCAGAAACAGTGCATGTACTATTCATCATAAGACATGTCGCCATGATCAAGGATTCTCTACATGGCGTAATCAGAAAGGCTGCATTAAATACTGACTCTATAATGTTTCCACAGCCTGGCAGGAATGTTTCATGTAGAATTACTGTATGGAATATTTTTTTCATTATTAAAGTCCTTATTTCTTCATGTCACACTGAAAAAATGATTCAATGTTTTTACGTAAGAAAGTAAATCCCAATCCCATTTCTTATTTTTAGCCCTGTCCCTTGTTTTTGAGTGTCTCCTCCCCCTTGGAACTGAGCTACAGGGGTTAGTGGTTAAATCTTCCCTCTGAAATGGGACCCTCAAATAAAAAGAGCATCACTTCATTAACAGCTACCAGCGCTGCTCTGTAGGCGACCCTGCCAGTCTGCAGTGACAGCAGAGGAGGGTAAAGTTCAGCTCCTCACTGCTGGGCTTTAGTTACATTTAGGGCATCATATGCCTTCAAAGAGGGGGGCAATTATTTATTAGCACCCACCTCTAATTCTACAGTGATATGAAGCTGAAGTCAGATATTCACCAGCTTCTTGTTTGAATTTTCCTGTTCCACCTTAAATGGAGCAGCAGTTACATTTTGGCACCATTTAAGGTGGAACAGGAAATTTACCTAGCTAGGTACCGAGACATCAGCACTACTAATAATTTTTTATGCTTGTTATGAAGAAAAGGACCATAATACATTGAAAGGACATTAATCTAAGATAATACAGTGATTATCGTGATTTTTTAACAGAGAAAATTCACACATTTGTGGGTTTCTTTGGTCTCTTGTTCAGCCATCTTGCTGGTTTTTCTGTTTTTCTCATAACTCTCTGTTTGGAGTCTCTGAAAAACCTCCGTTTGGACGGTCATGTAGCCCCAACACTTCACCCCACCCAACAAGACACCCTACCCCTAAACATGAACGCGCAAACAGAGGGCCAGGGCTGAGTGGTAGGGGCGAGGGGTGAAATGGGATTGGGCCTAAGTAACCTGGTTGCCTTTAAACCTTCAAATGATACTTCAAATAATATGTGAACAGAATGTAACACATATTATTGTTCTGTTAGCTTATCATTAGAAGCTCAATGAACTTGAATTTTAAGAAAACCAGGTTATTTTCTTTCTTAAGTTAAAACATTAAATCATTTTTACAGTAAACTTGGTTCAATTCCAGACTTTCACATTGATATATCTGGAATGATGTCAATGACGAGCTAAGAAGTGATCAGCTTGGGAACCTAAAATCTAGTTCTTTCCTCAATTTTTTTCACTTGACCGCTGCATTTTGAGATTATGGCTGAAATGTCCAGATGGAGAACGGAAGTGTTGTTCATTACTGTGTTAGCCAAGTCTAGGACCATGTGCTTACTTTTTAAATGATCACTTTATGCCCAATTGAATTTCTATGAAGTGTTTCTGGGACAACATGCAGTTTGTGGCGGTCAGTACAGCTGAGTGAAGCTAAAAATATGGCAAGAACAGGAGCGTAAATCTCTCAGTGAAGCCCAGAGCTACAAAGGAGATATGAATATGGCTTTATAATCACTCAGCTGTTATTGTTGAAATCATCTGTGTCCATAAAATCCAACCAAATGATGAACTGCAAGTTAAACATCACTGGTTGCTGCTAACAGACCCTCTTTAACTGGTGTGTATTGCCTGTAACTGGTTGTATTCTGCCCTCGTTAGAGTAGACTGAGCAGGTTGGCAGAAAGCTAACAGGCTAACTCTCCAATAATGAAAGACTTTGAGTTTAAGCTTTCACAGATTGAGTTACTGAAAACTCAATACTCACATACCTGTTACAAGCTTACAACTCTATTGACCTCTTCAACTCCTTGAGACCACCGGTGGTTCCAAAACGCACTTCATCATATTCTTCATAACTTTCATATTTCATAAACTACATTCTAAAGGTGGGGGTCGTATGAGAGCTGTAACTGTCTTCTTTCCAGTAAAATAGATGGGTGATGTAATTTTAAACCCTTATAATAAAAGAAGCTGAACTCACAACTTTTTTTCTACTGAAAGTCGACCCATTTTTCCACAAATCTGGGCTATAAACTATAAACAGATGGCGTCTCTTCAGTGATCTGCTCTGTAAACATTATTTTTATAAAATAATACAAAGAGCGTCTAAAATTTTTGGTTTTCGGCAGTAAATTGTAAGCATATAGCAATATGTGTGATCATAAAACGGAAATAAAAGATTTAAATTATTGAAAAGCCTGATGTAAAACTGTCCAATCAGGATTGTTCTCTCTGTGGTATCTAGGTAGATACAGCCAGGCGAGCTCTTTATTTGGTTAGAGCTTAGGGAGCTGGGCTGAAGGCCCTACTTGTTAAATTAACTACCAACATAATTAGGAAGTGACAGAGGACTCAACCAATCACACTTTGATTTATAGAGGGACCAGTTTCATTAGACAAAATGTTACTCTAGTCCTTCTGTAAGTTCCAGATATGCCTTACTGTGAATACTAGTCATAGTCTAAGCAGGTTCCGGTTAGTTGCTAGGAATGGAAAACAGCGGCAGCAGCTCTATGACAGAACTCTTTACTGAGTCACTGTAAAACTGATACATACAAGCTTAAGTATATGATTAACCCCTTAAATCTCAGGCTTATTACATACAAACGCTTATTCTTCAGTAACTACAGGGACTTCAGTGGAAACTGGCTGAGCTTTGGGCCTTCCAGTGCGCTCTGGCCTATCAAGGTGTTCATGTTTTATCTAGCACAGCCAAAACCAGTGTTAGCTTAGTGCTTACATACTACTAATCCCATACTGGCACTGACAGAAATTAGCATTATCATACACTCTTGAAAAAGATGGTTCTACAAGTGTTCTTTAGTAAAGACAGTGTTTCTATATAGAACCATGAACACTCAAAGAACCATTTGCATGATTCGTTGCACAGTGAAATGCTCTTCAGGTTGATGGAGAATGTGTTGTATATGTATCTATACAGAACCTTCGTGAAAATGGTTCTGTATAGCACCAAAAAGGGTTATTCTATTGCTAAAATCTTGACACTGCAACAACAGAACCCTTTTTGGAGCTACAGAGAATCATGGGCTGGAGGTTATGGAACCAGCCTTGTGAACGGAAGGTCACCGGTTTGATCTCCTGAGCTGACAGTACGTGACTGAAGTGCCCTTGACCAAGGCACCTGACCCCCAACTGCCTTGCATAGGGATGCCCACCGCTCTGGGCAAGTGTGCTCACTGCCCCCTAGTGTGTGTGTTCACTAGTGTGTATGTGGTGTTTCACTGCATGGATGGGTCAAAATGCAGAGGTGAAATTTCCCTTTGTGGAACTAATAAGGGTCACTTAAACACATTCTCTATCAATCTGAAGAACATTTTACCATGCAAAGAACCATTTAAATGCAAATGGTTCATTGAGTGTTCATGGTTCTATACAGAAACACTGCCTTGACTAAAGAACCCTTGAAGAACCTTGTTTTTAAGAGTATAGAGGCTGTTTTTTTCTCTTTTTTTTAACAAATCTTGACATTTATTGCCCGAGCTCTAGTACTAGCTCTAGTAAGGCCTAGCTCTAGTACTCACGATTCACCACTGGTTAATGCCAGGTGTGAACAGAACATGGTGGTACAAACTGTGTCCAGACCATGCTGCCCCCTGGGTTTGAGAGGTAAGTGTGAGTTAGCTTCCTCTGTCCTTATTGCCAACAGTGATTGAGGAGATCATTGTTTTTTTAAATAGTGCGTTGACTTACATAAGAGAATAAGACTTACAACTGTAAAAGTTCTCCAGTTTTCCAGTGGTTGTTGAGGTGGATCCTAAGATGGACGAGGTGCAGAGATCCCACCATTGAAATATTCATGTTGAAAATGGACCCTCAGCCATGAGCTCAATTATAAAGCCCCTCTGTGTCCGTATGTGTGTGCGGTGTTATAAAATGGGGGCTTTGCTCGCTGGGCTTCCACTCTGCATTCGTCCATGGGGAGAGATGAAAGCTGAGGAGGCGAGTTTGAGATGGTGGAGTGAGATGAGGACAGGAGGCTTTTATATAGCTCCCTTTTATCATTGTGTAGCGTAAACATGGGCGTTTGAGCAGGTCGTAAGGTCTGGACCAGAAGACGTTTCTTATATGGAACACAAATGAAATGTCAAACGAGCTTTTCTCTGCAGTGGATACTGGAAATAAACATTGTGGTCTTCTACTCTTCAGTCCTGCACTTTTCACTGTGGATTCGCTCTGTCTGAACATGTTTATCAATCAGACAACCTTTATTTAAACTCATGGTACATTGAAGGCAACCCTCATTTACAATGTAGAGGAGCATTATACAGAAAACAAGGGGCTGAAAATACTAAAATTTAGCAAAGAAAATAAATAAGACCAAAAAAATTACAATTAAAACAATACATAGGACAAATAAAAAATAGGAACCTATAAGACAAAGAAGATTAACACATATATGGACATATGATGAGCGTCTTATGTGTAAAACATAGTTTTACCAGCTACTTTTTATCAAAATAGTTTGGGAAAGCCATTTCTAAACTAAACTTTAGACTAAAAACCCTTTTCTTTGAGTGACCCTTTGCCTTAATTATGTTTATTTTATTACAACAAATGATTGAACTTTTGTCATAAACAAAACAATCATAACTCTACCCAAACCTTACCATGTGTGTCAGTAGTGACTGTTTCAGCGACAATTTTAGCTCATTTTGAGCTCAGAAACTCAGCAAACACAGCTTTGAACAGCTGTTCACACAGAAAATCATCATATTTTACATTAAAACACTAAAAAGTGCTAAACTGCAGAAAATATGACGATTCTTAATGTTCCACACTGATTTTCAGACGTTGGGACTCATTTACTTCAAAACAATAGGATCTAACTGCTCACCGTGTGGCCATGAGGGACAGGGATGCAGCCTCACTTCCTGCTCTAAAATGCAGGGGCGTGGCTCAAATAAGGCTCCGCCTACAGACTAGAACTCTTTGGCTATGTTCACTTTACCAGGCTGAAGTGTGAATGTAACACAGATCTGATGTTTTCAAAGCTGTGGATACACAAAAATCTGATCTTTTCTGATCTCACCTTAGCCACTTTCATATGTGGTTCTAGATCAGATGTTCTTAAAAAAGATGGTTCTACAATGGTTTTATATAGAACCATAAACATTCAAAGAACCATTTCTTCAGATTGATGGAGAATGCATTATATATGGTTCTATATAGCACCAAAAAGGGTTCACCTGTTGTTATGACGTTAAGCTTATAACAACAGAAGAACCCTTTTTGGTGCTATTTAGAACCCTATTAAATATGTGCTGTATAGAACTGTATACAGCCCATTTACCATCAATCTGAAGAACTTTTCATGATGCAAAGAACTCTCTGAACATGCAGGGCGCTCATGGTTCTACATTGAACCATTGTCTTTACTAAAGAACCCATGAAGAGCCCTTTTTTAAGAGTGTACGTATCTGATTTGTATCTATGTGACCTTAATGAGAACGATCAGCGTGAACATGTCAGCAGCGCCGAGACTGAAGTGAGTGACAGTAAACGCTGCAAAAGCAGCACATCTGATCCTTTTTCCGTCGTCTCGCTCTGACAGCGAGCAGCTGAGAGCCCCACGAAGGCTCGTTCTGCTGGTTAGTTTGTTTGCTGTTCATGACGCGTGTGGTTCATTCATGTGACATTATTGATTAGTATGTGCTCATGAGGGTCGTTTCAGGACGCAGGTTCGTTCACAGTGACAGATTTTAGTCACTTTCCTGTATGAATGTGAACTGTGGAGCTAGAAAAGCCAGATCTGAGCAAAAAATCAGAATTGAGCAAAGAGGCGTCTGATGTGAACGTAGCCTTTGTGCTTCTGTAGTAGCGTGAAAACATGGAGCAGCTTTTTCTTTATTTATTATTTTGATTTAAAAGTTAAACTAATGATAGTTTCAGTTTCAGTAAGCTTTATTGTCATGACCATAATTTAGATACACTATTGCCAAAGCATCATCAAAAGGCAGGATTAAACATTTTAAAAATCTAAAGATTTAAGAAGCGAGAACAATAAACAATAATAATAATAATAATAATAATAATAATAATAATGGTATGCATATATACAATAAGTAAATAAATAAATAAATAAATAAATAAATAAATAATAAACATAATAAAATAACAAAATATAATAATAATAATAGTAAATTGGTGATAAATCTAAATCTTTCAGCTTCACTTTAAAGGAAATCCAAAAGATCACAACAACATAAAAAATACAAAAAAAAAAAACAATACAGAGCACTGCTGGTGACATCGCATATAAATAAAAATAATGTGTAGCCACGATTTAGTAAGGTGTGGAAACGAAATTGTGCATTACTAAGTCGTCGCCATGCACTAGGATCTCATTCCCAAGCCTTGCTAAGTCGTGGCTATGCATTATTTTTATTTATACAGGATGTCACCAGCAGGGCTCCGTAAAAAATGAGTATAGTTTAGTGGTTATGGTTTGGGACAGACACCTCAGACAGAAAGTGCTCTATAAATGATGATTTTGTATGTTTAGCCTATTATTATCTCTATTAATGCCTTGAGTTTGAATAGATCATAACATAATCCCTGTAAACACCTATTGAATGAAGATTTTTTAAAGCAGTTTCTTTACTATGTGGACTAATTCAGTGTGTCTCTCTCTGTCTCTGCTCAGACGTGGTTGAAGAACTATGGGTATCTTCTCCCTGACGACATCCGGACATCAGACTTGCAGTCGGAGAAGGCCATGCAGTCGGCGGTCGCTGCCATGCAGCGGTTCTACGGCATCCCAGTGACCGGAGTGCTCGACCAAACCACCATAGAGTGAGTCCTGCTGCCTCTGTAGTTCGATCCTTTATAGCATGGAATACATACATACAAATGTATATTAAAATATTTAGATATATACTTAAACTCAGCTGTGGTGATAAGGAGTGGCAGTAACACTGACTTTGATCTGTCTCTCATTATGACAAAGTTGTGTTTGTTTGTCTGTTTGCTGTTTACAGGTGGATGAAGAAACCTCGGTGTGGGGTTCCTGATCACCCACACATCAGCCGGCGGAGGAGAAACAAACGCTACGCCCTCACTGGTCAGAAATGGAGGGACAAAAAAATATCATACAGGTAAAAAGCACAGTTTGGTCTCTAGTGCGACCCCTTTTTGGGGTTAAAAATATTTCGCACCACAGCAGCACTGCTGTGTCTGATCCACTCAGACCAGCGCAACACACACTAACACACCACCACCACGTCAGTGTTACTGCAGTGCAGATATTGATCCACCACCCAAATAGTACCTGCTCTGTGAGGGTCCATGGGGTCCTGACCACTGAAGAACAGGGTAAAAGGGGGCTAACAAAGTATCAGAGAAACAGATGGACTACAGTCTGTAACTGTAGAACTACAAAGTGCACCTATATAGTAAGTGGAGCTGATAAAATGGACAATGAGCGTAGAAACAAGGAGGTGGCCATAGTGTTACGCCTGATTGGCGTGTATATATATATATATATATATAGCACTGTTGTCAGAAGAAAACCCTCCATTTTTTACGTTTTTCAGTTTTTGCCATAATTTGTAAATGCCTGTTTCCCTTTACATTGTGTGTAAATTTTATGATGAATGGACCAGAAGAAATGACCCAAAACGACTTGGAAAAAACTCTGGTTCCATTGACTTACATTAAAAATGAAGTATGTTTTTTCCTTCTCCTGTAAAGTTACCATTTTGGAGATACAAGGTTTTTGGATCTCCATGTATCTCTATTTTTGTCAATTTTTATTTTTCTACATCATTTCAACACACCAGTTGTCCTTTACGTTGTGTGAAAATTTTATGATGAATGGACCAATAGAAATGCTCTAAAATCACCTGTAATAAAACCTCTTTACACTGTCTTACGAGTACGAGTCTTAAAGGTACGAGTGTTTTACCTTCTCTTGTAAAGTTAAAAAGTAAACTATTTTGGAGATACTTGTTTTTCTTTAATTTCTTTTATTTATATATGTATATATATATATATATATATATATATATATATATATATATATATATATATATATATGTGTTTTTTGGTTCTTTTTTTGCCTCGATGTTAAATTTACAGCAAGTGAATATATTTGGCTACACGACTCACTTATGCAATGAAGCAGAAATACCTGCTGATGTTCTCCCCTTCAGCATCACAATAAAAATAACCCAGCCTTTCCTTTTTGGGATGTGATGGCGAAAGAAAGAGGAAAAGAGTATATGTACATATATATGAGAGTTCAAGGCACAGCGTAATATGGGTTTTGCTAAATGTTTTTATTTAAAAAATATCGAACATTGTTTTGTACAGGTAAACTGCACATCTCCCAATCTCTCATCTCTGCTGCAAAAGAAAACGTAATCTCTGTGTGGAGCTCCTACAGTTGGTGAACGATTCAGTGAAAAGTGAGACGAGGTTGATTGTAACAGACTGAGAGACGAGTTGCTTAAAAGGCAAAAGGTGGTAAATCAGTGTAAACACACAGTTCAATATTGTGCTATTTTATTCGAATGAGAATTCTCCAACTTTAATAAGACAAATATGCATCAAAATAAATGATTAGTAATTTTTTCACCACAAAGAACAGCACATATCAGCATGATACAACTGGAATATATTTTTTATGCATCTGTGAATAAAATCAACCAAACATGAACTGTTTTGAATGTATATGAGGAAAATATGGACTGTTTACACTTTTGACTTTGCAGGTCTTTGATGTAACAGCTTGCATCGTAATTTTTGTCAATTTTTTTTTTATTTTTTTACATATACTGAAAAGGCAGCTGCCCGTTACATTGTGTGCAAGTGTCATGATGAATGGACCAATAGAAATGTACCAAAATTACCTGTAACAAATATATACCACACATAAATTAGCATTATAAGTCAAGAATGTCCTTGTAAAGTGACTGTTTTGGAGTGGTATGGTTATCTATCACTGCTGTCGGAACAAAACCTCATATCTCCAAAATGGTAACTTTACAGTAGAAGGAAAAAACATACTTTACTTTTAATGTAAGTCAATGGAACCAGACTTTTTTTCCTAGTCATTTTTGGGCCGTTTCTTTTGGTCCATTCATCATAAAATTTACACACAATGTAAAGGACATTTTTTAATTATGTCAAAACTGAAAAACAACAAACATGATACAAGATTTTGTTCTGACAGCAGCGATGTGTGTGTGTGTGTATATATATATATGAATGGAGAGAGAGAGAGAGACAGAGAGAGAGAGAGAGAGAGAGAGATGAGGTGAACTGTATATATATATATATATATATATATATATATATATATATACACATATATGAATGAATGGAGAGAGAGAGAGAGAGACAGAGAGAGAGAGAGAGAGAGAGAGAGAGAGAGCGAGATGAGGTGAACTGTACCTTTAACTGTCTTTAGTGTCTCTGAGCTGCCTGGTCTATATTTAGAGCGTCTGTGTCGGTGAATCTGATTTGATCTTTGAGGACTGTCAGAGAGAGAGAGAGTGTGTGTGTGTGTGTGGGTGAGAGAGAGATGGAGAGAGAGAGAGAGAGAGGGAGAGGGAGAGGGAGAGAGAGAGAGGGGGAGAGGGAGGGAGAGAGGCAGAAAGAGACTCTGCTCTGTTCTGAACCTCCTCCTATGAACTGCAGGCTATTTTTATTCAACTTGAGGACACAAGATTTATTGTTTTAACAGCGACAGCCTCATTTCTGTTCTAACTGTATCAGAAATTGCACATCATAGCAAAACATTGCCTCCGAGCTTATTTATCCCAGTACTGTAAAACTGCCCTCATCTGGTTTCATAACAGGCCCTATTAATCTCAGTAAAGCGGTTCAGTGAGGACTGGAGTTTGTGTCAGTGAGTTTTCTCACCTCAGGCTGTTTGGCTGTGAGGTAAGGAGGCTGCCATCTGCCTCTGCACTCACTTTGCCTCATTTGCCTTTTGCCCCACATATTTCAGAAACATTTTCATGCAGATTAATTCATTATGTAACAGTGAAACAAGTTGTACTCAGTTGACTATACTTGCTTATTTAGTAAACAACCAGCCCAGACTGTCTTTCAGTATGATGTGAATGTGTACAATACTTTGGGATCACTTGTCATTTTAACAGTTGTTGTTGTTTTATATACAATAATAACTTTTACAATGTTGATTTAAGTGTTATAAACTATTGGATCAGTATTAGCATTATTAAAATTAGTATTAGTATAATTAGATTGTAATATTACTATTAAATATTTCATTCTGGAAATAAGAAGTGAATAAAATGATAAATGATATGCTCTAACTATGTATTTACATTCATTTTTATTAAACTATCTATCTTGCAATTCGGTCTCTACTTTTGAGAGATGAATTCTGGATAAAAATTTTAGAGCTTCTTAGTGTTTTACTGATTATCCAAAGCCTGTGTTGTACAGGACGAGTATATTACAAGGTTTTTATACATTTATCTGCAACCAAATTGGTTGTATATTAGTTGATTCCTAACTTTTGAATGATACTGTATATTCAGCAGGGGTATTATTCTTAATATGATGGCATGTTATTGTTACTGTGATAAATTCCACTACGATACTCTTGACTGAGCACATGAATACTGGAATGGTGAGTACTTCTAGAATACTGAACATGAAGACAGATATAGACCCATTATAAAGAGCCTGTTAGCAACAACAACCTGTATATATTAACGGCGTTTCTATGCTGCATAACAAACACTGCAGTAGAGGGTCGATGATGAGCTCAGTGCCGTTAAACATGGCACTGTCATAGGATGCCGCCTCTGCCACAAGTCAGTTTGTGAATTTCTGCCCTGCTAGATCTACCCTAGACAACTGTAAGTGCTATTATTGTGAAATGGAAGCATCTAGGAGCAACAACAGCTCAGCCACGAAGCTGGTAGACCACACAAAAACACAGAGTAGAGCTGCCAAGTGCTCATCTGTCCTCTGTTGCATCACTCGCTGTAGAGCTCCAAACTGCATCTAGAAGCAGCATCAGCACTAGAACTGTGCGTCAGCAGCTTCATGAAATGGGTTTCCATGGTTGCGCAGCTGCACACAAGCCTTAGATCACTATGCGCAATGCCATAAATCCAAAAATACCACAAAGCAGCACTGTTAAATTTCTCAACACCAGCAATTTGCCATTACTACATTAACCCTTGTGTGGTGTTCAGGTCTGTGGGACCCAATTTGAATGTTTACCAAAAGTAAAAATGATGTGATTTATTATTATTTCAACCTCAGATTCTTGGTCTTTGCTCATTTTCAGTGAAGAACATATAAAATAACCCATTTTCAGTGTCTTCACTCTGTTCACCCCCCACACATTTATATTACACATGTGGTGTTGGGCTGAACCCGCGGGGAGTAAAAGTGTGGAGGTGCTGTGTCCTTCACTCTGTTCTCCTCCTACATGGCCTGCTGTTAGTGTGTGTGTGTGTCTGTGTGTGTGTGTGTGTATGTGAGGGTGGACAACATGGACAGGCTGCTGACTGGCTACAGCTGCTAAAGGAGAACCCTACACTGGACACTTGTGATATATTAAACATCTGGTATTTTTACATAAATTGTTATGACTGTATTGATTTAAACAAACAATAATGCGGTGGGTCCAGCAGACCACTGAGTAACAAACACATCAACACCACACAAGGGATAAAGTAAAGCCATATCGAGACCACCGAAAGCTGTAGCGGCTTGAAATGTACTCAGAAAGTCCTTTAGATCAGGGGTCTTTAATTAAAATTTAATAAGGTCCAGTTAGAGAAAATATCCTCAAAGATTCGGAACATCATAATGTCTAACTTGCATCATGACTCAGTGTCATATACTGTTTACTGAAGTAGCCTAGTAGGTATATCAGCATCTTAAACAACTGAATGTCAAATCAAATAAAGTACAGTTCAGTCATATTTCAACAACATTTATTGTCAGTTTTCTCTTTTTAGAGAACGACATGTGAAATAACTTCTCTCTGACTCACTTTGTTTCTCGCCTCGTCCCTCCCCTGTGTGTGCGTTACTTACTCGAGTCTCAGTGCTCATCATAATGCACAGATCTGATTGGCTGAGTAGCGTCATATATGATATTTACAACGCATGTGATTGGTCTGAGTCTCCTAAGCCTTTAAAATGGTACCGTAAAGGCTAGAAAAGTTACGCTGATTAAAATAGGACCACCCCATTAAAATTAAATAATTCTCCATAGTTTATCATTTATAGGTCCAGGTCTGCATAGGACAGCGTCTGGGTCTAGGCTCAGACCATGGTCCGCCTATTAGTGACCTCTGCTTTAGATAAACCAGACAAACACCAATGCTCTGTTTTCTCAGCTAACGTTACTAACCTAGTCTTTTACCTCATATCACAGCTTGAAAGCAGCAAGTTAGTAAAGAGGTAGAAAACTGATGGCAAACGTGATAAAATTTATTTAATTAAATTCATAGAGTTGAGCATAATGATGAGCTTGAGCTAGACAATTATCAGCGCTCTCACTGCAGCACAGTCTACGTAGCACAGCAGCGCTTTGTACCGTATCTGCCATGTGATGCTGCGGCCTTTACATTTAAAGGACATTAACTCAAAAATAGATTTTAAACTATTGTGGACGTGTTTTATTACTGTTCATGACACTCAGCCACTTCCACTCTCTCTGTCGTCCAGCATACACAACTTCACACCTAAAGTGGGGGAGAAGGACACCCAGAGGGCAATACGGCAGGCCTTCGACGTGTGGCAGACAGTGACCCCGCTGACCTTTCAGGAAGTGGCCTACTCTGAGATCAAGAAAGAAGGCAAGGAGGCCGACATCATGATTTTCTTCGCCTCTGGGTTCCACGGCGACAGTTCGCCCTTCGACGGAGAGGGAGGTTTTTTAGCCCACGCCTACTTCCCTGGTCCTGGAATCGGAGGGGACACGCATTTCGACTCGGACGAGCCCTGGACGTTAGGCAATGCCAACCATGATGGTAAGAATAAGAATAATGCCTGTAAGTATTCTAGATATGCCCAAAAGTATCCAGACAGCCCTTCTGAAGCTACTTTAAATCACCCTATCCTACATTTTCTCTTGCGTTTTATTTTTTCCCTTGAGGTCCAACATTCCAACCTTAGAATTATCCAGGCTGTTTTTGTTAGTGTAGTTTTAAGGCTGATATTAGATAAATCAGCGGACAGATTCACAAACGTGTCTTACGAAAGAAAATCTTCTTAAATGTGTGTTTCTTAACTTTATTCTTAAGAAAAAAGTTCAAATAACTGCTTAAGAATTCTCTTTTTTACTATTTTCTTAAGAATAATTTTAAGAACAAGTGGGTTTCTTGAAAAGATTATGTTCTTAAATGTTTTCTTAACCTTACGACAGCCTCACACTGTCTTAGGCTGTAAGAGTCGACAAGGTGGGCATCTAAATTTATTGATTTGTCTACTCCTGCCCGCCCTCCTCTCTCGCTTTCCGCCGTCACTCCACGATTACTGTATTTTCAAAGGAGGATCTTTTCCTGTTGGCTGTTTCTTCCTCCATCACCTCCAGATCTTGTTTGCTAAATTCTTTATATGCTTGGTTTGATTTTTCTCCTCCATTTTGCTCCTCTGAGTGGATTAAACTCATAACTGAAATAACAGTTCATACAAATTCCAAATGTATTTTGTGTCATTTATGATACGGGAAAAAATCTTAAAAAAAAAAAATTAGGATTATCTTTAGAGAATATCTGAGAACTTCTTAAGCTTTTCTTGAGAACTGCTTTTAAGAACATTCTTCTTCTTCTTAGTTTTTGTCTTAAGAACCTTCACAAGTTTTTCTTGAGAAAGTTTTTGTGAATTCGGCCCCTGATCTGATTGCCTGCTCTGTATTGTGCCTCATTCAGAAAGCACTCCTTATGTGTGAATGGGTGGGGCTAAACTGCTGTAGGCTGAATAGATGGATATTAATTATTTGGCTCTCGTGAATGAAGCCAAAATGGGCTGTTTTTGCAGTTTAGTTTCCACGTATGTATGTGACTGTATGTACTGGTGCAAGGCTACATTTATTAAAAAGAGAAAGGGAAATTGGGTTTTCCATGATATTGGCCCTTTAAGGTGCACCCACTGGCACAAGTGTTCAGTTGTGCATTCAGAACTTGTATAATCTCCATAGAAAAGCAGTGACCGTTAGATTAGGATGCTCTGGAGAAGCTGCTCATGACTGGGCATGGACTACATGATTTTTGGCCCGGTTTTAATCCTGCTTTCCCCATTGCAACTCATTTTTACTATCAGAAGTCAATTTCCAGGTTGGGAGCTTGACTGATGGTGCAGATGTTCTGCTGGACTGAGAGGGGAAATGAATCGTTAGCCTTTCTGTTGAACTTTGGACTTATTCAACAGTCCAGTACACTCTCAGACGTACGAAACTCTTGTGGGACCCTCAAGGCTCCATCTCAGTACCTTTAGTCAGGGAACATAACTGAACCATAATCCACTGAAATGATATGTTCTAAGCTGTGCTGACTCCACACACCCCGTCTCGCCTCCAGGCTTTTATTTTACTGTTCTGTTTTAAAACATTCGGTTATGAAAAGGTACAAATACGAACTTTTCACCTAGAAAAACTTATTTAAGGTTCACAATCAGACCTTAAAACCACTGTTGAACCTTTGAGGGAACATTTACACTGTTTGTGCCTTGATGAACCAAAAATGTACCTGAACAGAACCTTTATTTCTAACAGTGTAGTGTGGGATGGTCACCGGCACAAATGAACAAGTGGTGCAGGCAACCGCCAACGAGAGAGTTAGCAGAGAGGAAAGATGTGAAGGGACATGAATGCATGATGGAGGAGCTGCTTGTTGAACAAAAGTAGTAAATGCACAAATTCAAACACTCATGACAAAAAAAACGAGATTAAATCTGAGATGCTATCAATTTTCACAGTCTGTTAGGTTTTTATAGGTCATGTAGAATAAGCCCGGCATAAGGCCACCATGCCCAGTGCCAAGCGTGGGCTTTGGAGCAGTGGAACTGCGTTCTCTGGAGTGATGGAGCTCCATCCAGTACCTTTGGGATGAGTTCTGATCCAGAACTGACCATCCAACATCAGTACCTGACCTCACTCATGCTCAATCAAATCCTCACAGCAATGTTCCAACACCTAGAAGCCTTTCCAGAAGAGTAGAGGCTGTTACTGCAGCACAAACTCACTGTTAAGACCCTTCATTTCAGAAGAAACGCTGCTGTCTACAAACTTTTGGACGTGTAGTTTAAGTATGAATAAGCTGAGTAGACGTTCGAGGAGATGAGCAGACATTCAGGAGCTGAGAGGACGTTCCTCTGGGAGCCCAGTCCAAGGGTAAAACCCAGCGATGAGCTGAGGAGAAGAACACAGCCCACAGGGGAGAGAGCAGGGATGGAGGAGCATTGGATAGAGAGCAGACAGAAATCTATTAATGTATCTCCATCTGAGAGATATATACACACACATACACATCCACGAATTCATCGGGGATAAGCTGAAATAAGTCTGCGCTTCACCCAGGCTCAGGGCGGCTGCCTGGGGACGAAAGCAGAGGCACTTCATCAGCATCCACGCTGCTCACATATGGTGCGTGTTGGAAGCGTTATCTCCTCTTTGATCTCATGCCGTCAGCAGTCTGAATTTAAGCACTACCAACCGGGGGATCTGCAGTTTATTCACGTACACTTTCGCACCTCACACTCGCACACAGCCCATCTCCTGCCCACCTTTCTATACACTCACAAACTATCTGGCTAACGCTGTTATCCGCTCTACTGGGAGAGCCTGATTCTCTGCATCCTTCTCCAAATTGTGGCTGTATTCGTCTCGGGAGGCTGACGCAGTCTTGGGCTTTATATATCATTTATTTATTGTATTGTATACACAGATCAGGCATAACATTCTGACCACCTCCTTGTTTCTACGCTCATTGTCCATTTTATCAGCTCCACTTACTATATAGGTGCACTTTGTAGTTCTACAGTTACAGACTGTAGTCCATCTGTTTCTCTGATACTTTGTTAGCCCCCTTTTACCCTGTTCTTCAGTGGTCAGGACCCCCATGGACCCTCACAGAGCAGGTACTATTTGGGTGGTGGATCATTCTCAGCACTGCAGTAACACTGACGTGGTGGTGGTGTGTTAGTGTGTGCTGTGCTGGTACGAGTGGATCAGACACAGCAGTGCTGCTGGAGTTTTTAAACAGCTCAGTGTCGCTGCTGGACTGAGAATAGTCCACCAACCAAAAATATCCAGCCAACAGCGTCCTGTGGGCAGCGTCCTGTGACCACTGATGAAGGACTAGAGGATGACCAACACAAACTGCGCAGCAGCAGATGAGCTATCGTCTCTGACTTTACATCTACAAGGTGGACTGACAAGGTAATAGAGTGGACAGTTAGCGGACACAGTGTTTAAAAACTCCAGCAGCACTGCTGTGTCTGAGACACTCAGACCTGAGAATGATCCACCACCCAAATTGTACCTGCTCTGTGAGGGTCCATGGGGGTCCTGATATAGGGGGTCCCTATATAGTAAGTGGAGCTGATAAAATGGACAATGAGCGTAGAAACAAGGAGGTGGTCATAATGTTATGCCTGATCGGTGTGTGTGTGTATATATATATATTCTTACGGTTCTTATGGACCAGCACTAGTTTAGTGCTAACAAACCGCTGGAGATCCCATAGGAGCGCTAACAGAAATTAGAATTATCGCAGGCTGGGTTTTCTCGTTTTTTGACCGTTTTGACGTTTATGGTCTGAACTGAAGGTCGAGCTCTAACAGTCACAGTTGTCACTACTTGTCACAATATGTTCAAGATGAAATGCGCACCCAGGTGTTCAGCTTTGACCTTTGCCCCCTCGCAGGTAATGACCTTTTCCTGGTGGCGGTGCATGAGCTGGGTCATGCTTTGGGTCTGGAACATTCCAACGACCCCAGCGCCATCATGGCCCCCTTCTACCAGTACATGGAGACACACAACTTCAAACTGCCGCTAGACGACCTTCAGGGCATCCAGAAAATATACGGTATGGATCCACTTTATTTTCTCTTTGATCAAATTTATGAATGTGATGTTGATAACTGATACAGTCGCAAGTCTCAGCACAGTCAAATTACACGGTTTGTTGATTTCCTGAGTGAAAATAAGTTAATACGTCCTCGACAGAGAACTCACCAAAATATGACTTTATCTGCAAATTTTAGTGCATGATTTCTATGTATTTTCTGTTTAAAATATTGGAAAAAAATTTTTATAAAATGTAAAATGTGCTGTAAGTGTAAATGCTGTATTTTCCTAACATGTTAAATTCATAAGCATAACAGTAATTGTGCATTAAAATAACTACAACTGTGTCCTCTGTAGATGATCTAAACTTATTTTACTTGGAAACGTAATTTGACCAGCGGTGCTCAAACCTTTGCATACGACTGTAAATAGAAAATTCATGCTGACAAAAGAAGATCAGGGCTGTTATATTTTTATGTTTTGAAATTTTCATTAGTTTCTATTAATTTTTTGCGTTTATTTTTTAATTTCAGTGTAGTTTTAGTTGGTTTTATGAGTGCATGAGTAGCTTTTTGTGTTCTGGTGAATATTTTTTTGTTATAAACTGGGGTGCAGTCGAAGTAAACCTAAATTTTACTTTTCTTTCTGATGGGTTAATAATGCTAAATTAGCCCAACAGTAGACTGGGCTCAACTCAGTTTCTGGCTTCCCATATGGAAAAAATATATTCCAAATGTATTCATCAAATATATTTTTGCAATGTATAAAAATGACCAAAAAAAATATTTTTATATATATTTTTTTAAGATTAATATATTTATATTTGTTATTACATTTTTTCAGTTATATGCAGTTTTAACAAAGCTTACAGATATAACTAAATATACATGAACTGAATGAACAGTACTGACTTCTGTGATCTGCACTGTACTTTACAATAACCATGTACGTCTGCAGTCAGACTCTCACACACAACGTATTTCAAATAAACAGGATAATAAATAATAACTGCATTTTCACAGAGTATCAATACCTACAACACTCGCTTCTGTCCTGTTAAAGGATCATTTGAACATATTTAAAATTAAGATACTGGAAAACATATTCATTTCTAAAGGTATCAGACAGTGAAGAGCATCAGACAGGATTTTGGATGTTTTCATACATTTTCAAATATATTTGCTAAACACATTTACATACATTTATTTTTGTATGGTACATTTCTGTGTGTAATATTTCTCCATACGCAAAATAAATGCAGGTTAAAATATATTTGGTTAATATGGCAATAAATTCTGAAATACATTTTAGTGTTTGGAATGTATTTCAAATATATAAAAATACATGTACTTATATTTTTTTCAGAGTTTACTCCAAGATCTCACCATCTCCTGAGTATTTAATTTGGCTTTAAAGGAGTCTTTTCTAGACTGTCCTTCATCCACTAAAACATGAGGGACATAGTTAGGAAAACAAATTAACCAAAGGCTCAATACAGTCATAACAATTTATGTAAAAATACCAGATGTTTAAAATATCACAACTGTCCAGTGTAGGGTTCTCCTTTAGCAGCCGTAGCCAGTCAGCAGCCTGTCCATGTTGTTCACCCACACACACACACACACACACACACACACACACACATGCTAACAGCAGGCCATGTAGGAGGAGAACAGAGTGAAGGACACAGCACCTCCACACTTTCACTCCCCGCGGGTTCACCCAACACCACATGTGTAATATAAATGTGTGGGGGGTGAACAGAGTGAAGACACTGAAAATGGGTTATTTTATATGTTCTTCACAGAAAACGAGGAAAGGACAAAAAATCTGAGGCTGAAATAATAATAAACCACATCATTCTTTCTTTTGGTAAACACTGAAAATGGGTCCCACAGACCTGAACACCACACAAGCGTTAATACTCTCGATGCCTGAGCAGGTGTCTTTAAACTTTTGGACATACTGCGTAATGAAACAGAGCACTTTTTCATACAGGGGTCCCAACGGCGATGCTGGAGCCGACTCGGCCTCTCCCCACCCTCCCGGCGCGACGGACTCACTCCACGTCCGAGAGGAAGCACGACAGGCAGTCCCGCCCCCCGCGGCCTCCCTCTGGAGACCGCCCGTCCTCTCCCGGTTATGGAAAACCCAACATCTGTGACGGCAACTTCAACACAGTGGCCTTCTTCAGACGGGAGATGTTTGTTTTTAAGGTGAGCTGTTCCTTTAGATTAGCGGTCAACTGAAAACTGGAAGGCAATCAGCTGAAAAGCTTTTTCAAATGATCTCAATTTGACTCTAATAAGGTTTTACTAGTAATTCACATTTTTCAATACAGCTGAAGTTGAACTTACTCAAAAACTGTGAGTGTGGTTGCCTCCTCAGAAGCTCATGTAAAATGACTTACATAGTTTTGGATTATTCTCCCTCCTTGGTCATGCAGGAATGTGTCGAAATGCTTAACAGCACCGTTAATTTTATCTATTTTTGATCTCTGTGTACTTTTATTTCAGCACAGACAATGAGCTTGAGGAACTTTCTTTCTTGTGCACAAAAATTTAAGTAGTGCTGTGGCTCCAGAGCGGCACAGCCGTCTAGCTCCGTCATCGTTAGCAGGTCATGAGTTTGAATGCAGGTGATGCCACTGCGTTCAGTTTTTTGAGTAATCTTAAAGGGAAATTCCACTGTTTTTTTATTTCTGTGTAATTCAGTCATTGAGATGTAAACAGAGTGATTCAGAGTGGTTTGGTGTGAAATGGTTCAGATGTCTTTACAGTGGTGGTGATAGGAACCAGGGGTCGCCATGACTACAACACAAATATAGACATTTTATTTACTATCCAGAACCACCAGTGAACCTACACGAGTCTTCTGAGTGTCTATGTAATGTTAATGATTGTAAAAAGGTAATAAATCGGAAAAAAATATGTTTTCTTCACCTCACAGCACGCTGCATGTTCCTTTCTGCTGTGTATGTGTAAAAAAATTACATTTTAGTTTCAAAACAAACTTAAAACAGTGTCTCAGACATCAGGCAGTGAATTCATAACCATTTCAAGTACTAACTGTCTGTGAGGGAGCTTTTAGAGGTGGACGTCTGGTTCCTATCACCACCACTGTGAACAGTTCTGACTCGGTAAGTTTATCTAGAACAGAACGTTTCACACCAAACCACTCTGAACGACTCTGTTTATGTATTAACCACGTAATTATGCATGAATCTAGAAAACTCGGTGGAATTCTCCGTTAAACTGTAGTGTTGACCAAACTGAGATGCAGTACGGAAATTTGATTAAGCAGATCTTAACACAGGGGTGCCCAAACCTTTTGTCTTGAGGGGTCAAAGTGGAATGTTTGTGGTGGGCCGAGGGCCATAAAGACAAAACAGTATAGAAATAAAGAAGGACAGTTTCAAACAGAGGTTTTAAAAATGTATTTAACAATATTTTACTATATTTTGTTACTAGCATAGTTCAAAATTACAGTTTTAAAAGTTAAATGAGAATTTAATAGGTATATATAGTATAAATATATCCAGCTCTCAGAAGAAAATCTTGTATCTCCATTTTTGCCATTTTTCAGTTTTTGGCATAATTTGAAAATACCTGTTGCTCTTTACGTTGTGTGTTACATTTCATGATGAATGGACCAAAAGAAACGACCCAAAATGACTTGGAAAAAAGTCTGGTTCCATTGACTTACATTAAAAGTAAAGTAGGTTTTTTCCTTCTTCTGTAAAGTTACCATTTTGGAGATTTGAGGTTTTCTTCCGACAGCAGCGATATGTTAGTTCTCTCATTGGGTGAGAGGTGGAATTTCTAGCAACTTTGCCCTTCATGGTCCACACTTTGGGCAGCACTGATTTGATCTAACTTTTATATTGTATAGTATAATAATTGAGGGTCTGAGTCAGCCTTTTTTGCTCTGACTGGATTTTCTGTCCACATAGTGTCTCTTTCTGACATATTTAAATATGCACTGACATAAATCTGATGTGTAAAACATCAGTAAAATGTAAAGGAACGCAGATTCAGTCGTGGCAGACGCAGCTGCGTATGTTTTTGTGCGAGTATGGGTGAGTTACGCTTTGATAAATAAGGTCTGAAGTTTCTGATCGTGTTTTAAATGTCTGTGAAGGTCAGCTTCTGTCTGATGAGAGAGCTTTTGACAGGCTGACCACCTGATCACATCCGATCAAATCACTTTTCCTTCCGCGCCCTGAGAAACTGCCTACACAGACGCACTGCTCAGCCAAATGGATCAGTCAGAGCTCAACTCAGTCCATAAGGGCTCTGTCTGCAGTGCCTTCTGCTGATAGAGACGTCTCAGTGTGCTGGATTCACAGTTTTCAGAGCTATACAACCAACTTTGTTGCAGATAAAGACATTAAGTTGCTTTAATATGCAAGGCTTGTGCTTTTGAGTAATATGTAGGAATTTATTGAGCATTAATAAAACTAAAAATGAAATGTTAGATGTATCCAGGGATCATTACAGTGTGTTATTTATTATTAAATAGCTCTTATATTATAAATATTGAATAAACCAAGGTATAAATGTATTTTACTGTCTCATTTTAATAATTACATCTATACTGTATAAGCTATAAAAGATCATGATGTGGTTCCAAACGTTTGAGTCACTCGTGGAAAAAAAAGGGTTCTTTAGTAAAGACAGTGGAGATATACAGAACCCATGAACGCTCAAAGAACCATCTGCATGCTTAAATGTTCTTTGCATGATGAAATGTTCTTCAGACGGATGAGGAATGTGTTGTATATAGAACCTTCTTGAAAATGGCACCAAAAGGGTTCTGCTACTATTACGATGTCAAGCTTGTAATAATAGCACAACCCTTTGGGTGCTGTATAGAACCCTTTTGAAAAAAGTTCTATATTGAACCGTCTAACGCACATTCATGTACATTTTCTATTAATCTGAAGAACGCTTTCATCATGCAGAGGGTTCTTTAAGTGTTCATGCTTCTATATAGAACCATCTTCTTTACTAAGTAACCCTTGAAGACTTTTTTAAGAGTGTAAGGTTCTATACAGAACCGTTTTGAAAATGGTTTTATATAGCACCAAAAAGGGTTCTTCTATGGTTACAATAGAACCATCTATAGCACCTTCATGCACATTTTCTATCAATCTAAAGAACCCTTACATCATGCAAAGAACCCTTTAATCATGCAAAAACGTTCTCTGAGTGTTCATAGTTCTATATAGAACCATTTTCTTTATGAAAGAATCCTTGAAGAACCATCTTTTTAAAAAGTGTATGGTTCTATACAGAACCTTTTTGAAAATGGTTCTATATAGCACCAAAAAGGGTTCTGCTTTTGTGCTATATAGAACCATATACCACACATTCTCCATCAGTCTGAAGAACCATTTCACCATGCAGATATTTATTTGAGTGTTCATGGTTCTATATAGAACCAGTGTCTTTAATAAAGAACCCTTGAAGAACTATCTTTTTTAAAAGTGTATGGTTCTATACAGAACCTTTTTGAAAATGGTTCTATATAGCACCAAAAAGGGTTCTGCTGTTGTGCTATATAGAACCATATACCACACATTCTCCATCAGTCTGAAGAACCATTTCACCATGCAGATATTTATTTGAGTGTTCATGGTTCTATATAGGGGCGGCACGGTGGCGCAGTGGGTAGCGCTGTCGCCTCACAGCAAGAATGGCCTGGGTTCGATTCCCGGCCGGGTGACCAGGGTCATTTCTGTGTGGAGTTTGCCTGTTCTCCCCGTGTCTGCGTGGGTTTCCTCCGGGTACTCCGGTTTCCTCCCACAGTCCAAAGACATGCAGTCAGGCCAATTGGACATGCTAAATTGCCCCTAGGTGTGTGTGTGAATGTCTATGTCTGTCTGTCTGCCCTGCGATGGACTGGCGACCTGTCCAGGGTGTATCCTGCCTTCTGCCCGATGACAGCTGGGATAGGCTCCAGCACCCCACCACGACCCAGAAGGATAAGCGGTTTAGATGATGGATGGATGGATGGATGGTTCTATATAGAACCAGTGTCTTTAATAAAGAACCCTTGAAGAACCATCCTTTTAAGTTGTAGTTGTAAATAGAATCAAAATCATATCTACAGATATTAAACTTAAGGAGTAAAACTACAGAAATCAAAGCTAAGCATGCTCATGTTTGTGAATGCAGTAATTATGTAAGCAGCTTTGCCGTGTCCTAGTTTAGCTTTAGCTAAATGCTAATTATCTTTGTAGCTGAGATGTGCTGTTTTTTCTCCCGTAGGATCGCTGGTTCTGGCGTTTGCGCAATAACAAGGTGCAGGAGGGCTACCCCATGCTGATCGACCAGTTTTGGAAGGGTCTGCCACCCCGCATTGATGCTGCCTATGAGAGATCTGACGGCAAATTTGTCTTCTTTAAAGGTACAAACACATAAATCTCATTTATTATGATCTTAACTACTTAATGCTTTGCAGTAGATGCTATTAAAGGTGCAATAAACACATTTACACTGGAAGTTAAATAGGTGCTTAATAGCAGCAGCACAGAAAGTTACATCAGAGGGAAGTGAAGGGTTTTATTTCCTATTCCAATAGAATGGAGAGCAGTTTGAAGGAGAATTCCACCAATTTTCCAAAATTTCTGCATAATTCTGTGTTTGAGCTGTGATTCAGAGTGATTTGGTGTGAGATGTTTGATTGTAGAGACTCACAGTGGTGGTGATGGGAACCAGGGGTCGTCATGACTACAACACAAATATAGACATTTTATTTATTATCCAAAACCACCAGTGAACCTACACGAGTCTTCTGAGCTTTTATATGGAATGATTGTAAAATAGTAGAAAATCTGGAACAATATGTTTTCTTGTGCCTGTCCAGCATGATTTTTTCTTAAATATGTTTTCAGCCAAAATCTGCTCTCAAAACTGCCATAAAACTAGGCTTGAGCCTTGTGACAATACTTATCACTGTCAATATATCATCAGTACACTGACCAACTGCATGTTTCATCACAAAAAACATGTAATTAGTCCTGATTTACTGGATTTAGTTCAGTACACTGTGTGAAATTGTATATTTAATTTGTAGCACTACTGGTTGTTTTTTGTTTATTCCAACCTCACATTACTTTCTGTGAGGGAGCTTTTAGAGGTGGACGTCTGGTTCCTATCACCACCACTGTGAACAATTCTGACTCGGTAAATTTCTCTAGAATGGAGCGTTTCACACCAAACCACTCTGAATGACTTAACTTAATGACTGAATTTTAAATTCCCCTTTAACAAGCTTGCCCTTGGGGGAGGGGAATGGGTTAATAGGGGGTTGCACTCATGGAGCTACTTGGAGCTAAGCTATGAGGGTAGGAACCTTGAAGTCAGCACACATCCCATGGTATGTATTCAGGACTGAACCCGTAACCTTCTTCTGATAAGTCAGAGCGACTGATCAGGACTTCTTAACATGTGGCTTCAAAGTTCGAACCAGCAGGATTCATTAGCTTTTATGCATTTTCATGAGTTTGATCTGCAAAGTGCTGCCTCAGGCTACTTTTTAAGCTCTGGAAACATGAATTTTATTCTAAATTTTCATTAATGCATTTCCTCACTCTGGTGCATTTTGTAATTAAATGATTCCTCCATTTTGCAGCGTTATGTGTTGTTCTAAAACTAGCATTTAGTATGTTATTTGTCTTGTGATGTAATATTGTGTAACACAGCATTCACAGTTCTGTAGTTGTTTATGTCCAACTACAATACCCATCATGCATTACACATGTAAGTCATACAACCACTGGGAATGGTGATAGAAATCCTGACTGCTAGCATAGCTACTTAGAGGCTAAAGAGTACAGGTGTAATATGTATTAACTAAAGGGGGAGAAAATTAATATAGCCCACCCTCAAAACATTCTCCCACCTCGGGATACATCATCAGAATTTAGTTTTCCTAGTCTTTAAACTGGAAAATGACACTCTCTCCAGGAAAGCTGTAGGAGGGCATGTTTACAACAGATGTAGCAATGGTTAATTTTTTTATTCTACTGGGGTGTTCCTTTAAAGGACCCTTATTATGGAAAACTTACCTTGTATTTTGGGAAGGAAAGCAAAACTTTGATTATTAAACTTTGAATCCATTCACTTCCTGGTCCAGATGGTCTGTATATGGAAATCTATAGAATAAAGTGCAAAAAACTACAGAGCCTTGCTGGTGACATCCTGTATAAATAAAAATAATGCGTGGGTACAAGATCCTAATGCGTGGCCCTGACTTAGTAAGGCATGGGAGCAAAGGTAATTAAGTCATGGCCATGACTTAGTAAGGCATTGGAATGCATGGCCAAGAGATAATTAAGCCTTAAGCACAGGTTAACAAGGCATGATTTCATGGTACGACTTAATTATCTCATTCCCACGCCTTACTAAGTCGTGGCCACGCGTTATTTTTATTTATACGGGATGTCACCAGCAGGGCTCCATAAAAACAGTCAATTCATTGTTTTAGTGATGTTACATTTACATATATCTGCCTATTCAGCCTATAGCAGTTTAGCCCCACCCATTCACACTGAAGTTATAGAGAGTGTTTTGCATAAACTGCATTTTGAGAGAAGCACAGCCAGTCAGAACAGAGCACATTTACATTTATCAGTCTTAAAGGCACAGTAACAAAAATGAGTGTCCCTTTAAAGGGCCGTTATTATGGAAAACTGAATTTTCCAAGGAAAGAAAGCAAAACTTTGATTGTTAAATTTTGAAAACAATCCATTCACTTCCCAGTCCAGATGGTCTGTATATGGGAATCTATAGAATAAACTGCAAAAATCTACAGAGCCTTGCTGGTGACATCCTGTATAAATAAAAATAATGCATGGCCACGGCCTATTAAAGTGTGGGTACAAGATCCTAATGTGTGGCCACGACTTAGTAAGATATGGGAATGAGATCCTAATGCATGGCCATGACTTAGTAAGGCGTGGCCAAGAGATAATTAAGCCTTAACCACAGGTTAACAAGGCATGATTTCATGGCCACGACTCAATTATCTCGTTCCCACGCCTTACAAAGTCGTGGCCACGCATTATTTTTATTTATTTAGTGATGCCACATTTACATATATCTGCCTATTCAGCCTACAGCAGTTTAGCCCCACCCATTCACACTGAAGTTTCGCATAAACTGCATTTTGAGAGAAGCACAGCCAATCAGAACAGAGCCATATATCAGGATTAAAGGCACAGTAACAGAAATGAGTGTCCCTTTAAAGGGCCCTTGTTATGGAAAACTGAATTTATGCAAAACACTATAGTGAGGAAATGCATTAATGAAAATTTAGAATAAAATTCATGTTTCCAGAGCTTAAAAAGTAGCCTGAGGCAGCACTTTGCAGATCAAACTCATGAAAATGCATAAAAGCTAATAAATCCTGCTGGTTCGAACTTTGAAGCCACATGTTAAGAAGTCCTGATCAGTTGCTCTGACTTATCAGAAGAAGGTTACGGGTTCAGTCCTGAATACATACCATGGGATGTGTGCTGACTTCAAGGTTCCTACCCTCGTAGCTTAGCTCCAAGTAGCTCCATGAGTGCAACCCCCTATTAACCCATTCCCCTCCCCCAAGGGCAAGCTTGTTAAAGGGGAATTCCACCAATGTTCCGAAATTCAGTCATTAAGTTAAGTCATTCAGAGTGGTTTGGTGAGAAATTTACCGAGTCAGAATTTTTCACAGTGGTGGTGATAGGAACCAGACGTCCACCTCTAAAAGCTCCCTCACAGAAAGTTATGTAAGGTTTGATAAGTTGGAATAAACAAAAAACAACCAGTTGTGCTACATTTAAGACTATGAATACAGTAACATTTCACACAGTGTACTGCACTAAATCCAGTTGATCAGGACTAATTACGTGTTTTTTGTGATGAAACATGCAGTTGGTCAGTGTACTGATGATATATTGACAGTGATAAGTATTGTCACAAGGCTCAAGCCTAGTTTTATGGCAGTTTTGAGAGCAGATTTTGGCTGAAAACATATTTAAGAAAAAAATCATGTTGGACAGGCACAAGAAAACATATTGTTCCAGATTTTCTACTATTTTACAATCATTAATATTCCATATAAACTGAGAAGACTCGTGTAGGTTTACTGGTGGTTTTGGATAATTAATAAAATGTCTATATTTGTGTTGTAGTCATGACGACCCCTGGTTCCCATCACCACCACTGTAAAGAAATCTGAGTCTGTACAATCGAATATTTCAACCAAACCACTCTGAATCACATCTCAAACAGAATTATGCAGAAATTTTGGTAAATTGGTGGAATTCTCCTTCAAACTGGTCTCCATTCTATTGGAATAGGAAATAAAACCCTTCACTTCCCCCTCATGTAACTTTCTGTGCTGCTGCTATTGGGGTTTACATTTACATATATCTGCCTATTCAGCCTATAACAGTTTAGCCCCGCCCATTCACATTGAAGTTATAGAGAGTGCTTCGCATAAACTGTATTTGGAGAGAAGCACAGCCAATCAGAACAGAGCACATTTACATATATCAGTCTTAAAGGCACAGTAACAAAAACAGCCTGTTTGAAATGTATATAAATATGTATATGTGATATGTATATAAAATTACACAAATGTTATAAGTGGCTTCCTGGAAGAAAATAAAATACATGAAAAATGTAGGATATAGGTTCTTTAATGATGTCTTTGTCCATTTATTGATTGTAATTATCTCCATCACTCGATATCTAAGCGCCTTGTTGATGTCTATTGACTCCAAGCCTCCCGAATGTAAAAGTACAGTATGTCCTCAAACAGGACGTTCATAAATCACTGTACAGAATGTAAAGAACGAATGAATCACCTGGGAATGGAGATCTAACTGATCGTACTCGGAGAAGTCTTACAAATAGAAATCCAGTTCTCAGAGAATGAGGATGTTGGAAGCAAAGCACATGATTATTATCCAGAGCCTAATCTCAATTAAGCTCACTATTGATCCCTCTCCGCCAATCCGTCCATCTCTCAGCAGTTTCCTCGCAGCGCTGCTCTGCATCACATCACATCACAGCCTGCTTACACATTTTCTGGTCCCACTTTATATTGTGTCTCTAATAACTGTGTAGTTACAAATGAATAACATATGTGACAACAACGTAACTACTGATGATTTAGTCAGTGTCTGTGTTTACATGCAAAGATTTTTGCCAATCCGATTAAATACATTCCGATTATAGATTAAGACTGATATGTTTATATTCTCACTCTACTCAACAATCTGATGAAAATCTTCATTTACATGCTCACTACAAGTAATCCGATCCGAAATGACATGTATGCGTGGAGTACCACTTAGAGTAAATGTTACCATGACAACGAGCATCACGTGAGTCCAGTCAGAGTGAGATGAGCAGCAGTGAGCAGTGCTTGTGTTTTTAATTACTTTAAAATGATGTCAGACTCAGGAAAACGTCCTTCACATGTCCTTATTAAAGAAGGCTGAGAGGAAGACGTCGTGTTCTGAGACACATAAGCTGGACGTCCGTCCCACCGCCGTCTTTTAAAGATCAGAGCATAAACTTCGTCTCCTCTGCAGACCAGTTTCTGCTCCGCCATGTTGAACGTTATAAACTTTCACTATGACGCGACGAACATGATCAGAACGGACTTAAACTTTCTGATAGGGAATGTAATCAGATACAGGCGTTTACACGGATATTATTCTTCTATTTAACGGATTATTTACAGGATTACCCACCTCGTTCAGTCGGATAGAAACTGTATTCCGAATGGCCTCAATCAGACTAGACTATTCAGACTGAGGTGTTTACATGGACGTATTCTATTCCAATTGAGCTATTAGTCGGATTATTAACGGATTTTTAGGCTGCATGTAAACATGGCTAATGTTACAGATGGATTACAGGAGTACAGCCTATGTAATTACACACGTGTATCTTCTACACAGGAACATTCCTGTAGTGCAGTGTTAACGTTCCACTTATTTTAAAGGTTATGTAGGTATTGCATAATAGTGCTGTGGTAATGTAGACATTGCTTTGGGGGAAATGCAACACATTCATTTTAAGATAAGGGGGCCATCTACTGTATTGTCACATATACATATAGATACTTGGCATGGCTGATACATATTACATAAGCTATTGCATACTTCCATTTACTGCTGAAAAAAAAAACTTCTGAAAAAACTGCTGTTCCGGTCTGATTACAAATGTAATTAGATTTATATTATTGCTCTTGTGTAATTACATTAGAGAGAATAGGCTGTTACAGCTATTAAGATACACTTGTGTAATTACATAAGGTGTTCTTCTGTAATCCATCTGTAACAGTGACTAAATCATTAGTAGTTACATGTTATTGTAGTTATATGCTGTTGCATATCTTGTTCACATGTAACTACACAGTTATTAAAGACACTTAATATAAAGTGGGACCCATTTTCCTCCTGTTTCCTCTCATAACCCCTCTTTTTCACCCCCCCCCACCCCCTTAATTAATGCAGTCTTGCTGTGCAGAGAGAGGCTGAGAGATATTTTTAGATTTCTAAGGCTTCATCGAGAAACAGGCTCACTGGCTGCTTCATAGAGAAACTAGATTTTGCATCAATATTGATAAATACAGAGTTATGCAAGGAGCTTATGATAATTTCCTCCGACTCAACATCGCGGACCATCGCCTAAGCAGACATCCAGAAGAAGTGCTAATAGTGCTAATAGTAACTTCACATCTGCTCGAGAGCCGTCAGCTTAGGTTTACAGTGTTTTTACATTTCGCAGAAGAAATGAAACAGTTTACTGATACAGATTCAAATCGCCTCGCTTTGTTGTATCTTTATAAAGGGGAATTCACCGATTTTGCCAAATTTCTGCATAATTTAATCAATGAAGTCAGTCAGACTGGTTTGGTGTGAAATGGTGATAGGTGAATGGTGATAGGAACCAGGGGTCGCCATGACTACAACTATATATACAAATATAGACATTTTACTTACTATCCAAAACCACCACATACTTGGTTTTAGGTCAAAACATCCTCAAAACCATTGTTAAACAATGTCGCAGTGTATTTAGAACCACCCTGTTAGAAACAAGGTTCTGTGCAGGTTCATGTTTTGTTCATCAAGGTACAAACAGTGTAAATGTTCCCTCAAAGCTCCAACAGTGGTTTTAAGGTCTGATTGTGAACCTTAAATAAGTTTTTCCAGGTGAAAAGTTCGTATTTGTACCTTTTCATAACCGAATGTTTTAAACAGAACAGTAAAATAAAAGCCTGGAGACGAGACGGGGTGTGTGGAGTCAGTACAGCTCAGAACATATCATTTCAGTGGATTATGGTACAGTTATGTTCCCTTGAGGGTCCCACCCCAGTGACAAGAGGGCCCTGTTTAGTACCCTTATTTCTGAGAGTGCATTTTATGTTATAATGTTCTGTGAGGGAGATTTTAGAGGCATTAAACTCTTCAGAGGTCTGGTTCCTATCACCACCACTGTGAACACTGAGACTCTAGAAGGGGGCATTTCACATCAGACCACTCTGAATGACTTTATGTACGTCTTTTCTGACCATTTTGAAAAAAATCGGTGGACTTCCCCTGCATAACCCCTCACTTTTGCCTTCTCTCCCTCTCTGATCTCATCTCTTCCTCCGCAGGTGATAAGTACTGGGTGTTTAAGGAGGTAACGGCAGAGCCTGGCTATCCTCACAGCCTGGTGGAGCTGGGTAACTGTCTGCCCCGTGACGGCATCGACACGGCCCTGCGCTGGGAACCTGTGGGCAAAACGTACTTCTTCAAGGGCGACCAGTACTGGCGCTACAACGAGGAGAAGCGCACCGCTGACCCGGGCTACCCCAAACCCATCACCGTGTGGAAGGGCATACCTGAGGCACCTCAAGGAGCTTTTGTCAGCCGGGAAGGATGTGAGTGATGTGTGCAGTGATGCAGCCTTATGGTTTGGCAGTGCTGAATGTATTTGACCATGATATTGATCATTTGTTGCTTAGTATGTTTCCACACTACAGACCCCCCAGGATTGCGCAGCTACTTTTGTGAATGTTGCGGCAAAATTTGAGGCAGTATTTTTGTTTTTTTGGGGGGGGGGTGCCACTACATGGAACCTATTCTTGGCCAAACATCAGTGACCTGACATTAATGTTGCAATCCCATTAATAGTAAAAAAGCAGAGATCAAATGGGTTTATTTTTACTGTTTTGGTTGTGATACACTTTTCATTTCATGCAATGTGATGGGTCGGATGCTACACTGATTTCAAGAATATCTGTGAAGGATTTAACACAATGATTGGGTAGTGAAAGTTTAAAAAAGGTTGGTTTTTGGCAATAATGGAGGCAAAGGTGAGAGCAACTGAGTGCTTGTATCCCCACCAAATTTCAGACCAATCAGTGAACACATCTGTGCATAATTTGGTGCAGTTGCAGTGTGAAACTAGCCAAACCACTGTAGAAATTTGGGAAGATTATGATTCGATTTATTTAGCTTGTTTTTAACCCTTTAATGTTCTGCTCAACCATTTGGTAGAGCACATTTTGAGTCACTGTATATGTTCTGATTTTGCCACAAAGTGCTACATTTTAAAAACTGTGGGGTCAAAAAAACAAAAAAAAAAACACTAAATGTTTTTATTATTGCCCCAAACAAGTAAAAATGCAAGAAAAATCCATTGCTTTTTTCTTGGTGAGGACATTAAAGGGTTAAGCTGCACAATGTAAGTGTTGGGGATTTGGAGACCCCTCTGGGTGAAATATGTAATTGCATACAACATGCAGAACATTTTGTAGCATGAGTTGTGCGTCGGCCCCCTTTCCCCAAGCGGATGAATCTGATGATTGAAAGAGAATTCAAAGAGAACTCAATCAAAACTTGGTGAAGGAGCATCTTCTGAGGATGTGAGTGAATTATCTACTATTGTTATCACATCTACATCAGTATGATATTGATTTTGAGATGATTTGAGACCTAAACATCGAATGGGACCTTCCTTTTGAGCCTGTGTTTGACATGGTGTGAAAAACTCCCAACCCGACGCCTCTGACTTTTTTTAATGATTATTTCAGGCTTTACAGGGCGACTGGCAGCAGAGCACAGTCGCCATATTTTTAGTCTGTTTTTATTCTCCTCACTCAATGACACTTCTTTTAGTTTAAAAAAGCACACAGTGATACACAAACAGTGCAGTGATTTTTTGATGTTTTACACCAAAATTATGTAAATTGGCTCTAAGTACTGATAGATCACCCACATGTACACTCTGCCAGCTGAACATGTCCTCTAAACAAACTTAGGAATGTTCAGGAAATCAGAGGAAATGTTTTAGAATGAAGTTCTTGGAGCATCCAGTAGCGCTGCGACTCTGAACTAACATGAACCCAACAGCTAAGGAGCTTTGCGTCAATCGACACAGTGCAGAAACTCCCAGCGTCTATACTGACGCGAAGGCTCAGTCACAGCACACAGAGCAGCTTGCAGAAGACACGGACAAGTGTTCACTGGGACATGCGCCGCAGAACGGCTCTGACAAAATCACAATAGTTGTGTCCAGCTTAGCTTAGATATCAGACGCTCTGTCTACATGTGGGATGAGATTGTGGCTTCCTGGCGCATAGAAGCTTCACGCTTCATTTTAAAGCCCTTCACAGATTTAGATGTTTAGTGTGGAATTATACAACAGTTAGTTCTGCCCACGCAAGCTGATTGGTTGAGAGGCGTTCTAACTGTGCTGTTATTTCACCATAACATCACGTTTTTTCACAAATGCTGTATCACTCCTGAGACGCCGTTGCTAAGCAACGACTTTGACAGCTGTAGGAGACGCTCAAGACATTTGAACGTTTTTACTTCTTACTTTGCCACAAACAGAAAATGGACACTTTTAAGATCACGTTTGACCGACAGCCGATTTGGTCAGACTCTGAAGATGAGACGACACTAAATTCCCAAACTGTCATCACCACTGAGCAGCTTTTCAGTCGGCAGCTGAGACAGAAGAACAGCTAAACAACCTGGAATCAGCCAGAAATGAACCCAACACCATTCGCCAAACTAAATGGGCTGTAAGATGCTTTACAGACTGGCTGGAACAAAACAACATTAATACTGATCTGGCAAAAACGGACAAAACTGAGCTGAAATTGATATTGCGGCAGTTTTATGGCTCAGTCTGAACTTCAAAAGGCGAGGCTTACAGCAGACTGAGCAGCGAGTGGGCGGAGCTCGTTACTCTGACGTAGCATCAAGCTGCTTGTTAAGGAACTATAATTTGGTGAAGGAACTGCGAACATTAAAACATATTAAACGCCGCGTTCACGGCCCAGTTTATTAATTTATTACTTTATTTATTTAACTGTTGTAGCAATAGAACACTCGAGGAGTGTGTTATCGCCAATATTTCGCGATAACACACTCCCTCTCGTGCTCTATTGCTTAAATACTAGTAAGGGCAGGTTTTGTCCGTATCCCTCTTGTCTCCCTGGGCTCTAACTTGAGTGTTTTCAACCATACATTCTCAGAAATAAAGGTACTAAACTGTTACTGGGTCAGTTCCCCTCTTGTCACTGGGGTGGAACCCTCAAGGCTCCATCTCAGTACCTTTAGTCAGGGAACATAACTGAACCATAATCCACTGAAATGATATGTTCTAAGCTGTACTGACTCCACACACCCCGTCTCGTCTCCAGGCTTTTTATTGTATTGTACTGTTTTAAAAAATTAGATGATATGAAGAGGTACAAATATGTATTTTTGCCTGGGAAAACCTTGTTTAGGGTAAACAGTTGGACCTTCTGAGGGCACATTTACATTGTTTGTACCTTGACGAACAGAAAAATGTACCTCCACAGTTTTCTGACAGTGTATAAAGATAGAAGTTGAGCAGTATTAAACTAAATAAGGGAATAAGATTCCTTAATAATAAGATAGATGTTTCTGCATCAAACACTGCTTTAGCAGATCTGATGAAACCAAGCTAATCCGCTAATACAGCCTCAGAGAAAGATATGCACGCGGGCTACAGACTGGACATCGTCATAAAACGTAATGCGGTGTCCGTGTGTTTGGGATAAGTCGGTCAGGATTTTTCAAATGGAAAGCACCACCTTTGGCTAGGTTAGCCTCACTAACGGCTACTAACAGCTAACAATGCAAACTCTGTAACTCAGTGGTTTTTTGAGAAGTTTAAACATAATGCACATAAAATGTGTGAATAACTGCTTTATCTGGCTATTTGAGTGCTGGTTTATGAGGAGCCTGGCCTCTTCCTATCCCCCCACGCTGTTTTATCAAAAACAGGACTGCTAAACAGCAGAGGGCGCCCACGAGCGAGTCCTCAATGCATGGGAGTAAATGGAGCTAAAAATCTAAAACTAAAAGTTAAATAGTTTCTAATCACTCGCCCAGAACTTTCCTTTAATTTTAGAAAGTAGAAGGATGTATTTCACTAAAAAAGCAGAGAAAGCTCACCTGTATGTTTTGAGCAGCAGGATGCTGGCATTACCACTACTGAGTGCTGATTGGTTGGCGAGCGGAGCAGCTCATTGGCTGTTTGCGGTCATGAACGTACATGAGACGCAGTTTTAAACTTTTATAACTGGAGTTTAAAAGCTTTTACGAATATAACTGTGGTGTGAAAATGTTTTATGCTGTTCTGTGTTCAGGAAATGATTATATTCTTTTATATTAAAAATGTTTAAGCATTTATTAAACTATAAAAATGATTTTGCTCAAATGCTCCATGTTAACCCATTCATTTTGGACTCGCTCAGGAGCGCCCTCTAGTGTTAGGGAAATGCCAAATGCTCTGGTGTAGAGACTTGGTAGTGTAGAGCCTTTATTTCTGTTGTTAGCCATTAGCCTTTAGCTTGCCAATCAACAAGGTAGCAGAAGTAATGAGACAGCCCTTAAGATGGCTCTTAAGATGAATGAGTGATTGTTAAAACTGGTATTGAAATGCATGTCTGGCTGAACCCTGGTTCACTTCACTGCCGGTGGGCATTGTTTTGCTTTTCCCTTCTTCTAGCACGTCAGTGCTGTAGTGTCTGCTTGTTTTGACGTTTGACTCGTGATAGACACTCGTATCGCTCTTGCACCATGAACTGCATAAAATAATAACAAGCAATGCATTTGATTTTGCTGCACAGAACGTGGAACCTATTCTTGGCCAAGCATCAGCGACCTGACCTCAATGTGGCAATCCAGTCAACAGTACAAACGCAGAGATCAAGTGGGGTTTATTTTCACTGTTTTAGTTGTGATACGTTTACCATTTCATGCAGTGTGATGGGTAGGATAGTGCATTGATTTCAAGAACATATGTGAAGGATAGATCTGGATTTAACACAATGATCGGGTAGTGAAAGTTAAAAAAGGTTGTTTTTTGGCACTAATGGAGGCAAATGTGAGAGTAGCTGAGTGCTTGTATCCCCACCAAATTTCAGACCAATCAGTGAACACATCTGTGCATAATTTGGTGCAGTTGCAGTGTGAAGCCAACCGAACCAAATGAAAACGATAAAATGTCACAAAAGCCTAAATTCTGATTTGGACACATCAACCCTTCCGCCTTCTGTTTTGGAGAAGAAGTATTGCCTCTTTTGAAACATTAAACAAGAAGATAAGATGGCTACCACTGCGACAAGCTGCATAATAAAGAACTTGAACGAAACACATGGAGACACTTCATTTCCCCCATTGCCTGTAAGAGGAAAGCATAGATTGATTACGCTGTAAGAACATACATTTTATAGTATGTTCTAAGGGAGGAATGAATGACTGTATAGCTCTGAAAAGCCAGGCAGACACTGTGCAATTTTCGAAATCTTGTTCTTTGGTGACTCACACTGTACGTTTGAATCACCCCTCATGTTCGGCCAAAGCCTGCGATTTATACACTCTCACTGTACGAAAACACTCGGTCCGACTGAGATGACGCGACGCGGAGCTCACACTGCACGTAAAACGCAGCCCCTACAGGCGCTCAGTCTACAACACAGCTGTTTCATTCAAAACAGCATGCTGTTGTCCTGATCAACACACTGGCTGAATCTCAAACGGCTCCCTGCTCCCTACAGAGTGCACCACATGTTAAAATAGTGGCTCCTGCACCATAAAGTGCATCACATGTCTAATAAATAGAGATTCAGCCGTGTGTGCCCAGTTCCATACTGGACAAACAGGACACTATTTTGGTGTAGAAGCCAGAACTTAGTGTGCAGGAAGTAGGGGGCTGTTTGAGATTCAGCCACTGACCACAGCAGCTTAGCTAACTTGTGCTACACTTTGCACTGAAGCTGAGGACCAGGCGGTCTCCAGGCAGCTCTACGAAGACAAAAACACACTATTTATTTGTACTCTCGCAGTTCAACTCAGTCAAATGGAGCAAAGTCGGCATATACGGACGCTGGTGCCGCAAATGTGGACTTATTTTTGCCTCTGTGGTTGTGATTGTGCGTGGTTTTGGGTGCGATTTTGAGAAATCGGTTCGTGAGGCTGATCACACTGGGAGACAAGCGACCAACATTTCTGACAGGTCGGAAATCCATCCGATCGTCCGACTGCTCAATCGGAGCTCGTTTGAGCAGTTAATCAGGCATCGTTTCCCCTCTCACACTGCACGGCAAACGACAGCCGATGACCGCCCGATCATGAAATTAGTCACACAGTGTACGCCTGGCTTAATGTGTGTATGTCATTATGTTCAGTGTTCTCTGTGCCTGCACTGTGGTTGTATTTAGAACATTCTGTTCTGCCACATGGTCATGTCTGTCCCACATGGGACTTGTCATGTATAGGCTGGTCCTAATCTTGGCATCAGTGCAGCTATAAAACTGAATCATTCCATTGTTTTACAGGCTGGCTAAATGTCTGGTACCTGCACACAAGAAATAAACTTCAGCTCTCCAGACATACGGCCAGCTCCCTGGTTACGTGATGGGTTTGGATTCTACAGACTTGAAAAAGTGAAAAAGGTGTGAAAACATGAAAACATCCTAAATAAATGTTGGTAGTCCAGACTGAGTGGGGTTATAAATCACTATATTGATTCCCAGCAAAGGTAAAAATATATAAGAGGACCCAAACTGGGCCACCACGCCCAGCGTGCCCATCAATCCCGGCTATGTACAGATTACCATTATTAGTACTATAGTTATTTCATCACTCAGCATTGTGCAGTGTAGCATAGAGCTTTGTGTAGGTGTCTCTTGTGCTGTGATCATCACTATAGAGTAAAGGATTAGTCCTTATTTGGCGCAGTGCTCTGCTGTGTTGTTGTGTCGACGGTGGTTGTTTTGGCTGTGAGTCACCCTCAGTGGTTATTTGATAGCAGCATCGGTTTGGCGTAGGGAGCAAAGGAAGAGATACATCGCTTTTGGCTATGATTCATGTTCCTCCACCTCTGCCCCTAAAAGTTTAGTCGCACAATAAATCCAAATCATGAACTCTGTTGTCATACAGTGTAATGCTCAGGGCAGAGACAGGTAAATGGAAAGCCATGCTGACTTCAACCACAGGTTTTTTTTGGATAAGGTGATCTTTTCAAAAACACAGCAGCGTTAAATAACATGCATAATCCATTTGGTTACTTTGAGCGCGTTGAGTTCACCTGCTGTGCGCGTGTAATCTTCAGTAAGGTGCCAGGGTTCTGCAGAGCGAGCTCCTCTAAAGCAAGCAAGCCGACCGGAGAGCTCATGTAACTGACAGCTGATGACAAGCTGAACTGACGACAGCAAAGGAAGTGCACTAGGCTAGACACGAACCGTGTGTAAAAGGTTTCAGTGTTTTAAGGTGACATGGCTTTTAGGTCTGCTGTTAGAGAAGAGTCATTGTTCTTGCAAAGAAGCTGCTCTTTTTTTCCTTTTTTACACATTTATCTTTAAATGCTTTCGCCAAAGGAAAACAAGATTCAAGATTCTTTATTGTCATTGCACAGGGTAGCAATCCTAACAGTGCGTAAACAAAAGTAGATTAAACTAGGAATAAAGCAAAAAATACACCAATCAGGTATAACATTCTGACCACCTCCTTGTTTCTATGCTCATTGTCCATTTTATCAGCTCCACTTACTATATAGGTGCACTTTGTAGTTCTACAGTTACAGACTGTAGTCCATCTGTTTCTCTGATACTTTGTTAGCCCCCTTTTACCCTGTTCTTCAGTGGTCAGGACCCCCATGGACCCTCACAGAGCAGGTACTATTTGGGTGGTGGATCATTCTCAGCCCTGCAGTAACACTGACGTGGTGGTGATGTGTTAGTGTGTGTTGTGCTGGTGCGAGTGGATCAGACACAGCAGAGCTGCTGGAGTTTTTAAACACTGTGTCCACTCTCTGTCCACTCTATTAGACACTCCTACCTTGTCAGTCCACCTTGTAGATGTAAAGTCAGAGACGATAGCTCATCTGCTACTGCACAGTTTGTGTTGGTCATCCTCTAGTCCTTCATCAGTGGTCACAGGACGCTGCCCACAGGACGCTGTTGTCTGGATATTTTTGGTTGGTGGACTATTCTCAGTCCAGCAGCGACACTGAGGTGTTTAAAAACTCCAGCAGCACTGCTGTGTCTGATCCACACAGACCAGCACGACACACACTAACACACCACCACCACGTCAGTGTTACTGCAGTGCTGAGAATGACCCACCACCCAAATAGTACCTGCTCTGTGAGGGTCCATGGGGTTCCTGACCACTGAAGAACAGCGTAAAAGGGGGCTAACAAAGTATGCAGAGAAACAGATGGACCACAGATGGGTCATAATGTTATGCCTGATTGGTGTATAGGCTAATGTAAAATATAAAATGCAAGATATTAAAAGAAAGACTATATAATTTAAAAATATAAAAAAAAGAAAAATAGAAAATTAAACTATTAAAATAATTTTAAATAAGATTATAAAAGTAAAATCAGTAAAATAAAGGGAGTGGATATAAAAGAATGTAGCAGCTGTGGTTTTGCACATGAGGGTATTGCAAATATGTGAAAGGGAGTATTTCTAATTACAGATTTGCATTTTAATAATAAGATGAATGTAAACATCTTTTAATATCCTTGACCATGATTTGGAAACGTGATGGTAGACACTCTGTTCCTGTGTGCACTGTGATCACTGTGGAACAGCAGTGGTCAGTGTGGAAGGATAGGGACCTCTGTACTTCTGTACTGAGTCAACAACCCAGTCATCATTCCTGCATCCTCCCAGAGAGCACAAAGCCCGAGCCCAGCTGATCTATGACATCTATGACATATGAGTCGGCTCAGCTCTCTCATAGATTTGCTAGAATCAGGTGTTGGTAGCACTCGGAAACCAGAGTGTTGGCCAAAGGGGTTCGGGTTGATTCTTCTATGTGCTGACATGGCCCACATGAGCATTTATAGGTTTGGGCCAATTATGGTTACCACTCAGAAACCGGAGTGTTGGGAAAAGGAGTCATATGTGCTGACAAGGCCCAGGTGAGCCCAACCCCATTTATTTTTACCCCTAGTCCTTGTATTCGAGTGTCACTTTGCCCCCTGGAACTGTGTTACGGGGTAGTGGTTGAAATCTTCCCTCTGAAATGGGACCCTCAAATAAAAAGAGCATTGCTTCATTAACAGCTACCAGCGCTGCTCTGTAGGCGACCCTGCCAATCTGCAGTGACAGCAGAGGAGGGTAAAGTTCAGCTCCTCACTGCTGGGCTTTAGTTACATTTAGGGCATCAATGCCTTCAAATGGGGGGGGGTATTTTATTATTGCCCACCCCTAATTCTTTGGGGATATAAGGCTGAAGTCAGATATTCACCAGCTTCTCGTTCAAATTTTCCTGTTTTTAAGATGGAAAGGCTAGCTAGCTACCAAGACATCAGCATATTTTCAGCAACTTTTTATGAAGAAAAGGACCATAATACATTGAAACGACATTAAATTAAGATAATACAGTGGTTACTGTAATTTCTTAACAGAGAAAATTCTCACATTTGTGTGTTTCTTTGGTCTCTTGTTCAGCCATCCTGCTGTTTTTTTTCTTTTTTTCTCATAACTCTCTGTTTGGAGTCTCTGAAAAACCTCCGTTTGAAGGGTCATGTAGCCCCAACACTTCACCCCACCCCTCCATCTCAACAACAATCAGGACACCCTACTCCTAGATGTGAGCACGCAAAATAGAGGCGTAGGGCTAAGTGGTAGGGGTGAGGCGTGAACTGGGATTGGGCCCAAGAAACAACGTCCTGTTTCGGTGCCCACAGCGTCGTCTGCTTGGTTCTCTCTACGTTGTCACAACGTTGAAATGTAATTCCTCAGAAAGTTATGACAATGTTGTCTGACAACTTTCTAGGAGGTTGTGACGATGTTGACGAGACAGCGAAGGTAATCGGTACTACGTTGACTGTATGTTGTCACAACCTCCTATAATCCTTAATAAGTTCTATTTTTAATCAGTATTACAGTTTTTAATAACCGGTTCTAATCGCCTTCAGCTTGGCTGTCATGACTGTCAGTAGCCTTTTTGTTTTTTCTGTGAATAAACCCGACATTCATGTCTGATCGTCGTGGTTTTATTTTGAAAATTTACATATTTAATTACCTTATTATCAGTATGGCAACGCTAATATACGTTCAGTGTAGTTCTTGTTGACCAGCAGTTCGTGTTTCGCTCGTAAAACCGGCAAAAACACTGTGGTGGCAGAGCGGCACTGACATCATCAATAGGCTGGCGGTGCATGTCTGCAGCCGGACCCTTCTCACCTTTTTCTGGGAGTGTACAGTGACCTTAAACAGGAGTGGTACTGACAGCTGATAGCTGGACCTTCAAGCTAAACAAAATCAATCAGGCAAACGGCTCTGCGCCTGACAGGCATAATGCGCTATTGATTATGTATGATCACTGCCAAGGTGAAGCACAAAGAACTGTATTTTCAGGCTCACTGCATTATGCTTCGTAAGTGAATCTGCTGCTCTGTGTTAGGTTGATTTTGCAGTCACTGGCAGTGTGCGTCCAGCTGGGGGGGTGTGGTGGGGGGGTTATGGACCGTTGCGGGGGACCGGAGTGAGCTAGTCTGTTTGACTTGTGCTGCTGCTGCATAAAATCGTGCTTCCTGTCCCTCGAGTGCACGATTATCGATTCTGCTAGCCGTGTCATAACCTCCCACTCAACGTGGGAGCTGAGGGTGGGGGCACAAGAACAAGAGGGGGCCGTCATGTAGTGGGACTGTATCTGTGGTCTGCCTCTCGAAGCAGGATTTATTGCTTAGCCAGCTAAGTTTAAATGTAGTTAATTCTGCTGAGTTCTCAGGACAGTGGATCACGTCTTACCAGGACACATCACCTGCATGCCCAACCTGCTCCAGAGCCAGTTAGGTTCAGGGTTATGGATCGTATACAACTCATGGACCAATCAGAGCCAAGCTTCTGATAGAGGTGGACACCCACCTCATGTAAAAAAGGATGGGATGCCCACTCCAGGTAAGGGTAAGGGTCCTGCCCCAGGTGGAGGAGTTTAAGTATCTCAGGTCTTGTTGGTGAGTGATGGGAAGAGGGATGGTGAGTTTGGCCGCAGGCTGGGATGGGTGGCAGCAGTAATGCGGTCACTGTACCGGACTGTAGTGGCGAAGAGGGAGCTGAGCCATAAGGCAGAGCTCTCTGTTTACCAGTCGGTCCACATCCCCACCCTCACCTGTGGTCATGGGCTGTGGGTAATGAGCGAAAGAATGAGATCGAGGATACAAGTGTCAGAAATTAGCTTTCTTCGCAGGGTGGTGGGCTACACTCTGCCTGACAGGGTGAGGAGCTCGGTCATCCGGGAGGAGCTCGGAGTAGAGCCGCTACTCCTTTACACTGAGAGGAGCCAGCTGAGGTGGCTCAAGCATCTGATCAAGATGCCCCTGGACGCGTCCCGGTGGGGATGTACCAGGCACTGCCTACTGGCATGAGACCCCGGGGTCGTCCTAGGACCTGCTGGAGGGATTATATCTCCAAGTTGGCCTGGGAGCAGCTTGGGGTCCCCCGGAATGAGCTGGAGGAAGTTGTGGGGGACAGGGTTGTCTGGGATTCTCTGCTCTCCCAACTGCAACTGCGACCCTGTCTGGACTAAGCGGTTAATGATGATGAATGAATGAATGAATGAATATAAAAAATAGAGTTTTTCAGCAAAGGAAAGAAATCAAACTACATAAATAAATAAAACACTGTTAACACTGGCAGTGGCAAGTAGCAAGTTAACAAGGGTATGTTACAGGGGAATTCCACTGATTTTTCAAAATTTCTCCATACTGCAATGATTAAGATGTAAACAGAGTCATTCAGAGTGGTTTGGTGTGAAACGCTCTGTTCTAGAGAAACTTGCCGAGTCAGAATTGTTCACAGTGGTGGTGATAGGAACCAGACGTCCACCTCTAAAAGCTCCCTCACAGAAAGTTACTACATGAAATGGTTATGAATATGGGGCCTGATGTCTGAGACACTGTTTTCCGATAGTTTTCAGAAGATTGTGGTGTAAAACATATTTTTTAAAATCCATTCATGGTGGAGGGATACAGGGTGTTGTGAGGCAAAGTAGTCCCCAAAGAAAACATCATTTCAGATCTATGACTATTTTCCATCATCAACATTCCATATAAACTCAGAAGACTCGTGTAGGTTCACTGGTGGTTTTGGATAGTAAATAAAATGTCTATTTTTGTGTTGTAGTCATGGCGACCCTGTCATCTGCTTATCTGGCCTTTGCAATCAGACTCTCAGGATTGTATAAGAGTAGAATTTTCTAAACTGTCCTTGAACCTTTAGAAGGACATGTACATACATCCTCATGAATATGAAGCGAGTTGTCTGGAAAGGTCATGCGTCTCGGTCTGCATGTAAAAGCAAACATTTACTTTGATAAACACTTTATTATACATCACTCTTCCATGTTCACCGCGTGAGCATCTGTAAGGCCGCAGTAAAATGCTCATGAAGGGTGCGTTTACCGCTGCCTTCAGGTCCTCCTCGGAAGTTCCCGCTTACGACTTAATTCGTGTTTTGGTCAGAAACAAACCAGATGCTCTGGAAATAGTGCTTTTTTTATTTACGTTTGTTTTTCTTTCATTAAAGAGAGTCTGTTTATTTTGTGTTACTGCAACAAAATGTTCAGCGGAGGACGTTTATGAGATGAGTAATGTTTTTATCCACTCAGAATCATCACATAACATGTGCTTGCATTTGTATTTTCACATGTGGGTGATTTTAGCCTGCAGTGTTCATGTGTGGCTGCTGAATAATTGAGGGTGAAATAATAATAAATCACATCATTTTTTCTTTTGGTAAACATTGAAAATGGGTCCCACAGACTTGAACACCACACACGGGTTTAAGAGGTCAGATTAAATAATGATTCTGTAGAACTGATCATGTTTCTCTCCGATCCTCTTTCCAGTTTACACCTACTTCTACAAAGGAAAGGACTACTGGAAGTTTGACAACCAGAAGCTGACGGTGGAACCGGGCTACCCCAAGTCGATCCTCAAGGACTGGATGGGTTGCGACCAGTCAGAAATGGAGAAGAACAAGGACAGGCACCTCCCTCACGACGACGTCGACATCATGGTTGCCATCAACGACGTGCCAAGCACTGTAAACGCGATCGCGGTGGTGATCCCCTGCATTTTGTCCCTGTGCATTCTGGTCCTCGTTTATACCATCTTCCAGTTCAAGAACAAAGCGGTTCCACAGCACGTGACCTACTACAAACATCCGGTGCAGGAGTGGGTATGACAGGCTGGGGGCGCTGAACTGACTAGAGGACCGCTAGCGAGGGCTAAGACGACGTTTGGAAGCACCTACATGACCAGTGCCTGTTGACTGTGTCGTAAACCGAGGGGAAGGGAATCGAGACGTGGTTGAGTCCATGTCGTTCCATCTGTGACAAAACAAAAACGTCTCTTTTTTCCGCACAGGATTGCTGGGCGAGTGTTGGGTCGTGTGGACAGGAGCCGCACCATCGCTTTGGCCTTACGCTCCTACGCCTTCCCTCCCTGCACTCCAGTCTGGCTGAGGTGAACAGTCTGAGGACCACCACACTGAACCCTAACCCCCGTGTCTCAGAGGAGAACAAGAGTAGCCAGACGCCAGCACATCTTTTGTCTTGCTCTCCACACAGACTCAGACTTGTACAGGAATTATTATCGAACTAGTCGAAGAAACAAAACAAAAACAGCAGAAATTAAATGTTAAAGACTCGAATAACGACGTAGGTAGAAAGGCCATAGAAAAGAATACCAAGTTTTGCTGATCATTCTAGTCTTTTTTGATCTATCGACTGTAAGAGTCAACACCGGCACTCCAGGGGTCTTTTTCGCCAATCTCTTCTCAGACTTGTCGAGGAGATCAGGCGGCCTAACATGGTACGACATCATGGTTTCTTTCTTACTTCTCCTCCTTTCCTAGGTTGCTCTCACTTAATAGGCACCAAGCAGATCCCACTCTCTTTTCCCTCTTCAGCGATTCTTCGTCTCACCGCATTAGGAGTGGTTTTCTGTGAGGATTAATATCCTGAAGTTGTCTGTTTTTTGAATCGTAAGGATAAAGGAGAGTCATCTTAAATCCCAGACTGTTTATCAGTGGTTTTAACCATTTGCCTGTAGTTAGGATTCCCTTTTTCTGTCACGTATTGCTATTATAACTACCTACATTTTCATCAAGGGTCATTTTTTATAAGCACAGTATTGCCTAAATAGAAAACAAGGTGGGAATGTGTTTTTACAAACAGTCACATTTGAATTTCGTTTAAGATTGTGGCATTTTTTACAGATCACAAGGATTTGTGGAAAAGATTGTGAGTCTGGTTTAAATGTAAACAGGGAACATCACCAATCATTCATCTTTAAACCATTTTGGCGTCGGCTCGTTCGTACAGCTGAACACGGGAACCGTCCAAAGTTTGTTTTGGGGAAGATTTTTCGTAGATGTAACTTTCTTACGCAAGGCCTTGTTTGTTGGTCACACATATCAGAATACTGGAAATGCACCTCCCTCTACAAATATGCAAATAATCGCAAACAGAGGCCAAAGTGCTAGTTTTCGACATGACAAGCAGACGATGACACTGAAACACAGATTTTTGCACTATCATGCTGTTTCTAAATAACAAACTCTGCAAATTCATGCATCTTGGAGGAGCTTCAAATCCACACATTTCATATCTTCACACTTTTAAAAAACGTTTTAATAAATAACACCATATATTTTAATGTTTAACCGACGATGCAGTGGCAGAGGAGTGCTTTATTCCACAGATTGTCTGTGAGAGAATTAGGGCCAGTTTCCCAGACTAGAAGCCTACACTAAAAGAATTCCCAATTGTGATTTTACATTGACATTTATAGGCTAGGCTTAAAGGGGAATTCCACCATTTTTGCCAAATTTCTGCGTAATTCAATTGTTGAGATGTAAACAGAGTCATTCAGAGTGGTTTAGTATGAAACGGTTCATTGTAAAGATTCTGCATTGTAAGAATAAAAAAAAAAAATAAGTTTTCTTTTTGGACAGTTTTGCTTCATGTCCTGCATGAGCCACTACAATGGAAATATGTCAAAAAATATATTGTTAGGCTTAAATTGTATCTCAGAAATATCGTCAAACAGTGTCTCAGTCATCAGGCAGTGAATTCATAACCATTTCATGTAGTAACTTTCTGTGAGGGAGCTTTTAGAGGTGGACGCCTGGTTCCTATCACCACCACTGTGAACAGTTCTGGCTTTAAGTTTCTCTAGACCAGAGCGTTTCACACCAAACCACTCTGAACGACTCTGTTTACATTTTAACAATCAATTTATTCTCGAATTCTGAAAAATCAGTGGAGTTTCCCTTCAATCCATGTGTGTGAAACTGGTCCTCAGTGTCAGGTTCATTATAGATTATTATAAAGAGCTCTAATAATAGCAGTACAGCTTGTATAATGAACGTATTCATTAGTAAGAGTTGGAGCTGTTTTGGTTCAGACTAAAATGGTTTAAAGGTGAAAACGTGGTGAACAGCTTCTAATATCAGTTTATCTCGTTTTGTTTTCAAGTGCTTTTATTAGTTGTTTAGTGTTACTGTAAAAGAGTAACACCTGAGGACTTCATCTGAGCATGCCTCACTCACGGTTACTAACGTTCCTCCACAAAAGCTTGTGGTGATTATATTAATAGTCACGTTTGGTGGGACTATTTGTTATTAGCCTAAATATATCCAATTTTTTGTGACAGAAAATGAGGGGGGAATGTTTTGTAATGCTATAAGCAAATATAGGACGGTGCTTATTGACGATATGGATTTCTAGACATTAAGACTTTAAGAAAATCTTTGTGTCCCAACTAGAGAAAGCTTTTCATATGCCTTCACTTTGAAATCTTGCATTATTATTGGCCACGACCACTGCAATTTTTCCGAAAAGTGAAAAAACTCCATTTATCTCAATACAACAGTGGCTCTGTTTCTCCCGCAGAGAATAATTAGTGTACTGTACATACAGCATTCACTATTCAATGAGGCATGAATCTGCAGTGGGTAGAATTTGGCTTCTCCTCTGTTCTGTTCTGTCTGTGCACTCCATCACTGGATTGATCTCCCACTCAAGTTCTGTCACATTTATTCACTGAAATGAATAGACTTACATCTTTGACATGTTTTACATTCAGTAGCAGTTCAGATTTGGACACAGAAAGGTTATTATACTCTGAATACATGTTCTTCAACTCTGAATGGTCAGTCAATATGAATGTTTTCTCAAAAATAATGTCATTAAAGAAGTGAATTGGGGAAAAAAAATCGAATTTACACAATTTTCCACTTATCCCAGATATAGTCGATCAGCTGAGACACGTTTGTTACCCAAATTTAGCTTTTTTAGTTATAAACTGGAGCTACGAGGCTAACATTGCAAACACTAGAAGTCAATAGTCACCCAAATTCTTTTCTGTAAATATATCCCTCCTTAAATACACGCTGTGTCCTAAACCTCAAGTCTGCACCAACTTAATGAAGAGCTTGAAGGTTTGAGGATGTTTTTACTGAAAGGATTTGGGTGACTATTGACTTCCAGTGTTAGCCTCATAGCTGCAGCGCTACACTAAAAAGAGCTTAGCTGAAAAACGACATCTGGGGTGAGTGGAACGTTGTGATCTTTTAATTTACGTAGCTATGTTTGGTGCCATCAGACGTGTCTGAATGAGAAAAATACCTTTCTATCCACGTTTCTGTGTTCTCTGGTCTTCCAAACAACTTCTCACCCTAATTATCTCTGTGTATGTTTGTGTGTCTGCCTTAAAACAGCTTCTGGGCCTTCTTTAAGACATTGTGCCTTGTCTTAAAACTTGCTATGGCCTATTCGATACGTTCTTGAGTCTATTTAAGTTCACTGTCATTTCAAAGGGGAGACGTTCCGTTAGGAACTCTAGTTAGCCCGGCATCCCGTAACATAAATTTGTGCCATAAGCAGAAGTATTGTGCTTTCCCTCCTCTCCACTCCTGTTGATTAATCTCTCTGTGTCACTTATTTCACCGGAATCGACAGCACTGTGCAGAAGTCTTAGCCCATCTGAGAAAATGATCCGCAAAGCCGTTTATCTGGGCAGCAAACATTTGTTAGGAAATACATTAACATTAGAATAAATACAAATATGCAAATATTGTAATCTGATGTGCGTGTGTAAGTTTAACCATTTCCAAATCTCTCCTGAAGGACGTCCAGTACTTACAGTTACCATACAATACCTGCTTTATCTAATTAAAGGGGAACTCCACTGATTTTTCAACATTTCTGCATAACTAAATGGTTAACATATCAACGGAGTCATTCAGAGTGGTTTGGTGTGAAATGCTTTGTCAGAACTGTTCACAGTGGTGGTGATAGGAACCAGACGTCCACCTCTAAAAGCTCCCTCACAGAAAGTTATTACACTCAGTTGTTATGAATGCTAGTGTCAGAGACAGTAGTTTTGTGATCGATTTTGGGTCTAAAACATATTTTAATCAATTTATTTTAATCCATTCATGGTGGAGGGATACATGAGCGGTGTTCTACAGGGAAAATAGTCCCTAAGAAAACTTAATTTTTCAGATTTGGTCATTATTTCACCTTTATCAACATTACTGTGTTTGCATTGTGGACATCGGGACTCCTGGTTCCTTTCACCACCACTGTAAAGGAACAACACAAGTTTCACTACAAATTAAGAATTTCACAACAACCCACTCTGAATGACTTTATTTATATATTAACTGCTGAATTATCCTAAAATTTTGAAACATCGGTGGAATTCCCCTTTAATCCTTCATTAATTTAAATTAGGTGCTGCTGATGGACAAAGCGAGAAGTCAGGAACTAAACCTGAGCTCAACTAACTAACATGTCAACTTCACTAAAAACAAAAATGTTTTACTGTATTTGTTTGTTTATCTTTGATATTTATCAAAATATCAGTTATATGGACAGTTCCAGTTCTGAAATCTGATTGGCTGAGCTGCGTTCCACTTGTGAGAGCACACATCACTCTCTATTAATGCACAGAGAAATTAGAAAGTGTTCCTTGTATGGAACCGTAGAACGTAGTACTGAAAGGTGGAACCAGGCATCAGCATGTATGTGAAGTAAACATACGGTACACTCCTAAAAATGATGCTTCAAAGAACCCTTTGCATGATAAAAGTGGCTCTTCAGAGCAATGGAGAATGTGCTGTATATGTTTCTATATAGCACTTTTTTGAAAATGGTTCTCTATAGGACCAAAGGGGTTCTTCTATTGTTACAGACCTGACATCATAACAATAGCAGAACCCTTTTCAAAAAGGTTCTATAGAGAACCATCTACAGCACTCTGCAATGTGAAGAACCCTTTCACGATGCAAAGAACCCTTTAATCATGCAAAGGGTTTTTTGAGTGTTCATAGTTCTATATAGAACCATTTTCGGTAACACTTTCTATGAATGTCACCTTTGTAAGCATCTATAAATACATTCATAACATGTTATAATGCATTCATAAGGCATTATAAACATGGCTATAAATATTTATAAAAATGCATTAGACGTTATAGCCATGCTTATTATGCATTATGAATTGTTAACATAATACATTATAAGTACTGATCATAACAAATTATAAGAGCTCATAAGTCGTATTTGTCCGCTCTAAGTAAAGTGAAGCGTACTGTACTAAAGCCTCCTCCAGTGTTCAGAGTGAGGCTTCAAGTTGAAGTATTTACTGAAGGATTTACTGAAACACTAAAACATTCACAGTAAAGCACATTACAGGCTTCAAATGTCAGAGTTTAAACTAGAGCTGCCATCAGTGTTTTACCCAATGTGGGAAAGGTAATGTTCACCACCGTTAGCTTGGTATTTGTCTTTACTTTACACTCTCCAAGCTGGGACTGACTTCTTTGGCACTGACAGTATAACATGTTATCAACACTACTTATAATGCATTATATTAACAATTCATAATGTATAATAAACATGGCTATAAAGTGTAATTCATTTTTATAAATGTTTATAATCATGTTTGTAATGCTGTATGAATGCATTATAACATGTTATAAATGTGTTCATAGATGCTTACAAAGGTGACATTCATAGAAAGTGTTACCCTATTTTCTTGATCAGAGTTAATTATCTTCAGTGAAGCTCGTTCTGCTCGTTAGTTTGTGCTGATGATGAACGTGATTCGTTCACGTGACGTTACTGAGTAGGATGAGCTCATGAGGGTCATTTCAGGACGCTGGTTCGTTCACATTAATGACGGATTTGAATCACTTACATAAACAAGTGTGAACCATCGTGCCGGAGAGATCGGATTTGAGCAAAAAATCATTTTTTAACATATGGTGTTGCTTATTTCTCACTTAATTGGTAAATCGTATATCTGTATTCATTCTAATGTTTTCCTGGCGAAATCTCACTTAGTGAGATCAATAGTTTCACACAATCCCCAAGGCTGCCTGAGACTCCTGCACAGTACTGTACGTTGTGAGCAGCTTGGCTGTGGGCAGAGAAATGGCACAAAAAACAGCAACAGGCTTTTACACGTCTGTGCCTGCAGATTCCAGTGTTTTTGTCTCTCAGATAAGAGTCTGATTCAAGCACCTGCCAGTCAGCTCTGTGGTGATGGAGGCGTTGTAGAGCTTGGGTACATGACGTCCTGGGTGGGATGTTTTAAATGGAACACACTGTGCTTCACTGATCGTCTTCCTCAACTCTGAATGGTCTGATGAACTGGCGTTGGGTGACGAGAGCCGAAATAACTCGGAGACTTGGGTTCAGTTTGGTGTTGTAGCACATACGAATGCGTTCCGTGTTTAAATGTTCTTGGTTTTACTGAAGGGCAGCGTTCATAAGGCAACACAACACCTACATAAGCCTGCATAGACGTTTACAAAGGCTTATTCCAACAAGAGTTACTTACAGATGTGAAACGACATCAAAAGTAGCCTTTATGACAAATGAGACGCCTGTTAGTTTGTCAGTTGACATGAAAGGCTTATGAATGCTGCCCTTCAGTAAAGTGTTACTATGTTTTTTAACATACTTCTATGATATCTCCAGCTAGTTCATATATATACACACAATATGTCCAAAAGTATCCAGACGCCCCTTATAATTGAGCACAGTTGCACCCATTGCTGACACAATTTGTATAATGTCCATAGAAAAGGACTGACCAATAGAATGGGACGGTCTGGAGCAGCACACGAGCCTAAGGTCACCATGTCCAATGCCAAGCGTGGGCTAGAGGGGTATAAAGCCCCCCAGCATTGGGCTGTGGAGCAGTGGGACTGTGTTCTCTGGAGTGATGGAGCTCCATCCAATTCCTTTGGGATGATTATTGATCCAGAACTGACCATCCAACATCAGTACCTGACCTCACTAATGCTCAATCAAATCCTCACAGCAATGTTCCAACATCTAGAAGCCTTTCCAGAGGAGTAGAGGCTGTTACTGCAGCACAAACTCACTATTAACACCCTTCATTACAGAAGAAAGTGTCTACAAACTTTTGGACATATTGTACCTTATTGCTAAATCCTTTGATGATGCAGTCGGTGTTTCCCGTTGTTATGAGACGGCGGTGGAGTGAGAGGATAAACACAACCTTAAGGAAAAGCTGCTCTAGTAGTCCTCGTTCTGAGGATGGACTAAATGTCTTTTATGAGAATGAAAATAGGCAATTTCTCATTTTATACTTGTGAATATATTGAACAATATTCTTGTGATGGCAGTGACATCTTAGTGGAACGAATTTATTGGTAAAATAGATGGATCTACAGGTTTTTTGGAGTTTGTCAGCTCCCTTGTGTTTAAAAGGAAAGTACATACTCTTTACAGAGGAGCTGTGAGATCTGAGGAACATAACACAGATGTTACGGTCACTCTAGAGTGGTGATATTTACGGACATCACAAGCCTAGTTTAAGAATCGGGGGCCTCATTTATAAAACAGGAACACAGATTTGCTCTTAAAGTCATTCTCCTTTCTTACCAGGATGTATTTATTTTAGCCAAACCAAAAAGGCCCACACCTTAACCTATACTTCAGTTATAAACAATTGCAATGTAAATCGTAATCACAATATTGGTCAGAAAAATCACAATTAGACATTTTGCCAAAATTGAGAAAAAGAGGAAACCCACACCAGCAGGATCTCACTAATGCACATACGTTTGTAGTTTGTAGATTAACTGTCAAAATAATCACTACTCGATTACTAATACTAATCCATAGTGACAGCCCAAAATATGATATGAATCATGCTTAATATGACCAGGAACACAAACTAAGGAGCTAAAATAGGTCAGTTTTGGTCTCAGGTTCACTTAAAATTGATCATATGTGAAAATTCATAATTTAAACTAGGAACTTTATGTGAAATGTGTGTAGATCGATGTACAAACATAAACATTTCAGTGTCAGTGACTGCAGTGCTGCAGGCGTTTCAGTGTGTGATTTGTTAACATTTTAAAAAATGATTCCAAGACAAAAGCTGAGAATAAAATGGGAGTATATTTTATAAATGAGGCCCCAGAACACTGAGCATGATGGTGCTGCATACATCAGCACATGTTCAAACTACTGCATATTGTCTTAAAGAAAAGAGTGAAGTATTTAAAACATCAGAGTTACATTTATCAGAGTTATTGATGTCTTTAGGATTATGATGAGGGGACAGTGCTGTGCAAAACGTCTGGGGAAATGATCAGTAAAGCCATTTATGTGGGCAGTAAAGATTTATTTGCTTAAAACACTAATATTAGAGTAAATATAAATAAACGATATATTGTGATTTGATGGAAATGTACAAATCCATGTGACGTCAGGAACCAAACCCAACATATCAATAACTTTACTGACATCACTCTTTACTGCATTTATGTTTACACCAATCAGGCATAATGTTATGACCACCTCCTTGTTTCTACGCTCATTGTCCATTTTATCAGAACTTTGTAGTTCTACAGTTACAGACTGTAGTCCATCTGTTTCTCTGATACTTTGTTAGCCCCCTGTGGTCAGGACCCCCATGGACCCTCACAGAGCAGGTACTATGTGGGTGGTGGATCATTCTCAGCACTGCAGTAACACTGACGTGGTGGTGGTGTGTTAGTGTGTGTTGTGCTGGTATGAGTGGATCAGACACAGCAGTGCTGCTGGGGTTTTTAAACACTGTGTCCACTCACTGTCCACTCTATTAGACACTCCTACCTTGTCAGTCCACCTTGTAGATGTAAAGTCATAGACGATAGCTCATCTGCTGCTGCACAGTTTGTGTTGGTCATCCTCTAGTCCTTCATCAGTGGTCACAGGACGCTGCCCACAGGACGCTGTTTGCTGGATATTTTAAGTTGGTGGACTATTCTCAGTCCAGCAGTGACACTGAGGTGTTTAAAAACTCCAGCAGCACTGCTGTGTCTGATCCACTCAGACCAGCGCAACACACACTAACACACCACCACCATGTCAGTGTTACTGCAGTGCTGAGAATGATCCACAACCCAAATAGTACCTGCTCTGTGAGGGTCCATGGGGGTCCTGACCACTGAAGAACAGGGTAAAAGGGGGCTAACAAAGTATCAGAGAAACAGATGGACTACAGTCTGTAACTGTAGAACTACAAAGTGCACCTATATAGTAAGTGGAGCTGATAAAATGGACAATGAGCGTAGAAACAAGGAGGTGGTCAGAATGTTATGCCTGATCTGTGTATATGTATTTATTCTAATGTTATACAGTGTTTTCACTGGTGAAAACAAACTCACTGCCCAGATAAACAGTTTCTCAGCAGCCTAAGACTTTTCTCCAGCGCTGTATATTGTAGCAACAGAAAGATTTAACTATTTACAATATTTATCGTTTAATGTCTACAGAGTATTCTACACAGTTTAGTTTAAAGTCAGGGCGAATCCATGAGATACCTGGTTCAACTGGAACATAAACAGAACTGCACAGGAACACGTGGAAAGGAGTTCTCTGGTGATTTGCCTCTTTTTATGGGTGAAATCGTGGCTTTGGACGACAGCCACTCTTAACCTATACCTGCTGTTGCCTTTGGTTTCTATAGTCCTTTTATGAGACTAACAATAGGAAGATTAAAAACATATCAGAGGTAGTCCAGAATTTTACAGGAACAACTTGTTTATGTTCTTTGCCTACAGAGGATTGATTACATGTGAGATTTTATCTGAAATAGCTTTAAAGTTATTTTTATTTGCTTTTTAAAAATTTTAAACTGTACATAAATCCTTTTTTCTTTTCGTTTCTTTGGACGAAACACGCGTTGCTTCGTAATTTAAGCCGACCAACACAGATTCTGTCCGTGTGGCTCTTTTGATATCCGTCAGATTTACAGGTCAGACGTTGCTGTCCGCTCAGCCTTGCTCACGGCTCATGTAAATACGGTGACAAACTGAATTTTTTGGGGATTTTTCTTTCACTCTGTAAGAGAAGCCTATGAGTTCACACATCTTGTACAATGCTATCATTCTTAAGAATGACTTTAAATTGATTTTAAACTGTATTGATTTAATATTATAGATATTTCAGCTTTATTTGCAAGAACTTTTTCAATTCCATAAAGATTAAAATTGTCTTTTTATTTTCAACCTTAAGTCAGCAGTTCTACACTGTGTACCTAATAATATCACCATGTTCTATTAACAAAGAAATGTCAATAAAAGAAAATAAAAAAATCAGCGATGTGGTGAATTTCTTTCGCATGGTCATTTTGATGTAATCCCACAGTCCACAGGGTCGTATTACAGAAACATCTTAAGTCAGAAGTCTGATCTGTTTAGTCACCATGACGACTGAATTTAGTACAGTAGCTATTCCAGAATAACAGTTCCTACCTTCATAATCTCATCATGAACTCCAGATAAGAAAACAGCATCACACAAACATCCTAACTAGACTAAACCTCCTAAATCCTGTCCTAACTTTAGGATGAACCCCAACAGGGTCCTCACTTCTGTTTAAGGTCCGTTTCTATGGTTTTTAGGCAGCTGTGTCAGCAGCATAGTTCACTACCAGCATAATGAGCTCCATTTATCTCTACTGTAAAACGCTGCTTTCACTGTGAGATGATTTTCTTTTCTAACTCTGCGTTTTAAAGATCTCAGACGCTGCAGACTCGATCTCCACCGCCCCTCTGATCACCTTCGTGTGTTAATGTTGATGATGAAATATTACAGTGATGGTGGTGAATAATGAGGAGACGGAGCTGAACGTGTGTCTGTTTATTAGGAGGAGTAACGTTAGCGCGCTCGGCTGAAGCGTTTGGGGAATGGAGACTGAAACTGGGGAGCGGCAATGGTCTGATAAACAGCAGGGGGCGCTCTCACAGCATTCACAACTCACAGTTTATCACACTTTAGTTTTGTTTGACCTTTTTCCCATCACTACCATTAGCTGTCTGGCTAAATAACCTGATTATTTTGATTGCGTGTTTACGTTTCAGCTGTGTGTGTGTATAGTCGGTTGCTAGGCAACAGACATGACAGTTGATTGACAATTTTGCTCGAGTTGTAAGATAAGATAAAAATCCTAAACTAAGATCAGATTTGCTTCTGTAATACGAATTCGTGAGAAATCTTCTCTTGAGCTGTCAGATCTTAAGACAAAAAGATAGGAGGTTTCTGTAACACAGCCCCAGCATATTAACTGGGTACAACTGTACAATTCAGGCTTAATGTAACTGCAACACAGATCACAGACCGACTCCTGTATGCAGTGCAGTTTTCTGTTGCTTTATTACAGACATGCTGTGTTTATATGATACAGCCATTGTATTTCCCTCTGACAAAATTCAGTAATCACACTATTACATGGTAATACTGCAACAAAGACATTTAAATATACAAGTAAATCATTAATGTGAGTTACAGCACATGTTTCTCTCAAGCGTCTACTTGCTTATATGTCCAAAAGTATCCAGACAGCCTTTCTAATAAGTGAATTCAGCTACGTTAACGTGCGTCCTTTGCAAAGCTTGTATAATCTCCATAGAAAAGCAGTGACCAATAGAATGGGATGCTCTGTAGCAGCTCCACAGGAGCCTAAGGTCACTATGTCCAATGCCAAGCGTGGGCTAGAGGGGTATAAAGCCCCCCAGCATTGGGCTGTGGAGCAGTGGAACTGTGTTCTCTGGAGTGATGGAGCTCCATCCAGTACCTCTGGGATGAGTTGGTGCATCTGACATATGTTTAGATTTGCTATTTCAAACTAAAACTTGATGTGTTTATTGAACTCCAGAAGAGCAGAATGTGTAAATGACACTGGGCACTAAAACATCTGCGTTTTATTCATTTTACTGCTTTTTACTGCATTTTACTGTAAATCTCTGCAATCAATTTTTACAAACTGTTCTGTAGTGTTAATCAAGGTGGAGTCCTAATTTCTATACTTAATAAATGTGTACACCGTCGTATGCAAACGTATTAACACCCCCAGTCGATTTACATGTTTCATTGATTTCAAAGTGAAAATAAGTGAACACATCCTCTACAGAGAACACATTTAAATATGATATTTATCTGCTAATTTTACTGCACACTTTCTATTTATTTGCTGAGTTAAACACATTGGGAATAATAAAACACAAAATGTGCCATAACTTTTGCAAAAGTCACAGGTTTTATGTTTTATTTTCCACCAATATGTTAAATTCAGCAAAAAAACAGTAATTGTGCCTTAAAATGTGTAGAAGAATGTTCTCTGTAGAGCAGTGTTTCTCAGCCCTGGTCCTGGAGGCCCACTGCCCTGCACTTTTTAGTGTTTTCTCTGCTCCCAACACCCCTGATACAACTAATCCGCTCATTAACAGCCCATTATTGAGTTAAAGTGGGTGTTTCAACGTAGGAAAAGTTCTATCTTGTGCAGGGCAGTGGGCCTCCAGGACCAGGGCTGAGAGACATCCTCCTGTAGAGGATGTGTTCACTTATTTAGACTTAGGAAACAAAATGTAATTTGACCAGGGAGCACAAACTTTTGCATATGACTGTATATCAGTGTCAGTATCAGCATCGGCAGATAAATACATGAAAAATATCTGATATTGGTGCATCCCTACAGTGTTAACATCCCTAACAGCTGCTGTTACTGCAGCAAAGGGGGACAAACCCCCTATTAACACCCTTCATTTCAGAGGAAACACTGCTGTCTATAAACTTTTGGACATACAGAGCAGTAAAAGAGACCTACAGCGTATTTACAGATTGCAAATGCATGTTTATTAGAGCCGTGCACAGCGTGAGTGAAGTATGGCGGCGTTCTCCATCTGAATTTGGCACTGATGCTGATACCCTCTAGTACCAGTTTGTGCAGGATATCATGAAGCACATGTCGTCTACCTTTCTGCTGCCTATTCTGCGCTGCGGCAGCCCTGAACCTGCTTCCAGTGGACGGCTTCCACTTTCCGTGTCTGGACTCTGACTCGTTGGTGGCTCATTGCCTTGATCCGATGGACGTTCTTGGTTCTTCTGCCTCTGATCTGAAGGTGAATCAGCACTCTGACCTCCTCCCATGGCTACAGGAAAGAGATGAGCATTAGAATATTTATTTAGGAGCTTCACAAAAACCACCTATGAGAGAAAATCGTACATTTTTTAGGACGTCTGCAGAGTTTAATGCCACTAAAAGCTCCCTTACAGAGTTATTTTGTGACATGGTTATGAATTCACTGGCTGATGCCTGAGATGTTGTTTTACGATAGCTTTCAGAAGGTTTTGGCCTAAAACATTAACGAAAATCTATTTAAAATTAATTTATAAACTTATTTTATATTTTCCACTGTTTTTCCATCATCAACATTCCATATAAACTCAGAAGACTCGTGTAGGTTCACTGGTGGTTCTGGACAGTAAATAAAATATCTATATCTGTGTTGTAGTCATGGCGACCCCTGGTTCCCATCACCACCACTGTAAAGACATCTGAACCATTTCACACCAAACCACTCTGAATCACTCTGTTTACATCTCAGCCATTGGATTGTGAAAAAATTTGGAAAAGTTGCTGGAGTTCCCCTTTAAAAATAAACACTTTGTGCCCCTGGATGCCTCAGTGCTGCCCCCATGTGGACAAAACTAACATCCCTCAAAATGACTTTGTCCTACTAAACGTTCCAATTTACTTTCACATAATTAAAAGATGTCAAACGTCAATAAAAAAATAAAAACACAAGCAGTTTTATGGTGATTTTCTTATGTCCTTGGTAGTGACTCACTGAAATGTACTGGTGCACATAAATAGGTGGGCATTTATTACATTAGTGGAACAATTATTGTGAAATAATTTCTGTAATGCGCGTCTGTTTTTGCGTCGCTTTAGTTCAGGACATTCTGCTGTTCACAAAAGCAGCTACTCAGAAATTCAGCTGTTCAGCAGTTCCACCAAAATAGAACCTCAGAGAGAGACGTGACCTAGACTGAACTCCCTACGCTCTTAAAAAAGACAGTTCTTTATCAAGGGAATGATTCTATTTAGGACCGTGAGTTCTATATAGAACCACTGGCATGCTTAAATGGTTCTTTGCATGGTAAAATGGTTCTTCAGATTGATAGAGAATGTGTTGTTTATGAAAATGGTTCTATTAGCAACAAAAAGGGTTCTTCTATGGTTACAAGCTTAATATCATAACTATGGCAGAACCATGTTGGTACTATATAGCACCCTTTTCAACAAAGTTCCATATAGAACCACCTCTGGCACATTCTCCATCAATGCATCACGATCACGTCATCATGCAAAGGGTTCTCTGACTGTTTATGGTTCTACATAGAACCATTTTCTTTACTAAAGAACCCTTGAAGAACCATTTTTAAGAGTGTATTGTACACAACCTTGACACCGTCACAACAGAAAAACTCTGGTGCTATGCAGAACCATTTTCATAAAGGTTCTATATAGAACCATATACAATGCATTCTCCGTCAGCGTGAAGAACCATTTCACCATGCAAAGCATGCAAATGGTTCTATATAGAACTCATGGTTCTAAATAGATCCATTGCTTTTACTAAAGAACCATTGGAGAACCCTTCTTTTCAGCCTGAATGATTTAGTTAGCACATTAACCACATTTAATTATGCAGAAACTTTAGTAAAATCGGTGGAGTTGCCCTTTAAAGCAGGAGGAGCGCAGCTGCGGGCTGCTGTGTGAAGCCATTACCGCACTCAGGCCTCCGGGCCGCGGAGAGACTCCGGTGAGTTTGTCCGGTGTTTCCAGGCAGAACTCGGCCGCGGATGACGCGCGGCTACCGCAGTGACGTGTCACGGGCACCTGACTAATGAAAGCGTCAACACGGGTGACGTCACGGCGGAGGCCCGACCTGATTGGCTCACAAATCCACCGATCCAGGAGAGGTGAAGCCCGGTTGCTATGCAGGATATATGAAGAGAAAATAACAATAAAGCCAGCTTGCAGCCTCACCAACATCCTAACTGTTTCCTAGTTCACAATAAAGGGAAATATGACATAATATTGTCCCATATAACACATTATATATATATATATATATATACTTTTTTCCCTCGTTTTATTGCATTAATAAAGTCAGAGTGATGTGAATTCACTTAAAACTCTTAAACACTTAAAAGAAAGTTTCCTGCACTGATCTTATCTCTCTTTTAAAGTCTCCTTTAAAGTCACTGAACACAAAACGATGGTATATTTTCTTTAAATATATATTTATATATAAAAATAGGAAGGCAATAGATTACATCTCTTTAAATGTTATCATGGCTTCAATTTTGATTAATTACTGCTATTTTTAGTTGTTTAAATCAATCATGATTGTATTTATGCAACATTATTAACACCCTAATTATTTTCTAGCACAAAATAAAGGAAGAATATTTGATCTTTTCTCAAGTAACACATTTTTGAAACAAATTTCTAAGCTTTGTTGAATGAAATCTGAGTCAATATTTATTATATAGCTTTATTATTATTATTATTATTATTATTATTATTATAGGAAAGATATTTAACTTTTATTTCTGTCATCTTTCAACAGACCTCTAGACCTCCAAGAGCAGGATCATGCAGTAAAGATCTTTAACAAACATGGTTTTATTGCGTTTATAAAGTCAGAGTGATGTGAATTAACCTCTTCAACTCCTTGAGACCACCGGTGGTTCCAAAACGCATGTCGTCATATTCTTCATAACTTTCATATTTCATAAGCTACATTCTAAAGGTGGGGGTCGTATGAGAGCTGTAACTGTCTTCTTTACAGTCAAATAGATGGGTGATGTCATTTTAAACCCTCATAATAAAAGAAGCTGAACTCACCACTTTTTTTTTTGTCCACTGAAAGTCTTCTGCACAGATCTTGTCCCCTTGTTAAATTCACTAAACACAAAGCTATGGCATATTTTTAAAATAAATTTTGGAAAAATTATAGATAGTAACACCTCTTTAAATGTCATTGTGAAGTTTTATTTGTATTCTTTATTGTTATTTTTAGTATATATAATTATTTAAATGACTGTATGTATGTATTATGCACATTTCTGTAGTTCATACCACCACATGTAAATACTGTACTGTTAATGTCTTGCAATAAAACCCTTTAACACAGCGACAGCTGCTCTGTGTTTAGCTGGCTCGTCCTGTAAAGACAGTTTCAGTGTATTTTCCCTGATATTGTGTATATATATATATATATGTACGGTACGGAGCCCCACTGGTGACATCCTGTATAAATAAAAATAATGCGAGCCCACGCATTAATAAGTCATGGCCACGACTTAATCATCTCATTCCCACGCCTTACTAAGTCGTGGCCAAGCATTAGGATCTCGTTCCCACACTTTACTAAGTCGTGGCCACGACTTAATCATCTCATTCCTACGCCTTACTAAGTCGTGGCCACGCATTAGGATCTTGTTCCCACGCATTAATAAGTCGTGGCCACGCATAAGGATCTCATTCCCATGCTTTACTAAGTCGAGGCCACGACTTAATCATCTCATTCCCACGCTTTACTAAGTCGTAGCCACGCATTAGGATCTCGTTCACACGCTTTACTAAGCCGTGGTCACAACTTAATCATCCCATTCCCACGCCTTACTAAGTCGTGGCCACGCATTATTTTTATTTATACAGGACGTCACCAGCGGGGCTCCGTATATATATATCTGTATATTTAAGGCATGTTTAGGATAAAAACACTGCGGCGTTTTAGCGAAAAGTCAAACATTCGAGCATCTATATTAAATGTACTGTGGTCTAACTCTAAGACGAGCACTTTAAACGCCCTTTTCGAGCTGTAATTTTTGGAAAATATACCTTAACAACCAAAACAAAACAGCTCCCGTCCTCCCCGCCTTCCCGTCATCCACGGCGGCTCGCGCAGAGACACCGAGCGCCGTGACGTCAGCGCGTTTTGCGGAAGCGAACACGTGGGTCGCCGCAGTCCACGCTTCAGTTCGGCGTTTCGGTAAAAAAAACTCTTTTATTTCTTCTTTTTTAATACTAATAACAGGACGACGACTGTGAATTATGAATATATACGACAGAAACTGCTGCTACGCGCACATTACTGGGATGAACTGGCCGCTTAGTCGCCTGTTTGTCTGCTTAATGATCCGCTAACTGACTTAGCTTAGCTGTGTTTATGGAGTTTCAGCTCAGATGAGTTTGTTCACTTTTCACGTTCAATTATTTATCAGTTCAAACGGCTCTAAAGTCGTAGTAGATGAATGATTACACGGGGAAATCGCCTCAGGGTCTGAATGGTCCATCGTTCAGCTTTGCTGGAGTGGAGCTGCTGAACTTGCTAATGCTGGAGTGTCTCCAGGTTTCAGGTTGATTTGTCTTTTGAACAACAATGTCAGGACATTCATGCGTTGAAATGCTTGTGGTGAGGCTCAGATAATGACTCTACAATAAATAAGTAAAAATAAAAATACAAGAAAATACTGAAACTGGAGTATATTAAATATACGTAAAATATACACAAAATATACAAAAATTGTAGAGACAGGAGGGACCTGTGTAAGGATGTAAGGGAAAAATAAAATAAAAATAAAAAATCATCTCTGCTATGTACAAATATATTTATATTAAACAGATAATCTGTGAAGAATATATACATTTTAAAGTGACTTAAGTGACTCAGTGTCATTGTTATTTAAAGTGACTTAGTGTTAAAGTGTTATTGTCCATAGCAGAGATATGATATGATAGTAATGCTGACAGAGTGACTGAGTGAGATGGTAGTTTGGATGAAGGACCCACAGCTTCACAGCTTGTTCAGAAGTCTGACAGCCTGTAGGTAGAAACTGTTCATTAACCGGGTTGTTCTGGCCTGGATGCTGCGGAATCTCTTGCCTGATGGCTGGATGGTGACCAGGCCGTGTGCTGGGTGAGGCTGTCTGACCGGATCTTTTTGATTTTCCTGAGCAGCGGGACTGGTAGACGTCATGTAGGGCTGGTAGCTTGTTGCCTATGATGGCTTCTGCCGTCCTCACCACTCCTTTAAGGGCCAAAGTTATCTCTGGCAAAGTTAAGCTGAAAGAAAGTTTTTCTTGTCGTTGTTGCCTTTGTTAATGTCACACCATGGCGTGGTCATATACAACCTGAGGTCATTTAAGACCAAATCAAGCTATTATTTGGGGGAAACAGGGCTTGAGAATGAACGTAAGTGAGCTGGGTGGTTGTTGTAACTGTCTCTAACTGTACCGGTGTGATTGTGTTCTCCAGTTTCTGGCAGATTTCAGTACATCTTCAGCGTTTGATCAGAGATGGCGGTTCGAGCTTCATTTGAGAAGAACAATGAGATTGGGTGCTTCTCAAAACTCACCAACACATACTGCCTGGTCGCAATAGGCGGGTCAGAAAACTTCTACAGGTGAGTCTTCTTGGAGCTGTAGAACATCAGACCTCTCAGGCCATAGCCAGGGAGATTACTATGTATTTACTTACTGTACTATTTATATTGTACACATATACAATGTTAAATATGTGTGAGTGTTTTTGTCAAAATGTATATGTAAATGTGTGGATTCTATGTAATTTGACTGTGGTCTTCAGTGTCTTTGAAGGTGAACTGTCAGAAACGATCCCAGTGGTCCACGCTTCCATAGCAGGATGTCGGATAATTGGTAGAATGTGTGTGGGTAAGTTTAAGTGTAGTTGGCAGTAGTAATGCTCTGATACTTTACACAAATCTTAAAACTGAAAATGCTTTAACCTAGTTGGTCATCCTTGGTTTGTTCACGCTGTAATAGTTTTGCAAAACAAAGCATATGAGTATGTTTCAAACTGACCATTATTTGGGATAAACTAATTAGGATTCATCGTTATTTAGGGGTATCCAAATGTAGAAATGATCCTCAGAGCATTTGTCCTGTGAATATGTTTATCTTCTGATAATTCTGCCAATTCTGATATTCCTCAGAACCTTTGTCTTCTGATAATTTAGTAGTTGCTTTTTCAGTGCATGGAACCAAAAAACATAGCAAATTGACCCATTTACAGTGTCAGCATAGCTGATCAGATCTACTGATCCCTCAAATTTCCACTATTTTAATCGTACATATTTGTCAGAGGAGGTACTAAATGAAGAGCCATTAAAGACTGTTTCAAGCAGATTGAGGAACATCTGTATATTTTTCAACTGATAAGTGAAGCTGTAAGAGTCTTTTTGGCACCTTCACACTATTTTGGCATTTGTAGGTGAAGTTGGGGAAGTAGAGTTAATTGTTAATTTTGTTTTTCATTAAAAAGCTGGATTTGGATCAGTGAGTTTTAAGCCACCTTAAAATGATTCATTTAGGCGACGTTCACACTTCAGGTAAAAGTGGCCCAAACTTAATCCTGTTCTTCTTATCTGACGCAGATTTGTTTACACACCTCATTTGTACACCTTATTTTGGAGGAGGAAAAGTTTTTCAGAATCCACTTAAATTTCAGGAAAAAAGATATTTTGGGAAAAGAATAAGCAAAATAGTCGAGGGAGGTTCACAGAGTCTCTTTATCCAGTAGATATCACTGTTTTGGCACTGAGATTTCTAGCATTCTTCCTCAGTTAAGGTAAAGAAACTGAGCTTCCTTTCTCTGTGATCAACTTCCACAATTAAAACAAGCACAGAAATGTACTGTTTCATTTCTGTAAACTTTGTTCAGTGTGGTCTGGTTGAGCGTCTGCTGTTTGTCCTCCAAGTTTAAAGTCACAGTTCACTCAGATGTTGTGAAAGAAGTTATTAATCTTAAGGAAATCTGGAGGACAGCTGTGTTTGTTGGATGAGCTTGTTCAGAGTTTTTGCACATGCTGGTCAGTTCTGCAGTGTAGTCTGTTCAGACTGATGTCAGAGACATTAAGCATTAAAAAGAAAAGGTAAATGACAGTGAGATTTGTGCAGGAAATCAGTTTTGGGCCACTTTTACTTGATCATAGCTTTAGTCTGAAGTCTTTGGCTTCGCTGTGTCTCAGCCTTTTCTGTTATATGTTGACTGTGTCTAAAGTGGTGGTTAAAATATGAACTTCTTAATCCCACAGGAAACCGTCACGGCCTTCTTGTACCCAACAACACAACAGATCAGGAGCTGCAGCACATCAGGAACAGCCTTCCAGACTCGGTCCACATTCAGAGAGTAGAGGAGCGTCTGTCCGCGCTGGGGAACGTCATCGCCTGCAATGACTATGTGGCTCTAGTCCATCCTGATCTCGACAGGGTACGAATCGTTTTGGACTCGATATTCTGTTTAAGACAGACACACATTTTTTTCTTAGATTAGTTTAGATGGATAGATAGACAGATAGACAGACACTTTATTGATCCCGAAGGAAATGTAGCAGTCACACAACACAGCACAGTTATAAGGGTGGTACAGTATAAACCAGAGGTCACTAATAGGTGGACCGCAGTCCGAGTCCGGACCCAGACACTGTCCTATGCGGACCTGGACCTATAACCGATAAACTATGGAGAATTATTTAATTTTGCTGGGGTGGTCCTATTTTAATCGGCGTGACTTTTCTAGTCTTTACGGTACCATTTAGCATTACGATGAGCACTGAGACTCGAGTGAGTGACGCACACACAGGGGAGGGACGAGGCGAGAAACAGCAATCGGAGAAGAAAGTGAGTCAGAGGGAAGTTATTCCACATTGCGTGCTCTAAAAAGAGAAAACTGACAAATATTGTTGAAATATGACTGAACTGTACTTTATTTGATTTGATATTCAGTTGTTGACAATATAAGATGCTGATATACCTACTAGGCTACTTCAGTAAACAGTATATGGCACTGAATCATGGTGCAAGTTAGACATTATGATGTTCTGGACCTTTACTTGAGGAAATTTTCTCTAACTGGACCTTATTGAATTTTAATTGAAGACCCCTGATATAAACAGAAGAATGTACAGGCTCAGCAAAATTCTAAACTATACATAAATCTATCTCGCTTATTACAAAGAGGCAGGAATATATACAAAAAAACCTATCTACAGGCATATATACCACTAGGAATATACAAAAATATGCAGTAAGATCAGATCCTGAGATAAAAAGGCAGTGCAATAATAAATGTACAAGGAGGTGCAGGTAACAGCATATAATGACGATACTGAATAAATATGTGCATGTATTGGTAGCATGTAAAGTGTCCAGATGTTCAAGATGTGCGATGAGGTCTGTAGAAGTGCAAGATGTACAGTAAGGTGTCCTTATGTGCTGATAGATAAAATGAATCTATGATTTAGCATAAGAGATTCAGTCCTCATCTCTCCTCTTCCCTCTTTAAGATTGTGTGCTTACAAAAGTATCATTATAAATCTGAAAAATTTGGCACAGGTTAAATGTATGTAGTGATGTTTGGTGTACTGCTTGTAGGGGTGGATAATATGGCAAAAAGACATTTTCGTAATATTGTTTTACTGAAGTTTCATAAGTTGAAACAGACAAAACATTTGTAGTGACACAAAAACTAATAAACACAGAACAGTAATTTTTAATGTTTCTGCACTGCAATAAATCCAGTTAAACAGGAACTGTTCTGCTCTTTTTGTGATGAACGACGCAGGTCAGTGTTTTTTAAAGAGGAATTCCACCAGATTTTCCAAATTCCTGCATGATTAAATGGTTAAGATGTAAAGAAGGTCATTCAGAGTGGTCCAACGTGAAATGATTCACATTCATGGATTGAATTATGTCGAAGTTTAAAAAGTTGGTGGAGTTTCCCTTTAAGTACTCACTGTTTCCACAGTATGCTCGGAATATCATAACGTGTTTTAATTTATCATTAAATATCGTCATATTTCCCACCTCTAACTGCTTGACTCGTGGAATTCTCAGTTTGGTTAACGTTACACGTTTACTGTGTTGTGCAGGAGACGGAAGAAATTTTGGCGGACACTCTCAAGGTGGAGGTCTTCAGGCAAACGGTGGCAGAGCAGGTGCTTGTGGGTAGTTACTGCGTCTTTAGCAACCAGGGAGGCCTCGTCCACCCCAAAACTTCCATCGAAGACCAAGATGAGCTCTCGTCGCTTCTTCAAGTGCCTCTGGTTGTGAGTAAATGTAACGTTCTTCCTTTTGTTCTCAGACTCAGGTGTGGGTCTTAATAGACCTCTGAAGCTGAATTCTGCAGTCAACTTCATGCTCAGATGAGGAACCCCAGGTCTAAGCTGGTTTCCTCTGTAGTGAACAATGAACAATGCTTTAGAGTGTCAGTAAAATACATTGATACGTTTTCTGTTCACTTTTCCCCAAATATCACTAGATACTCTGAATTACGAGGTCATATGGAGTCAGAATGCAGATAATGCTGTTACACTGCAGTAATGCAAGCTAACATATGCATTTATTTGATGTCTCATGAAAGTAAGTCTAATATTGGTCCTAAACACTGTGGTCAGACATCACCAGCTAATTAAGCTACTTGGATAAATCTGGCTTCTTTGTGTGGTGACCCCATGGAGGTGCAGTGTGTGAGATTTAGGGGGCTCTATTAGCAGAAATGGAATATATATACACCGATCAGGCATATCATTCTGACCACCTCCTTGTTTCTACACTCATTGTCCATTTTATCAGCTCCACTTACTGTATAGGTGCACTTTGTAGTTCTACAGTTACAGACTGTAGTCCATCTGTTTCTCTGATACTTTGTTAGCCCCCTTTTACCCTGTTCTTCAGTGGTCAGGACCCCCATGGACCCTCACAGAGCAGGTACTGTTTGTGTGGTGGATCATTCTCAGCACTGCAGTAACACTGACGTGGTGGTGGTGTGTTAGTGTGTGTTGCGCTGGTCTGAGTGGATCAGACACAGCAGTGCTGCTGGAGTTTTTAAACACCTCAGTGTCACTGCTGGACTGAGAATGGTCCACCAACCAAAAATATCCAGCCACCAGTGTCCTGTGGGCAGCGTCCTGTGCCCACTGATGAAGGACTAGAGGATGACCAACACAAACTGTGCAGCAGCAGATGAGCTATCGTCTCTGACTTTACATCTACAAGGTGGACTGACAAGGTAGGAGTGTCTAATAGTGTGGACAGTGAGTGGACACAGTGTTTAAAAACTCCAGCAGCACTGCTGTGTCTGATCCACTCGTACCAGTGCAACACACCCTAACACACTACCACCACGTCAGTGTTACTGCAGTGCTGAGAATGATCCACCACCCAAATAGTACCTGCTCTGTGAGGGTCCATGGGGGTCCTGCCCACTGAAGAACAGGGTAAAAGGGGGCTAACAAAGTATCAGAGAAACAGATGGACTACAGTCTGTAACTGTAGAACTACAAAGTGCACCTATACAGTAAGTGGAGCTGATAAAATGGACAGTGCGCCTTTCGCCTTTTTTCGCTGAAGACGTAGAAAGAAGAAGGATCAGTGATCGCTGCCGGTGCTTGATAACTATTTTGTGCTGTGAAAAGTTTGCGAACCCAAGTTTTAATAGAAGGAGAATCATATTTATTGTTTAGCACACAAAAAAGCAAGGGATGGTCAAAGAACCGTCATTGTTGTTGAAAAAGGGAAAACATGAAGAAGCGAAATCGAAATCAAACACTAAATCGGGACAGGCGACAGCAGAAACCTAATGGCCACGTAAGTTCTGCTACATGCTTGGAAAGGGAGCATGAGGGAGGGGGATCCAGCTTGCTGCAATCTGCAAGCTCACCACTAGATGCCGCTAAAGTCTTACACAGTGCACCTTTAAATGTGAATTGAGAAGAAATGAACTAGGAAGGAACATGAAATACAGCTTCCAGATTTTTACTATTTAATTTGATATGCGCCAGGCTAGACAATCAGCAGTGTTAAGGCCAATATTTACATACACCGATCAGGCATAACAGCTGGTGTTCTGTAATAGCTACTGTTCTAAATTCAGTCCGTGCTGAAGTTGTCATGGAGACCAAACAGGTAAGAATTCAGAGTTGAGGTATTTCTGTAAAACAGCCCCAGGTTTGGAACATTTTGTTTACCACAGGGTGACAAAAGTGATTTTTTTAAAAATACAGTTCATTTTTGCCTTTGAGAAAACAGCTTCTGTAAACCGGCATGACGCTCAATACAGAACGATGATGATGCAGTGGGTGTGGCTGAGATGAATTATGCAATATTACAAAGAAACTCAAATCTTCTGAGAGTCCTGTATGACTGTCTTGTCATTACTGTCATACATAACATCGGTCTGTGGTCTCGGCTGAAGCAGCGCGAGTGACGATCCTCTTCTCTTCAGGCTGGAACTGTAAATCGCGGTAGTGAGGTGATCGCCGCCGGCATGGTGGTGAACGACTGGTGCGCCTTCTGCGGGCTGGACACCACGAGCACGGAGCTGTCAGTCATCGAGAGTGTGTTCCGGTTGAGTGAGACTCAGCCCAGCGCCATAGCAACCACCATGAGAGACTCGCTGATTGACAGGTACGTCCAGGCCGGTGTGGTTAGAACCACTTCAGTATCGCTTTAGTGTCTTTGCTGAGGAAAACCACAGATTCTCTCAGTTGTCTTTGGTGAAAGCTTTAAGTGGAAGTCTTTGTGTGGCTGCTGGACTGTTTTCAGGGTCCAGCGTAATTCGTCCACTTGGAACTATAAGGTTCTGTCTGTGTTCTGAGCAGTTTGGAGAGATTGAGTTTCAAAGATTTTGGGTTCCACACAGCAAAACTGATGTGGAATGAGTTTCTTTCATACATGAAAATGACAGACAACCTAAATTCTAAATGTACAAAATCAGAATCCTGTAAAGATTTGTGAGTTTTTTTGGAACAGGTCAAATGCAGACAGAACCTTCTAATCATAAGAACTCATTCAGCTTGGACTTATAAGGTTCTATCTGACAAAACATGAAAAGAAGCATCGATTTGCAAGGAACACAAACAGTTTATACTTGTAATTTGTTTTAAAACATACAGTTAGTGTATCAGAGAGTCTACATTATCCGAAAGGTACATTTAATGCTTTCTGACATTTTTATGACATTTATTTTTAAAAATTCTCATTTTAGGATAAATCATCTCTTTCTTATTCAAAAGAGCACTGCAGATTAAGAGTAAAGTTCAGTGCGAAATATTTTGTCCAGTGCAGAGGTCAGTTTTAGGTGGGAATCATTAGTTTAAGTTTTCATTCGTCAGACAGAAACCAGCTACTGTAATGAACTGTCCCAGCAGGTCAGTGTAGCTGGTCAGTCTAAAGGCAGTGTGAGGTTTTGATCAGAAATGGGACTCTAATGAGCCAAAATGTCTTATTTTGGGAGAAAGAAGAAAAATAAAAGATGAAAAGTTAATGTTTGTTGTAATTAAGACCCATCAGTTCAAGTATTTACTATTTAATTACCTTTAAGACTCAATATTTATAAAATTTAAGACAATAAGACTTTTTAAAGGACTGTAAGACGACAGGCAGAGTTTCAGCCACATGTTTTTTTTATGTTTCAGTAAGTTTTATAAACTTTTCCAGCGGTCACTGAGCAGAGCGGTGACATGACAGAGAAGCAGAACCTGATTGGTCCTTTTGTGTGTATTCAGAGTGCTGATTGGCTCACAGATAGAACCTTATAGAACCAAGTAAGAGTTTGACTTTGGGAGATAGAACCTTTTTGCTTTTCTAGATAAAGAGTTAAAAAATGCACACAACAAAAAAAAACACCTCACATGAAATTAAGAAGTTGTCACAGAATAAAAAACGTGAATAACTCAGAACCTTATAATTCCAAGGGGACGAATTGTAAAGGGAAAGAAGTCAGGCTGAGTGTGAAGGATGAGTCTTTCCCAGCGCTTGCAGAGTGCTGCCCAGTAGTGCTGGGCGATAATTACAAAATGCAATATTACAGTAGTTTTTGTCTTTTAAGACAGTTTTAATAAAGGGAATGAGCCTGTGCTTCCTGAGTGATACTACACTAAAATAATGTCTTAGAAACCTTACAGAGCTCTGATTGGACTGTTTTGTTCTGTTTTCTTCTCTTAAAATGAAACCAAATGGGAACCTTACACAGTATTGTAAACGTTCAGTAGACAGAAAAGACATCAGCAGAAAGAAAATTTACTCTTTATTTAATTTTTATGAATTTTCAACTGTTCTTTCAAAACCGTCTGAAGCTCATAGTACACACTGCAGTAATCTGTCAGGTCCAGGATACTGCCAGGTCCAGGATACTGCCAGGTCCAGGATACCATCAGCAAACACACAGAACACAGAACTGAATAACTAAAGTTACAGCAACACCACTATCAGCTGCTTTTTATGAACGTTTCATGATGAATGGACCAATAGAATTTACAGTAACCTAAGAGCTTTTTGCCTTCTGTAAAGTTATTTTGGAAACAGATTTTTGTTTGTTGTGGACAGTAATGATGTCGCTTTTAGCTTTTACCTTTTACCTTTACATCATGCTATACTGGTGTAGATATATGTGTAGAAATGAGTGCAGATTTGACCGTCCTACTGCTCCAAGTCTGATTCAGGACGACGACAAAACAAGCAGCGATTTGAGCTCCGGTGCGTGAAAATAAGCGCCGGTACACGAGTGCCTTATTTACATATCATTTGCAAAAGGCACGCCCCAATTTGCTTTCGTAAGTGCATAATTTACATGTCATTATTTATGCACATACTTCAATTGTGAGCCAATGAAACAAAAGTATTCAGCAGTTCATGAGCCAGTGGTTGTTCACAAGTGCACTGCTCCCCCTACTGGCCAGAGCATAAATACCTGACCTTTTTTCAGATAAAGTGGTGTGATTATTTTCAGAAAACACTGGCTGCTTGAGTCATCAGCTGTGTCCCAATTCAGCCACGAAGGCTGAACCGAAATGAGACAGTCTGCTCCACAGCGGGTTCCTGTTTGCACCACAGCACCGCTGTTCCCACGCTTACCATTGCGTCACGAAACGCCGCTCCTGTCAAGTGCTTTTAAAGTTTTTTAAAGATGGAGCCAGAAACGTTAATTTTATTTATTTTTATCTATAATTTTTTTCATTTATTAGAGCTGGAGATGCTTCTCTTTGTCGGCTCTTTGCTCCCTGAACAAAACGAAACGTTAGCGTAACTTTGTCTTCAGACCACATTGGCTTTTTTCCACATTTGTATCGTTCGCTATTCGACTCAGTTTAAGCCCAGTAATTAAAGTGTCTCCCCAGCCACCTCGCTCCTCTGCTGACACCGCCATATTCTCGAATCCTCGCCGGCACAGAATTAACCCCTGTTGGATCCTTTGTTGCCGTGGAAAAGGACACATTTCTCAGCTGCATATGAAATGGGACAGCCTAGACGCGCGGTTGTGACGCAGTCAGCCCCTGAATTGGGACGCTGCTGTAATATTGCAGTATATGAGCTTGTACTGTACTGCTAAGCTATGTTATGTATTATTAGGGAGTGTCGTACTGTATCAGTAGTACAAAGCAAAAGTCTTTAAATGGAAGTTACAGTCGCAGCATTTGTTTACATCATTGTGCAAAGTTACTAGTATTATCATGGGCCTCATTCACCAAAGCGTATTTTACTGTTATTGACAGTAATTTTGTTATGGACAGTTTGGTATTATTTAACTGCAAATCAAACCGGGTCAAATTTAAACTACCAAACGCGTTTGATCCTACAGATACACCAAAGATGAACCTGATGAATAAGAAAACTGATGGTGAAATTTGTGTGCACTTATTTTACGATCAGATTTGTCCGTACTCTGCTTTAAAGATATAAGGGTCCGTATATCGTCCAGCCCTGCTGGGAAGATCGCTGTTGATGTATTTCCAATGCTGATGGGAATCTTTTCATTCTTGTTTTTCAGCCTTACATAAACTGTACATGGATTTACGATGATTTGGAACTGGCTAAATACAAGATAAGGATGTGGACATCAATTGGAAAGTTCACCCCTCTTCCTCGACACGCCTCTCTCCGACGGACGGAGATGCTCTTTATACCACATGGAAACTTTGTAAGATTATAGTATGAACTGGTAATGTCAGACCAGATTTGTTGTATGGAATGTAAAGGCTAAGTATGTAATCTGTTGACATGTGCCAGATCTAATCCTGCAGAACAAAATGCAAGAAACTAACTTTACCATGTGAAGTTATCATTGTTAGGTATCAAATATCCAGCGGTTCGTCGTTTTAATGTCACTTCCATTTCCTTAAAAGCAGTGCACAATAAAGCCTTTCATGGTCAACACTCACTGAAGCTTGAATTCATGTTACAGTGTGTCAGTTTTCACCACTACACTGTTATTTAACTGTTGCCTTCTTCCAAAGACAATAGCCACGTTTACATGCAGCCATTAATAATCCGACTAATAGCTCAGTCGGAATACGTCCATGTAAACACCTCAGTCTGAATAGTCTAGTCTGATTGAGGCCATTCAGAATACAGTTTCTATCCGACTGATCGAGGTGGGTAATCCTGTAAATAATCCGTTAAATAGAAGAATAATATCCGTGTAAACGCCTGTATCTGATTACATTCCCAGTCGGAAAGTTTAAGTCCGTTCTGATCATGTTCGTCACGTCACAGTGAAAGTTTATACCGTTCAACATGTCGGAGCAGAAACTGGTCTGCAGAGGAGACGAAGTTTATGCTCTGATCTTTAAAAGACGGCGGTGGGACGGACGTCCAGCTTATGTGTCTCAGAAGACGACATCTTCCTCTCGGCCTTCTTTAATAAGGACATGTGAAGGACATGCGAAACGTTCTCCCCCACCCCCCGTTCTGTCAAAAACAGCACTGCTAAACAGCAGAGGGCGACCGTGAGCGAGTCCTCAGTGAATGGGAGTGAATGGAGCTCAACGGCTAAAAAAAAAATAGTTTCTAATCACTGAACCAGAACTTTCCTTTAATTTTAGACAGTAGAAGGATTTATTTCACTAAAAAAGCAAAGAAATCTCACCTGTATGTTTCCTTTTTTTCTACAGCAAATGGGTTTTGGGCTGCAGAAGGCGGCTGTTACTGCTACTGAGAGCTGATTGGTTGGCGAGCGGAGCAGCTCATTGGCTGTTCGCACTCAGACGTCATGAATATACATGAGGCGCTGTTTTAAACTCCTATAACTCGAGTTTAAAAGCTCTTAAAAATATAACAGCAGTGTTAAAATGTTTTATGCTGTTCTGTGTTCAGGAAATGAATGAATTCTTTTACATTAAAAATGTTTAAACATTTATAAACTATGATTTTACTCAAAAGCTCCATATCAACCCATTCATTTTGGACTCACTCAGGAGCGCCCCCTCTAGCGTTAGAGAAACCTGGAAGACATTGGAAATTCTCCTCTCTACGTCTACACTACGTGGTGCTGTGCGCATGCGTGTCATTCTGGATCTGGAATAAACACCTCAGTCTTAATCTATAATCAGATTGGCAAAAGTTTTTGCTTGTAAACAGCCGTTGTAGATCACATTTACAGGGAATTGCCACCAAATTTTGTACTCAATTCAGTGGTTAAGATGTAAATGCTGTCATTCAGGTACAGAATACACAGAAAACATGAATACATTTTTGACGAGTGGTTTGATATGAAAAGGTTCATTGTAGAGAAACTTATTGATATTTTACTTACTATCCAAAACCACCTGTGATCCAACACCAGTCTTGAGTTTTTATATGTAATGCTGTTGATGGTAAAATAGTGATTAATTAGGTTTCTTTGAGGACTGTTTTGCTTTAAACTGCATGTATCCCTCCACCATGAATGGACTTCAAAAATCTTATGCTAAAATCTTCTCAAAATTAGAATATTATAAACAGGGGTGGTAATACTACAAGTATTACAAGTACTTCTTTACTGTACTTAAGTCATTTTTTTAGGTATCTGTACTTTACTTGAGTATTTATCACTTAATACTTTTTACTACATCCAACAGTATCAGTATCAGTATCTCCCTTCACATATCAGCTGTTTGATTTAACTTTCATGTCGTCTTCATTTGGGTCTGCCTGCTGTGTCCAGGTCTGAAAACAAGTCTCCCTCCGTTCCTGGCCGTACTTAAAGGATTTATTTGATCTGATGTTCAGTACTGACTGCTAAAATAAAAATGGACAGTTTTTTTTTTTAGTAGAGATTCCAACAATATCCATCTCTAATTCTTGTAAAGAAAAGCAAACATGTAAACGTTTTTGGGTTCTCAAGATAAGTGGATTTTCGTGGATGATGCCTGCGGTTCTAGTATAAACCAATATATACGCTCAGTTTAATGGACCCTCATAAAAAGATGCTTTTTTTGAGATTTTTAATGAAAAAATGTTTAAGTACATTTATAAGCATGTGCTTTTATACTTCTATTTAAATAAAAAATCACACTAAAAAGTCACACTTCAACTTTTACTTAGTATTTTTACTGGATTAAAGGGCATTCACATTGTTTTATTGATCATAAAACAATGTGAATTCATAACCATTTCATGTAGTAACTTTCTGTGAGGGAGCTTTTAGAGGTGGACGTCTGGTTCCTATCACCACCACTGTGAACAATTCTGACTCTCTAAAATGGAGCGTTTCCATTAAAATACCAAATAAAGACAGTGAGGACATCAGGAGGGTTTGTTTGATATGTTTTACTGCCGTAGTAAATATGTCAAGCTGGAACACAGTGAAGAGGATTGTGGGAAAATGTGAAAGTGCTGTAGCGTGCAGCTTCACGCTGTGGTCGTTTGTTTCTTTGGTGCTTTGCTTTTTGTACATCTTCTGCAGCAATCACATTCAAGCGTGGTTTAGAGACACAACATTTAAAAACAATCATATAAAAAAAGAAGGGGGGGTGTACTTATGGTGAAAATCAAACGTCTTCGCTTAAAAGCAGTAGCATATAAAAAATGAAAAGAAAACAAAGGCATAAAAGTTTCTTTATGGCTTTTCAGAGCTGCACAGTTTCAGAATACACAATAGAAACATGCAAATTTGGGTCACAGACAACAAATACAACAGGAATAAATGTCTTAACCCTCTAGTGCACAATGTTGCCTCAGGGCAACAAAGCAATTTTACAATAACATCCATATTTAAAGACAACGACAGGGTTAACAATAAAGGGAACAGTTTGAGTAAGTCACTAAAAAGCATGTTCCTGGTCATACTGTCTCTTAGTGGGCACTTTTAAACCTCTTTAACATTCACCGTCCATTTTTCTTTGTTATGAGAATTTGCAGAAATGTATTTGTTGCCTAGAAGCAACACTGTGCGACACTGGAACGGATTTGACCCGGGCCAGGTCTCACGGGCCAGGTCTCACCACTTCAGGGAACACGCCTGTATATCATTTCTTCCCATTGTCACACAATGTTGCCTTAAGGCAACATACCCCAAAATGACCCCTCCACATATTATTTTGTAAAAAATGTTCTGATATGTAATAATCAGGTCCATTTTATGCAAGAAAAGTGGATTGCATATATATTTTTTTAAATTGCTGTCGTAAAACGTGCAGTAGAGGGTTAAATGTAACAAATGGAATGAACCTTATAAAGCCACATCATAAACATGAGTAATAAAAAGCAAACTACTGTGTAAAAATAAAAAGTGGTAACACATAGAAGGAAATACAAGGCGTTCCAAGTGACAAACAGAATGATGACCTTAATTTCTGGTGACCACTGATTTTGCACTGTGGTGCCGTCTCATATTCAGAGACACGGTGATCAGACTTGTCACCTGTTTGGTGTCCCCAGGCCTTCAAACGATCTTAGAAGTACAATACTTTTGGACCCAGTGCTGGAAGTGCAATGTTCCCTGTTCCTCTTGACCTTCACACCTACACTTTACGTCCAGAACCGTCCAGACGGTCCTTCTAAGGGCTGATTTCAGAAACTTAAAGGTGCTGATATAGAAGTTGACTTCTATAATCTCCATACAAAAGCATTAACTACATTTTTACAGGGTGTTAACAGTGAGTTCGTGCTGCAGTAACAGCCTCTACTCTTCTGGAAAGGCTTCTAGATGTTGGAACATTGCTGTGAGGATTTGATTGAGCATTAGTGAGGTCAGGTACTGATTTTGGATGGTCAGTTCTGGATCAAGCTGACTCGGCACTGGGCAGAGCATCCCATTCTATTGCACTCTTAAAAAAATGGTGCTTCAAGATTTCTTTAGTAAAGAAAATGGTTCTATATAGAACCATGAACACTCAGAGAACTTTTTGCATGGTTAGAGGGTTCTTTGCATCATAAAATGGTTATTCAGATGGACAAAGAATGTGCTGTAGATGGTTCTATATAGAACCTTTTTGAAAATGGTTCTATATAGCACCCAAAAGGGTTCTGCTATTGTTACAGTGTCAAGCTTTGAACAATAGCAGAACACTTTTGGGTGCTATATACAATCATCTATAGCACATTGTCCATTAATCTGAAGAACCGTTTCCTGTCGCAAAGAACCCTTTAATCATGCGAAAAGTTCTCTGAGTGTTCATGGTTCTATATAGAACCATTTTCTTTACTAAAGAACCCTCGAAGCACCATCTTTTTTAAGAACGCAATAGAATGGGATGCTCTGCCCAGTGCAGATAGTCAGCTTGATCCAGAACTGACCATCCATCATCAGTACCTGACCTCACTAAAGCTCAATCAAATCCTCACAGCAATGTTCCAACATCTAGAAGCCTTTCCAGAAGAGTAGAGTCTGTTACTGCAGCACAAACTCACTATTAACACCCTTCATTACAGAAGAAACGCTGGAGTCTCTCTGGAGTCCAGTTTCCTTCATTACTACAGTTCTACAGTCACTCCTCTGTAACTACAGCTGTATAGCAGGGTTTAACAACGCAGTTGAACATTTACAGTGAGCAGTACAGTTTATAGAGTGTTTATAATGTCAGTTCTCCAAATCCTTACCTCAGCTTTAGGGATGCACAATCAGGATCGGCTTAAAATCGGCAGATTTTTGGGTAACACTTTATTTGGATGGTCCACTTCGGATGCTTTGAGCTTTATTTAGTTTTTCATTTTGATTTCAGTTTAGCTTCAGTTAGTTTTAGGGGTGCAGTAATAGATTCAGTTCAGTTTAGTTTCAGTTTTAGTTGTTAGTATTATGATGGCGGCTGTAATATAATTGATAAGAGCAGAATAAAACGAACGCAGCAGACTGAGCTTCAGCTCGGCTCCAGCTTTCGATAAAGACAGCTGAACACAGAAGAGTTTCACTCTAAACTTTCATTCACACACTGAAAAAAAACTAAAACTAAAGTTTTCGTCTCAGTAGTTCTGTTTTGTTTTAGTCTGATTTTTTTAGTGGACATTATAGTTTTGATTTTGTGTTTATTCTGTCATTTTTATCTTCATTACAATTAACCAGCACATTTTTTCACTGCTAGTTTTTGTTTTAGTGACAGTTTTAGTGAACTATAATAACCCTGCCCACACCTGTCGCCTCCAACCTTCACTATAGCACTTTATTTGACTCGTTATTTCAATAGACAGCCGATTTGAGTTTAAAATGCCAGTTTGGCTAATTTAAGAGCAAATAATGTTATTTAAATTGTGACGTTGGGCTAACAGAAAGTCTGAAATGTGTTCATTTTGCCCACAGTGTGAGCTTTGGATTATCCGTCTGCAAAGAAATTGGAATCTGCCGTAACAAGTCATGATCGGTGCATCCCTACAAAGCTTAGGTGTCCAAATAAAACCTCCTGAAAATAAAAGGCAATAAAATAAGATGAAATGCTTTGGATATGATGATATTTATCACGTCACAATCTATATGCTTTCAGCAATAAAGGTAACTATGCAGTACAATACAGTAACACAATGACTTCGGCTGAGTACACGATAATCTGCAGCTGGAGTTTGAAGTGAAAGACACAAGCGTGGGTCATTCTTAAGGCTAGAAAAGGCCAGTGATCTATTTACCAGCATAATGAAACTAATTCTAAAACATCTTAATCTACATTTCCTCATCCAGCATATTTTGTTGCTCTCAAGCACTCAACACAAACTGGGACTCCTTAGTGATTTATCTATAAGTGCTCATGGCCATTAGCTACCCAGAGTACATCAATGTTCTCATAAAAAGAAGATTTTTACCCAGCGATCCAAGCTGTGGTCCTTGCTGATAGCAGTCAGTGGTCCAATCTGCTCATATTGCTTAATATTCTCCATACAGTGAGCTCCAAAGGTTTGACAAACAAACGACGAAGATGATTCTAATGTGTGGTGCTGAAATCTGTGTTCTAGAGTTCATATGTGGTTGATTTAGTGAGAAATATGTTTTAATTAAATCATATTAACCCTTATAAGCACTATTAAATTCCAATTTCAAAGAGTTAAAGCGCACGGATACGACAAAAAAAGCCATTCCTGAAACTTTTGGAGCTCACTGTAAATGCACCCACACCTGAACAATCACAGCTCTCTGTCTGAAATTCCCAGCAGTACTGATACTACTAACATTTCAGAACATTAAACATCCTAAATGTAACACAGTCGGTACTTTGATAAGCATCTATGATCCCCTGCTTACATGGATATTGGCAATTTTAAAATTCAGATATAATACTCTTCTTGTAAGCCTACTCATATTTCACTAATAAACAATACTGGGCCTGTAAACCACATTACACCATCAGTCAGTCCATCAGTCCATCAGTACGAGCAGGCAGAGAAAGGAGAGCACGGGAAGGCATCGGTGTGATAAGTTGCATCGGTGACCTCGAAGGAAGGTCAGAGTGAAGCGTGTTCAGCTAGTTGTTCTCTTCCTTCAAGTCAAACCTGAAATTGGGAAAATAAAAAGGCTCGTTAGACAAGCAATGTTTTCAGAGTTAAACTAGTGTCATGGTGTCTTTATGCATAAATGTGTCTGTGATTTATTTTAACTCGGATATAAATACGAATTATTGTATCTTACATTGATCAAATGTATTCATAAAGAAGATCTGAATTTCTGTTCATACAAAGGATTCTTCAAAATGTTTTTGCTCTTTGATGAGAAATAAACAGTGGTATATCCATTCGTTATAGGTTTAATGTAACGAATAATGATTGTGACAACCAGCCCCGCACAACATGTATTCAAAACCTAAAATCTCATCATACAAGTAAAACAACTACAGTGGCTGGAAAGTTTGTGAACCCTATAGAATTTTCTAGATTTCTGCATAAATTTGACCTAAAACTTAACACCTAATAGTAGATAAAAAGAACCAAATTAAACAAATGAGACAAAAATATCTGACTTGGTCATTTATTATTAAATGTTTATATATTTATAGTAAATGTTTGCTGCATGACAGAGTTCATTGTTCCATCGATGATGCCAAGCCATCCTGGCCCAGACGCAGCAAAACAGGCCCGAATCATGATACTACCACCACCATGCTTCACAGATGGGATAAGGTTTTTATGCTGGAATGCAGTGTTTTCCTTTCTCCAAACATAACCAAACCAGAACAGGACCAAATTAAACAAATGAGACAAAAATATTAGACTTGGTCATTTATTTATTGAGGAAAATGGTCTAATATTTCATATCTGTGAGTGGCAAAAGTATGTGAACCTTTAGGATTAGCAGATAATTTAAAGGTGAAATTAGAGTCAGGTGTTTTCAATCAATGAGATGGCAATCCGGTGTGAGTGACCACCCTGTTTTATTTAAAGAACAGGGATCTGTCACAGTCTGATCTTCACAACAGATGTTTGTGGAAGTGTATCATGGTACAGACAAAGGAGGTTTCTGAGGAGCTCAGAAGAAGAGCTGTTGATGCTCATCAGGCTGTAAAAGGTTACAAAACTCCACCAATCACAGTTAGACAGACTGTGTATAAATGGAGGAAATTCAAGACCCTCGTTACGCTCCTCAGGAGTGGTCGACCAACAAAGATCACACCAAGACCAAGGCGTGTAACAGTCCATGAGGTCACAAAGGAACCCAGGGTAACTTCTAAGCAGCCTGTCTCACAGTGGTTAATATTAATATTCATGAGTCCACCATCAAGAAAACACTGAACAGCTATGGTGTGCATGGCAGGGTTGAAAGGAGCTGCTCTCCAAAAAGAACACTGCTGCCTGTCTGCAGTTTGCTAAAGATCACATGGACAAGCCAGAAGGCTACTGGAACAATGTTTTATGGATGGATGAGATCAAAATAGATCTTTCTGATTTAAATAAGAAATGTTATGTTTGTAGAAAGGAAAACACTGCATTCCAGCATAAAAACCTTATCCCACCTGTGAAGCATGGTGGTGGCAGTATCATGATTTGGGCCTGTTTTGCTGCATCTGGGCCAGGATGGCTTGAAACAATGATCGAAACAATGAACTCTGAATTATACCAGCTAATTCTAAAGGAAAATGTCAGGACTTCTGTCCGTGAGCTGAACCTCAAGAGAACGTGGGTCATGCAGTAAACATTTACTCAATAAATAAATGACAAGTCTAATATTTTTGCCTCATTTGTTTAATTTGGTTTTCTTTATCTACTATTAGGACTTGTGTGAAAATCTGATGAAGTTTTAGGTCAAATTTATGCAGAAATACAGAAACTTTTAAAGGGTTCCCAAACTTTCAAGCACCACAGTACGTAATGTTTAGCTAGTTATTTTTTGTGCAGGGCATTTTGAACTTCCATTACATCTCAGTCTGGCTGATATTAACTATTTGATTTGTGAGATAAGAGAGCCAGAGTGAAATGTTCCCAACTGTGACTAGAAGTTCGAGGTAATTTTCTGCTGAAACTTGTTACAGAAATGCCTTTAAAGCCATTATAAGGGCAAATAGTGGCTTTCCGTGATTCCCAAGATCAGACCGTTTTCCAGACCATTTCCTTTCTCATGTTTTGTTTTTAACAGCAATATACACAACATAAAAATTACTCAGATAAATCAGAATATTCCTGCAGAAGTACTGACATGATGACCATGGTGAAAAGATGAATTGACAATGTACACAATTTTATTTCATGGTTTTCTAGAATTGCAGTGTTATTCACTGAGTCTATAACTGATAGGCTGTGTACGTCTGTGTATGCGTCACATAACTTACCACTGTGTGACACCTGAGAGGAGGTCAACCTGCGCCAGATCTATTTGCAGCTATAAAGATAAAGTTTATCATTAATTTCACAAAAATGACAGCAAGTTTAACAGTAATCACATAATACAAAATGCTAATATGTGGAATAAGAGAAATACATGGAGGAAAAACTTTGTAAGCTTCTATATTTACCCCTTAAAAAGCCACGGGCCCGACAGTGGGCACAAACTTTTATTACACATCTATAACCTAAGAATAACTCAACCTGTTGGCACTGGAGTCCCTGTAGTTACTGAATAATAAGCCTTAATATGTAATAAGCCTGGGATTTTCAGGGGATCAGCAACGACGGTGACAGGACGTGTCCCGTTCCGGTGATGGGAGTGAATTATCTACTACTGTCATCATATCTTGTATCTAAAGACGTACGACATGGAGTGAAAAACCCCCGACTCGACGCCTCTGACTTTTAAATGATCATTTCGGGCTTTGCAGGGCGACTCGAAGCAGCGCACGCTCACCATATTTTAGCCTGTTTAACGATAATGCTTTCACTTATTAATGAGAGTACTTAAGTGTTATTTTGGAAGATTTTTTCAATTCCAATATTATTGAAATTCAATATTCTATTATTCAATTTTGGTCCATTCATCATAAAATTTACACACAGTGGAAAAGGGCAGCAGGAATATGTCAAAAATTGAAAAACGACAAAAATGGAGATATGAGGTTTTGTTCCGACAGCAGTGCTATGCTACTCACGCATTAGTCACCACATCACAGAAAACGGGTCCTTATCCTTAAGTTTATTTGTTAAAACATTTACTTTCGGGCAGGCCTGTGACAATCATGAAACGTTAGCTGAGCATTAACTGCCATGTAAATAATAATTAAATGATTAATAATTTGTCTTTTTTGTTCATTGGATGTAACTAGTACAAGCTTGAAGTGACCAAATTGGCTTCTCAGCTATGTTTTCTTGGCAGTTAACAGGTTGTACTGACTTTAAATGCTACACTACACTGTTGTTTGCAGCACAGACACAAATCACGTAGCGTCAAACAAAGCGACATTTTCTCTTGAGTAAGCAAAACACTCGCTCTGCTAGCATACATGCTAAATACATCAGAATTAGCTACACAGCTAACAAGGAAAACACTGTCACTCACAGTGCCCACTAAATGTGTTAGAGCACCAAGTTAGAAGTTAGAAATGTTCTTGTTTTCACTGAACATCTGATTATGAATTTACATGAATTTGTCTTTCTTTTATTTTTTGCATTTTCCCCCAAATTAGTCGTATCCAAATCCACCCACTAGTCAGGACCCAATAACGCAATACCACCAGCGCTACCACCAGGCTTCCTCTGAGACCTGTGAAGCGCCACAGCATCTGTTCGAACTGCCGCTCATGCAACGGGACTGGACAGCCGAACGCGCTCGGAGGAAAGCGCCAACCGCCAGATCTGTTACGCCAGCCAACAAACGCCTGCGCTGACTAGCATCACGCTGGGTGTTGGGGGAGAGGGGTGGGCCATCCTACCCACCCAGAGAGAGCGAGGACTCTGGCCACGGATGTAATGTAACGACAATACAACGACTCAGACCGTGGAAAATGACTGCAGTCAGCTTAAATCACTGCAATCATCCCAAACAGCTGTGATTAGGTGATGTGATGATTGAGACAGGCCTACTTTCAGGAGAACAAACACTGTCAAAGAGCCATCGATGCTCTCTAATGAAACCTAGGACAACACAGTGAGAGCGTCCATTCACCGACTGACCTGACCAATGACGTCTTTGTCTCGGCTCATGAAGGACGAGCTGTGCTTCAGACACACACTCAGCACCCGCTGCCGAGCATCGTCCACGCTCAGATCGAACTCGAACCTGAGGAACCATTCAGTCAGCATTATAGACTGAACAAACATCTGTCACTGTGTTTTAAAGGGAAATTCCTCTGATCTTCTGAATATTTAAATCGTTGTGATGTAAACAAAGTAAATCAAAGGGGTTTAATATGAAATGCTTCACTTTAAAGTCAGAACTGTTCACAGTGGTGGTGATAGGAACCAGACGTCCACCTCTAAAAGCTCCCTCACAGAAAGTTACTGCATGAAATTTTTAAAAAACACACTGCCTGACGTCTCAGACACTGTTTCATTAAGCTCTGTAGGTGAGATTTTGGCTTGAAACCTATTTTTAAAATCCATTCATGGTGGAGGGATACATGCAGGGTGTTGTGAGGCAAAATAGTCCCTGAAGAAAACTTATTATTTCAGATTTTCCACTATTTTTCCATCATCAACATTCCATATAAACTCAGTAGGTTCACTGGTGGTTCTGGATAGTAAATAAAATGTCTATATCTGTGTTGTAGTCATGGCGACCCCTGGTTCCTATCACCACCACTGTAAAGACGTCTGAATGATCATCTTAAAGACTGAATTATGTGTAATTTAGAAAAATCAGTGGAATTCCCCTTTAAGGAAACTTTTACACTGTAAAACATTTTACATCATCTTGCAAATACTAACATAAGCTGTTCATAAATACTGAAGTACTGCTTTATAAATACACTTCTATGCCAAAGTTTGAATTCACATTCACATTAAGCCAAACAATGTTTTGTTGACACATCCTCAACAGAAAATCCACCTGAATATGACATTTCTTTCCAAAAATTTAGTGCACAACTTTTGTTTATTTGCTTTAGTTGCTGAGTTTAACATATTGGAAAAAACAAAATGTGAAGTATAAAATATGCCATAACTTTTGCACAGACCGCATTTCATGTTTTATTTTTTCCCAATATGTTACATTTAGCAAATAGACAGTAATTGTGCATCAAAATGTGCAGAAGTGTGTCTCTGTAGAGGATCTTAACTTATTCACTCTCAGAAAATCAACAAAACATGGAATTTGACGGCGCTGAGACTTCTGAATATGACTGTATTCAGTGATTGTGTATGCGTTATGACGTCCCTCGGAAAGCCACCTTCAGATGTTACCAAGGGAACGTAAAGTACTTCTCTGATACACAAACACATAAATGTAAACCTCTGAAATCGACCTGAAACGAAGAGAACGTTCTGTCTCTCAGACGTTTACGCGACTCCTCCGTACCTCTCGTTAAACTCCGGCTCCAGGTCTTTCTTCTTCACGGCCGTCTTTCTCTTCGTGGCCTTGTTTTTATCTGGCAGGAGAATCAGCGAGACGTAGGTGTCTAAACCCTCTTTGGATGATGAGACCAGGCTTCTAAACACACACACACAAATACAAAGATCACCCTGACGCTCTGCTGCAGTTCACTTTCAAACGTCAATCGAATGAAGATTGATTATCTAAAATAACAGCAAACTAAATGCAGTTCTGCGCTCTTTAGCACTTAAACTAGCACTGGAGGTGTAACGATACATACATTTCACTATACAATACATATTGTCGTTCTCGCATCACAATACGGTTCATTTTATACATTTTAGCAAAGGAAATACTAAAATTAATTTATTCATTTATTTATTTATTCACTTACTAGTATTTTTTGTCATTCTTGCTGCAACAGTGCTTTTTGAAGGGAAAACTCGAAAGTCATTTACTCAGAAGACATAAAATAAATAAATATAATAATTAGAGTTTCATTCCAAAATGCTGTGTAACAATTAGTAATTTTGGATATAGTGAATTTTTTTAAACAACAACATTTCGCTGCTGTCGAAACAAAACCTCGTATCTCCACTTTTGATGTTTTTCACTTTTTGACAATCTGAAAATGCCAGTTGTCCTTTACATTGTCTGTAAATTTCATGATGAATGGACCAAAAGAAACGACCCAAAATGACTTGAAAAAAAGTCTGGTTCCATTGACTTACATTAAACTTAAAGTATGTTTTTTCCTTCTCCTGTAAAGTGACCATTTTGGACATACGAGGTTTTGCTCCAACAGCAGTGATATGTAGGTTTACGTCAGTCACTCTGATGAGCTTATGCAGGCGTCATGTAGGCTAACGAATACTGCCCTTACCAAACGTACCAAACTGCTATAAAGGAAAGCATAAACTTTGTTTCCAGCACCTACAGTTCATGAACAACCAGCCGAGAGTGTCAGGAGTGCAGATGTTATAACTCACCCCATAGGCGGGGTTAACTCTAACAGACTGAGGGGCGAGTTGTAACAGTCTGGCAAGTTTATGCAATAATATTCAACACAATTTTATGTTGTTTGAACCATTCAAACCATATTACACACACCAAGAGGAGATCAGGTAACACTTCATTTGGATGGTCCACTGTAGATTCTTTATAAATGTTCAGTATGTATTTAAGTAACATTCAACTAAATATCCATTAAATTCAGCTGAACTTCAAGTTCAGTGTGAGTTTCTGAAATATACCTCTAATCCTGATCCTCACCAACCAGCTGAACATCACCAGAACGTTTGTTAATACTTTAAGTATCTGTAGAGCATCTATAGGGGTCCATCCAAATAAAGAGTGACCGGAAATTAAAATAATATAGGAGTGAATTCTGAGATTTACACTCAAACCCCACACAGTACCACTAATCACACGCTCTCAATATGACAACTCAAAAGGACAAAGATCTAGAACTGCGATACAAGAACAGACCTGCAACCGTGAACGACAACAGCGAGTTTCTTCTGGTGGGACAGTGAGATTTTGATCTGCCCAGTTGTGGCCGCCTGCTTATTGCTCAACACAGGACCAGCACCAAGCGCCATGAGGGAAGCCATCTTGGAGTTCAAGACCTGAGTTCAAACAGAGACAAACAGGGTCAGAGTTCACTGCAGAGAGGCCTTTTACACACTCATCCTGGCTTTGCACCACTATCTATCTACCTGTGCATCCGTCTATCTATCTATCTATCTATCTATCTATCTATCTATCTATCTGTCCGTCCATCTATCTATCTATCTATCTATCTATCTATCTATCTATCTATCTTTCCGTCCATCTATCTATCTATATATCTATCTATCTATCTATCTATCTATCTATCGATCTATCTATCTATCTATCTATCTATCTATCTATCTATCTGTCTGTCCATCTATCTATCTATCTATCTATCTATCTATCGATCTATCTGTCCATCCGTCTATCTATCTATCTATCTATCTTTCCGTCCATCTATCTATCTATCTATCTATCTATCTATCTATCGATCGATCTATCTATCTATCTATCTATCTATCTTTCCGTCCATCTATCTATCTATCTATCTATCTATCTATCTTTCCGTCCATCTATCTATCTATCTATCTATCTATCTATCGATCTATCTGTCCATCCGTCTATCTATCTATCTATCTATCTTTCCGTCCATCTATCTATCTATCTATCTATCTATCGATCTATCTGTCCATCCGTCTATCTATCTATCTATCTGTCCGTCCATCTATCTATCTATCTATCTATCTATCTATCTTTCCGTCCATCTATCTATCTATCTATCTATCTATCTATCTATCTATCTATCTATCTATCTATCTATTTTTCCGTCCATCTATCTATCTATCTATCTATCTATCTATCTATCTATCTATCTATCTATCTATCTATCTTTCCGTCCATCTATCTATCTATCTATCTATTTATCTATCTATCTATCTGTGCATCCGTCTATCTATCTATCTATCTATCTATCTATCTATCTGTGCATCCGTCTATCTATCTATCTGTCCGTCCGTCCGTCCGTCTATTTTTCTCTCAGATCAGTTCTTTCCAGGTCTATAAAGCTGGCCTCATATTGCCCATCAGTCCTGCCAGTCTGGGATTGTGAGAGCTGCACGCTTCAGTACCTTCAGCTGTGCTCTCAGCAGGATCTGACTCTCAGGTAAAGCTCCATCCAAACTCAGCCACCGGTCCAGCAGCAGCTCTGGCTGAGAGAGCAGCTCTCTCATTGGCAGGACCAGAGAACCCATAGGCTGATCCCACCCACTGGAGAGCTGTGTGGAAAGATTAAAGATTATAAACTGGACTGGACAGTGGATTTTCAGATATCTGTTCACATTTCCAGCTTGGAGCAGAGAAAACATGTCAACACGTTACTGAAGACACACATCTACATAAACATTTGTGACAAGATATAAACCGACATAAACTTTTATAAAGGCTTATTATATAATAAGTCTCAGCTGTCATAATAATAATAATAATAATAATAATAATAATAATAATAATAATCATCATCATCATCATCATAACAATAATAATAGTAATAATAGTAATAATAATAATAATAATATCAGGATCATTTTTGTCCACATTTCTCATCAGCAGGTGTTATGAAAATTAATGCTTGTTGGAATAAGCCTTTATAAATGTCTATCCAGGTTTATGTCATTTGTTATGAAAGGCTTATTTACCAGTGAATGCAAAAGTTTGAACACTCCTAGTCAAGTTACATGTTTTCTTGATTTTCTAAGGTAAAATATGTGACCACATCCTCTAAATAGAACACAAATATGATATATTTCTGCTTATTTTAATAAACAAATTATATTTATTTGCTGAGTTTAACATAATGGGAAAAATAAATATATATAAATATATAAACTGTGCCATACTTTTTCCCAATATGTTAATTCCAGCAAATAAACAGTGTTTGTGCCTTAAAGTGTGCAGAAGTGTTTTCTCTGTAAAGGATGAGTTTATTTACACTTAATTTAACGTAAAAAATCAAAAACAAAAACAAAACATGTAACTTGACCTGGAGTGTTCAGGACTGTAGACAGTCCTTCACTAAAGTGTCACTGATAAAAATATTTTATTAGTGTTTTAACATATTTTCATATATAAACTAACTTTAATTTTTGAAGCATATTCTGAATTAAAACGCAAACCACACCTGTGATCTCAATCTTCAAATGCATGAAAAGAATTTCCTGAATTCTTTCATTGACACTGCAGCACATATTTAAATAAACACTGTTGATGATCAGTCATTTATAAGATTGTTTTCTGTTTATAAATGTCTGTCCCACATTTATATGCCCAAATATATACTTATATAATATACACAATATACATAAAAAATATGCCTATATTACCTAAAGTAACAATTTTTAAAGTAGAATAAACCTAATTTTGGGAAACTGAAGTTGGCCAAACAGCATCGAGACAGAAGCGTGGAAAATCTAACCTGGAGACTCACAGTATTCACAGAAAAGCAAATATGTTCATATTCAGTGATATAAGCATGTACTTACCATGCATTTATAACTAATGTGCTTTGATTTAGACTTTCAATACAAGATCACATTCGTGCTAAACTGAAATATACTAGCGCTTGTCTGCTAAAGCTAACGCAATTTGCCATTTATACTCAGCAAGAATGAAAATGTGCTTCTACAGTGACGGTGTACACAAAATTTCAGAAATTATAAGCTACTTTGCATTATGATGGCATTTTAGGGCCACTGATAATAAAAATAAAAATAGTAGACTTCGAGAATAAAGTTGTAATATTTTGAAGAAAAACTAGTACAGTATGATATTTCGAGAAAAAGTCGTAATATTTCAAGAAAAAAACTGAATATTTTATGAAAAACTCGTACGATATGATATTTCGAGAATAAAGTCGTAATATTACTGCCACTTTAATGTTGACTTTTTTCTGGAAATATTGTGACTTTATTCTCAAAATATTATGACTTTTTTTCTCAAAATATTCCAACTTTATTCTCGAACTATAACGACTTCATTCTAGAAGTCTACTATTTTTACTTTTATTAACAGTGGCCCTAAAACGCTGTTGTATTGCATAGATCATTATTTGTATTACAGTCTGATAATTAAAGGCCCATAAACTGCATTTTTCTTGTTTTTATCTATTTCCTTTAGATCTGCTGACAGCACGTGTAGGTTTATGTACCAAAAACAGTCATCATTTACTTTTTTTGAACTTCTCTTCAACCCTTAAACAGGCTGTTTTGGTTACAATGCCTTTAAGACTTATATATATATGTAAATGACCTCTGTTCTGATTGGCTGTCCTGTTTTGTCTGTCAAAGCAGAACTAAAACACCACTTATAATTTCATGAACAGGGGGCTAAACTGAGAGAAAAGGATGATATGTAAATGTGGTGGTTTTTATGATGTCACAAAAACAATAAATTCAAATTAGGCTGTTTTTGTAGCTTAGACTCCATGTATAGACTGTATAGACCAGTGAGTGATATATTTAGAAACTTCACTAATGTGTACAAATCTTTTGGTTAAAAAATAAAGTAAGTAAAATTAGCTTTTCCTTGGGACCCTTAAATTAATTTCTGGTCCATTTTCAAAACATTTCGACAGCAGAAGCAGCCTTATATGGATAAATCTGAACTTCCAAATACTTCACCTTAATAACCAGCATGTCTTTGCTCGGATCGTGAACGAGGAAGTTGAATGCTTCATGCCACTGAGGAGAGGTGGAGCGATCACAGACCTGAAGAGAGAAGAGAGCAGAATTTTAGAACATTTAGCTTAAAGTATATATTTTGAACACTATATGTAACAGCCTCTACTCTTCTGGGAAGGCTTTACACTAGATGTTGAACATTGCTGTGAGGATTTGATTGAGTGAGGTCAGGCACTAATGTTGGTTGGTCAGCTCTGGGTCACTCCAACTCATCCCAAAGGTACTGGATGGAGCTCCATCACTCTAGAGAACACAGTTCCACTGCTCCACAGCCCAATGCTGGGGGGCTTTATATTGTAAACGTAAACGATATAAAGAAATATTCCTGCCTTCGTTTTGTAGGATGTTGCCCCAAGAACAAGTTCAGCTCCAGCTTTAGGCTCCTTCCCGCTCTTCTTCAACTGCACAGGCACAAAACAGGACATAAACATTTACTGTGAATAATGAAAGGGCACATATAATAGAAAAACAGATTTACTGCACTGTTTTGACAATAAAGAGAGTCTTATTTAATACAAACAAGTTTCAAAACATATGGTTCACTTCCCTGCATATACAGGCCTTATACTGAAGCTAAGCTGCAAAAGCAGCCTGTCTTAATCCTTGTGGTGTTGGGATCTATGGGACGCATTTTCAATGTTTACCAAAAGTAAAAATGATGATTTATTATTATTTCAGCCTCAGATTCTTGGTCTTTGCTCATTTTCAGTGAAGAACATATAAAATAACCCATTTTCAGTGTCTTCACTCTGTTCACCCCCCCACACATTTATATTACACATGTGGTGTTGGGCTGAACCCGCGGGGAGTAAAAGTGTGGAGGTGCTGTGTCCTTCACTCTGTTCTCCTCCTACATGGCCTGCTGTTAGTGTGTGTGTGTCTGTGTGTGTTTGAGGGTGGACAACATGGACAGGCTGCTGACTGGCTACAGCTGCTAAAGGAGAACCCTGCACTGGACACTTGTGATATTTTAAACATCTGGTATTTTCACATAAATTGTTATGACTGTATTGATTTAAAAAAAACAAATAATGTGGTGGGTCCAGCCGACCACTGAGTAACACACACATCAACACCACACAAGGGTTAAAGACACTATCTGTGTGATGTCATGGAAATCCACATATTTACATACGGTCATATGCAAAAATGTGAATAATCCTGGCTAGTTTACATGTTCTGTTGATTTACAACATGAAAATAAGTTAACACACTCTCTTCAGCGGACACACTTACATACGGCATTTTTCCGCTAAATATTATTGCACAGTTTCTATTTATTTGTTTAGGTTAAGATACTTTTTTTTCAAATGAAATGAAGCATAAAACTTTTTGGAAAGGCTCCATTTTAAGCTTTTTTTCTAGAACATGTTGAATTCATGAAATAGACAGAGCAGTAATTGTGCCTTAAAACGTGCAGAACTGTGTTCTCCATAGAAAGTGTGTTCACTTAGAAATTCAACAAAACATGCAGATTAATCAGGGGTGTGAAAACTTCTGCATACAAGCATATATCTGCCTATTCAAGCTACAGCAGCTCAGCCCTGCTTATTCATGCTGAAGATGTAAAGTGTTTTTAAGCCTGGACTTAATCAGGCACAACACAGGGCCTCAAAAGTGAGATATGTGCCCTTTAGGCCAAGTTAATGTGTGTGTGTGTACGTTCGTGCGTAACTCACTGGTAGTGCATGAGCTCTCTCAATGAGGATGGACAGCAGAGCAGCTGAGGGAGACGTTTTATTCTGGTAGGACTGAGCATTCTGCATCTGCAGCACCTGATTTATAAAAAAATACATTTTCAGTGCAGATTTGTTAGTCTGACTGGAACTTAGATGAACTGTAGTGAACTATATTCTCTTTAACACTTACCTGCTGCAGTTTGTCAGGCTGGGTCACTGCGGGCACCCACTCCAGAACCAGATGTAGACGACCATGTTTCACATCACTCAGAGTCAACCACTGCAACAAAGTGATGAGAAGCTTAAAATAAGACAACATTTTATCTTGTGGTCAGGACTGTTCACAGTGGTGAGTGATAGGAACCAGACGTCCACCTCTAAAAACTCCCTTACAGAAAGTTACTACATGAAATGGTGGTTGGTATAGTGTAGTGTAGTGGGTAACACCTCCGCCCTCTACGCTGTAGACTGGGGTTCAGTCCCTGCCTGGATAAACACCCTACACTATACCAATAAGAGTCCTTGGGCAAGACTCCTAACACTCCCTTCACCTACCTGTGTAAAATGATCAATTGTAAGTCGCTCTGGATAAGAACATCTGCCAAATGTAACAATGAAATAATTATGAATATGCTAAAAAGTTCCCATAGTATTTTTTTCAGATTAATCACTATTTTCTCAACATCACAACTCCACATAAACCTCAGAAGACTCGTGTAGGTTCACTGGTGGTTTTGGATAATAAATAAAATGTCTATGTTTGTGTTGTAGTCATGGCGACCCCTGGTTCCTATCACCACCACTGTAAAGTCATCTGAGTCTGTGTTTCTCTACAAGTGTTTCTGTACAATGAAACAATTTTACATCAATCTATTTGATTAAACTATGCAGAATTTTCGAAAATCTAGTGGAGTTCCCCCTTAGTTTAAACTTGTATTAGATTTTGAAAGGTGTATTGATATTACCCATGATGCATGAGAACCTGGGGCCGTTGCTAAGCACGACTTTGACAGCTGTAGGAGACGCTCAAAGCATTTGAACGTTTTTACTTCTTACTTTGCCACAAACAGAAAATGGACACTTTTAAGATCACATTTGACCGACAGACCGATTTGGTCAGACTCTGAAGATGAGACGACACTAAATTCCCAAACTGTCATCACCACTGAACAGCTTTTCAGTCGGCAGCTGTGACAGAAGAACAGCTGAACAACCTGGAATCAGCCAGAAATGAACCCAACACCATTCGCCAAACTAAATGGGCTGTAAGATGCTTTACAGACTGGCTGGAACAAAACAACATTAATACTGATCTGGAAAAAACTGACAACACTGAGCTGAAACTTGATATTGTGGCAGTTTTATGGCTCAGTCTGTACTTCAAAAGGCGAGGCTTACAGCAGACTGTGCAGTGAGTGGGCGGAGCTCGTTACTCTGACGTAGCAACAAGCTGCTTGTTAAGGAACTATAATTTGGTGAAGGAACTGCGAACATTAAAACATATTAAACGCCGCGTTCACGGCCCAGTTTATTAATTTATCACTTTATTTATTTAACTGCTGTATTAAAGCAATAGAACACTCGAGGAGTGTGTTATCGCCAATAACATCGTAGAATAAGATTATGAACTTAAGAACTGTTGTTCTGTAACAGCTTCTGTCCTAAATTCAGCCCTAACTGAAGTCGTCATGGTGATTAAGCAGATAAGATTTCAGAGTTATGGAGTTTCTGTAATACGGCCTGATTATTAGTTACAGCAGCCCAAATAGTATTTTTAAATTCTTTAGATTATGTTTGTTCATGTTTTTGCATTTTACAAAAAGATGGTTCTTCAAGGGTTGTTAGGTAAAGACAACAGTTCTATTTAGAACCGTGAACACTCATAGAACCATTTGCATACTTAAATGCACCTAAAAGGGTTCTGCTATTGTTACAAGCTTGACACTGTAACAACAGCAGAACCCTTTTTGGTGCTATATACACTCTTAAAAAAAGATGGTTCTTTAAGGGTTGTTTTGTAAAGCAAATGGTTCTATATAGAACCATGAACACTCAAAGAACCCGTTGCATGATTAACGGGTTCTTTGTATTGTGAAAAGGTTCTTAAGATTGATGGAGAATGTGTTGTATATGGTTCTACCTGGAACCTTTTAGACAGGCGTTCTACATAGCACCAAAAAGGGTTCTTCTACTGTTATGATGTCAAGCTTGTTATAATAGAAGAACCTTTTTTGTTGCTAAATAGACCTAAAAGGTTCTATATAGAACCATATACAACACATCCTCCATCATTCTGAAGAACCATTTCATGATGCAAAGAACCATTTAAGCATACGAACGGTTGTTTGAGTGATTATGGTTCTAAATAGCACCACTGTCTTTACTAAAGAACCCTTGAAGAACCATCTTTTTAAAGAGAGCAGACCAATAAATAATTTTACTTTTGTATTTGATGAGCATCATTGCCAAACAGTGAAAGGTCAGCAGGACTCACCTCATCAGTGTACTGGGATCTAATGATGTCTCCAAGTTTGGTCTTGAACCTGTTGTGGACAATGAGAAAAGGTCAAACGCATTTCTTTAGGCTGGACTTTAACATCAGATACTGCTTGAATAAAGTTAACTACATTTTAAACAATGTTTCGGTCCCACTTTATATTTAGTGTCTCTAATAACTGTGTAGTTACATGTGAACTACATATGCAACAACAATGTAACTACTAATGATTTAGTCCCTGTTACAGACGGATTACAGAAGCACACCTTAAGTGTTTACACATGTGTATCAACTTCAGTTAGTCCCCCGCATTTAACCCATCCATGCAGTGAAACACCACATACACACTAGCGAGTACACACACACTAGGGGGCAGTCCTTGAGATGTAAACAGAGTCATTTGGAGTAGTGTGACGTGCAATCATTCACCGTAGAGAAACTGACCGACTCAGATGTCTTTACAGTGGAGGTGATAGAAACCAGGGGTCATGATGTCTACAAGATAAATGTGGCCATTTTATTTACCATCATGAACCACCAGTGAACTCACACGTCTTCTGAGTTTATGTATGTTATGTTTCTGGTGGTAAAATAGTCATAAAGCTGAAAAATAAGTTTTCTTCTGGGACTATTTTGCCTCACAATGCCCTTCAGTTGTATTGTGTAACCCTCCACCATGAATGAATAGAAATAAATGGATTCAAATGCATTTTAAGCCGAAACCTTATCACAAAACTATTACAAAGCAATGTCTCAGACATCAGGCAGCGTATATCTAACTATTTCATGTAGTAACTTTCTGTGAGGGAGCTTTTAGAGGTGGACGTCTGGTTCCTATCACCACCACTGTGAACAATTCTGACTCGGTCAGTTTCTCTAGAGCAGAGCGTTTCACACCAAACCACTCTGAATGACTCTGTTTACATCCCAACTATTTCATTATCTAGAATTTTTGAAAAATCAGTGGAGTTCCCCTTTAACATAAGAACAATAATAATAGAATCTGTTTTTTAACTGAATAAAACTAAAACAGCTGTAGTTTAGTGTAAGTCATACTTTCACTATGTGTTCTGTTCTGTAGGGTTCTAGAGTACTTTTAGCAGCTCTTTTAAGGTGAAATTCTCAATTAAAATCTCATTTTACAGCTTAGTTTTTAAAGAAAGCGACACGGAATCAGTTTCAGTCTTGGCCGATACTCGAGGTTTCATTATGGGCATCAGTATCATCTGATCTCTAATTGACAACCATTAAAAGAAGGTGCAAATAGTTTATACTCACCTTCCAAGGAAATCATCAGAGTCGATATCTTTGTCATAGAGTTCGAACTTCACTTCTAGATTCAGGTCGGGACTCAGAATCATCTACAAACAATCAAGACAAATATATGAATCACGAATGAATCTGCGTTTGTCTGCTACAACGAGTGCTGAGCAATATGGCCAAAAATGTCATCACATATATTTTTGTCCACATTATTCAACATTGATAACTACAATGTGCATTTTCTAATGATCTATTTTAAGTCTGAAACCTGTAGAAAACAAAATGTTTATTTGGGTGTGATATGCAAAATTATTTAACAAATAAATTATTTTAAAATAATTATAGTAATTTAATAATTTGCAATTTAGAATCATTGACCAACTGTACTTGCACATTGCAATTTCAACCCATCCATGCAGTGAAACACCACATACACACTATTAAACACACACACACTAGGGGGCAGTGAGCACACTTGCCCAGAGCGGTGGGCAGCCCTATCTGCAGCGCCGGGGGGAAAGTTGGGGGTTAGATGCCTTGCTCAAGGGCACTTCAGTCACGTACTGTCGGCTCAGGGAATCAAACCGGTGACCTTCCGGTCACAAGGCTGGTTCCCTAACCTCCAGCCCACGACTGCCCCCAACTGTCTCTTTCAACTGTTTCTTAGGATTTCTACCTCGTACATCTCGTTCCAGGTGGGGTTCAGGTTCTCCTTGATCACGTGACTCTTAAAGGTGGTGCCCCCAACACTGATCTTCACATAGGGGTCACTTTTCCCCTTCACCATGCCCCCCATCAGGCTGTCCATGGCTACCAAATTCTGAGCCTCTAGCAGGTGGATACGCAGCACCCCCTACAGGCAGCATAGAGGAAAATTTTAATTCAACTTTCATCTAAATTCATATTGAGGAAGAAACATCATTTTCACTGCAGCCAAGTTAAAAAATAAATAAATAAATAAAGGACAATAACTCATCAGTGACATAAAGCCAAATGCATATGTTTTGACGCTCCCAGGTTTGTTGGAATGTAAGTTGACACACCCTCTACAGAGAACTTAAATATGACTTTTTGTTTGCATATTTCAATGCACAACTTCCATTTACGTCAGTATCTACGCCACAATCTAACACAAGTTTAACCTAAAGGGGAACTCAAAATTTCCTTACCAGGCTAACCAGGGGTCGCCATGACTACAACACAAATATAGCCATTTTATTTAATATCCAAAACCACCAGTGAACCTACACGAGTCTCCTGAGTTTATATGAGTATGATCGTAAAACAGCGGTAAATCTGAAAAAATATGTTTTCTTTGGGGACTATTTTGCATATTCATAACCATTTCATGTAATAACTTTTTTAGCATATTGGAAAAAATAACTTTTGCACAGGCCACACTTTGTGTTTTATTTTTCCCCAATATGTTAAATCCAGTAAATAAACAGTAATTGTGCATTCAAATGTGCAGCGCTCGCTGTAGAGGATGTGTTCTCTTAGGCTACGTTCACACAGCAGGTAAAAGTGGCCCAAATCCGATCTTTTTCACCATATGTGACACAGATGTGTGTCTGTGTGTCAGTGTGAACAGATAAACACACTGAATCGGACATTTTTAATTCCGATTTGAGGCGCTTTCATATGTGGTACTGAAACCCGATACTTATCCGATCTGTGGCAATGCGACTCTGAACAGCCAGATCGGAATTCATTTAACTTTTACATCAATCCAACAACATTCATCACCATTTTGCGCTGCTGAGATCTCATTAACATTTAGGCTGATGTTTCTGTACCAAAATTTAGAAGAGACTCATCCAAATTCCTCCGTGTTTGAAGAGATTTCGAGAGAAATGTCCGAACGTGGCCGTAGGAGAAGGAGGCTGCAGCGTCAAAGAACAGTTAAAAGTCTGAAAGCAAAGTTTAAAGAATCCGAGGACGCGAACCAAAGAAGTGACCGCGCCCTTTTTACAGCTCAAACACGTTCTGGGTGATGAGCCCAGCTGTCAGTCAGTGAAGCTTCATGATGGCTCCTGTGATGCTGGTGAAGATGAAGCTGATCCTCCGGGAGCGACTGGCGTTCGTTCATGTTTACCTCTGGATGAGCCGCGTGACGCTCTGTTCTTTTGCGCATGCGGGTCAGTTTAGGAGCTGATCTGTTCAGACTGATGTCGCATACAGATCACATTTAAAGATATTGCAAACAGTCAAACAAAGAAAAAATCAGATTTGGTGAGAAAATCTGATTTGGGCCACTTTAACCCGCTGTGTGAATGTAGCTTTATTTTCACTTAGAAAATCAACACAACATGGAATTTGACCAGGGGCGCCCAAACTTTTGCAACTGCTTACAACTCTGACCTGGCTGCCAAAGCTGGCGTCAGGACTCGAGTGCTGGGGCAGTGAGTGTGCAGAGCTGGTGGTCTCTGTCTTCTCCTCAGCAGCGGGTGGTTTGACAGGAGCAGGAGGATGAAGCTCTTCATGAGAACTGAGTAAACAAAAACAAAAAGACTGTTATGTGAAGAATCTGCTGTAAAGAAGCTCCTCTACAATCAACCATTTCACATCAAACCAATGTCAATGACTCTGTCTACAACTCAGCCACTACATTATGCAGCAATGTTCAACATTTGGTGGAATTCCCTTTTAAATCACCTTTAAAGACAACTTAAAAGGCTCATATCATTTCTTTAAATAAGACAATTTGATACAGTATATAAACATTAAAGTTTCAAAATGTCCCAGGCCACACACACCGATCAGGCATAACATTCTGACCACCTCCTTGTTTCTACACTCATTGTCCATTTTATCAGCTCCACTTACTATATAGGTGCACTTTGTAGTTCTACAGTTACAGACTGTAGTCCATCTGTTTCTCTGATACTTTGTTAGCCCCCTTTTACCCTGTTCTTCAGTGGTCAGGACCCCCATGGACCCTCACAGAGCAGGTACTATTTGGGTGGTGGATCATTCTCAGCACTGCAGTAACACTGACGTGGTGGTGGTGTGTTAGTGTGTGTGTTGCGCTGGTCTGAGTGGATCAGACACAGCAGTGCTGCTGAAGTTTTTAAACACCTCAGCGTCGCTGCTGGACTGAGAACAGTCCACCAACGAAAAATATCCAGCCAACAGCGTCCTGTGGGCAGCGTCCTGTGACCACTGATGAAGGACTAGAGGATGACCAACACAAACTGTGCAGCAGCAGATGAGCTATCGTCTCTGACTTTACATCTACAAGGTGGACTGACAAGGTAGGAGTGTCTAATAGAGTGGACAGTGAGTGGATACAGTGTTTAAAAACTGCAGCAGCACTGCTGTGTCTGATCCACTCAGACCAGCGCAACACACACTAACACACCACCACCACGTCAGTGTTCTGCAGTGCTGAGAATGACCCACCATCCAAATAGTACTTGCTCTGTGAGGGTCCATGGGGGTCCTGACCACTGAAGAACAGGGTAAAAGGGGGCTAACAAAGTATCAGAGAAACAGATGGACTACAGTCTGTAACTGTAGAACTACAAAGTGCACCTATATAGTAAGTGGAGCTGATAAAATGGACAATGAGCGTAAAAACAAGGTCATAATGTTATGCCTGATTGGTGTATCTGCCTATTTTAGCATACAGTAGTTTAGCCCCGCCCATTCATGCTGCTAAGCGATTGTTCAGACTGGACTGCTTTTTGAATGAGGTACAATGTAGGGCAGTCAATCAGAACAGAGCTCATTTGCATATATAAGCCTGTTTAATTCTAAGGGATAAAGAAAAGTTGGAAAATAGTCCTGTAAGAACGAATTATGACTGTTTTTGCCACACAAATGTTACTTTTGTACTTCTAGCTTTCTTCAAACAGAAAAGTGGACACAACTGTAGGCTCAGTTGATCATTAACTCACTGCTCGGCCGGTTTGTCCAGCTGCTTTTGCTCATTGTTGCCTTTAGACGCTGATTCAGTTGTTGTGATAGGTTCCTTACTAGCCCCGCCCACTGTAGCAGAATGGGGTGCTTTGCTCGAATCCTGTAAACATAACATGAGACGTTCTTCTACATGCAGGAGTTTGTAGAAACACACAAACATGCAAATACAAACAGAAATACTAGGGCTGAGAGATTCAGCGCTTTTACATTGAAATCACAATTTAAGATGCAATTTTCAAATCAAAAGGCGGCAATTCTTTAAATTATAGCCTACACTCTTAAAAAATGAAGGTTCAAGATTCTTAGAAAAGAGGGTTCTTTAGTATAAAGACAGTGGTTCTATATAGAACCATGAACACTCAATGCTTAAACGGTTCAATGCAGGGTAAAATAGTTCATCAGAATGATGGAGAATGTGCTGTATATGGTTCTATATAGCACCAAAAAGCGTTCTTCTACTGTTATGATGTTAAGCTTGTAACAATAGAGGAACATTTTGGTGCTATATAGAACCCTTTTCAAAAAGATGCTATATAGAACCATATACAACACATTCTTCATAAACCTTTAGAACCATTTCACCATGCAAAGAACTTTTTAAGCCTGCAAATGGGTCGTTGAGAGTTTATGGTTCTATATAGAACCATTGTCTTTATTAAAGAACCCTTGAAGAACCATCACAATCACAACGCGCTGGCGGTTTGGCCGTTCAGGGGTCGAGCCCCAAGCTAGAAACGGTGAATATTCTGGTCTTCTTGGCCGAAATAAATCAGGCCTGAATCTCAATTTACAAAAAATTGCAATTTAAACTGCAGTCGGAAAAATCGCAATTAGATATTTTCCCCAAATACTCTCCCACCTTTGGGCCGAGGCTGGGATCATGACTGATATCTGCTGCTGGAACTCGGTGCGGCTCTTCAGGGAGTTTAACAGCGACAGGTACGGTGGAGGCCACCAGCTCATTTAGCCTGTAAGACACAAACGCACACAGAAGACATATTTTTAACAGAGATACAGTCGTATGCAAAGGTTTGGTTAAATTACAACCACACAAAGTTTCACTATGTAAGATTTCTTTTGTTAAAACTGAAAGAAGCATCATTACTGAGGGAGGAGAATAAAAACAGGCTAAAAAATGGTGAGCGCGAGCTGCTGAGAGTCGCCCTGTAAAGCCTGAAATAATCATTTGAAAGTCATCAGGTTTGAGAGGCATCAGGTCGGGTGTTTTTCACACGTCTTTACGCTTTAACATCACGCGTCAACCTCAAAAAGGAGGTCCGCCTCGATGTTTAGGTCTCAGATGATCTCAAAATCAACATCATACTGAAGAAGATGTGATGACAATAGTAAATAATTCACTCACATCCTCAGAAGACGCTCCTTCACCAAGTTTAGACTGAATTCTCTTTGAATTCTTTTTCAATCATCAGATTCATCCGCTCGGGGAAGGGGGGAGAAGCACAACCCACGCTACAGAATGTTCTTCCACATATTGTGTGCAATTACAGGTTTCCACCAGAGGGGTCTCCAAATCCCCAAATCTTACATAGTGCAGTTTAAGACATTGCTGTTAAACCCCAAACAGTGAGCTTTGGATTAAAATAAAGGCTAAAACTGACAATTTGGCTGTAAAAAAACAAAATTAGCCATAAACAATCATGATCCTGCACTCCTTATGCTTATTATGCTAATAAGACTTTTGCACTCTTATTTTATTCTTCATTATTTTAATCATCATCTTTCTGAGAAACTCCGTGTAAAAACAGCCCTCTGCTTCCAGTAATCAATCAACCCTTCTTTAAACTCAGACTACGCTGAAGGTGACCCTGAGTGTAGCCGAGGATTAGAACAGGGAACAAAGGCCTGAAAAGAGTAGTAAACACTGAAATATAAAGGTAAAACATAGGGACACATTATTAGACCAAATTAAATTCTGTTTAGGCTGGTGGGTTAAAGCTCACTCTGCTGTTATTCTGTTTTGTAAAGGTCAGGATCAGTGGGCTCTGATGTGAGAACTTTCTATTGTGGACAACAAAAAAACAGCAGAGCTTAAAGATCCCTTTCCCAAATGTCAGCAGAGTCAATGCCGACAGCAGTGCATAAGAATGAGTAGTCTTACCTCGGAGTTGGCTTGGTCTCCTGTTTTATCTCTTGACTGGGTGCTGGTCTTGCCTCACTTCTCCCACCCATGGAACTGTCTGCACCAGCAGGCTTCTCAGTAGGCTTCTGTACAGGCGTTTCTGTAGGCTTCTCAATAGGCTTCTCCACAGGCTTCTCAATAGGCTTCTCCACAGGCTTCTCAATAGGCTTCTCCACAGGCTTCTCAATAGGCTTCTCAACAGGCTTCTGTGCAGGTTTCTCAGTGGGCTTCTCAATGGGCTTCTCAATGGGCTTCTCGATGGGCTTCTCGATGGGCTTCTCAATGGGCTTCTCGATGGGCTTCTCGATGGGCTTCTCGATGGGCTTTTCAGTAGGCTTTTCAACTCTTTTGTCCATCTTCGAGGCCAAAATCTGGTGCCCAAATAGAATAATGTATTAATTTGAACTATTATGCATAACATCTACTTCTTTATCTACAACCTCAGTTTCAAAAAAGTTGGGACGGTACGTAAATTGCTAATAAAAACCGAAGGTGATTGGTACATTCTGTCTGCCCAGTTTTAAACTGAGAGCAGTACATAAACACAATATTTGATGTTTTAACCTTATGAACGTCATTGTTTTTTTAAGTATACACTCATTCCAAATATAATGCCTGCAACACATTCCAAAACATTTGGGACAGGAACATGTTTATCACTGTGTTACACCATCTTTAAACAGTGCAGTAGCATCAGAAGTGCACTCATTAGTGCAGTAGGTGAAGTATAGAAGTGTGTGGTTTGGGACGCAGCGTTAGACCAGCCAGTGAGACGCGTTCAACAGCTCCAGCAGCTCCAGTGGCTGATTATAGTTCTGCTGAGCTGCTCGTTAGCTGCTCATTAAACAGCGCCAAGCCAAAGTTTAGTGTTGTGTTCATATTAAGAGAAATTGCTGAAGGTGTTTCAGGATTTTGGATGGATTTATTGAGGTATATATGTAAAAAGGCTGATGTTGGCTTTTAAAAATTCCCATTCTACCTATACGGTACCTAAATGCAACCACTGCACGATTTAAGGCAGAATGGAGAATCTGAATAAGTGAATAAGAATCTAAGAATCCAGCTTCATTCATATATATATATATATAAGTGTTTATTATCTAAGAGTTTTGACAGTTTAGATAGCCACTATTTTAGTTTTTTTTTAAATCTCATGAGACTGCATCTAAAGTGTCCACATATCTTTTCATCTTTTTTGGGGTCATCCTGGCTATTTTGCTTGACCTTCATCCATCTACAGTGTTGCAGTTGCAGCAACAGCGACAAGACAAGCTACATCCAAGTTACAGCTCGCCTACCAAAACACTATTGGGTTTTACCTTGAGCTGCGCCCTCAGCAGGATCTGACTCTCAGGTGAAGCGCCGTCCAGACTTTGCCACTGGTCCAGCAGCAGCTCTGGCTTTGAGAGAAGCTCTCTGATCGGTAGAACCAGAGAACCCAGCGGCTGGTCCCACCCACTGGAGAGCTGAGGAGAGAACAGAAGGTTGCTATGACAGCTTCAATGTTCTTAGTCCACAGTACCCAAACAAACTCCAACTCACCTTGATGATTAGAGTGTCCTCATTGGGATCGTGGAGCAGAAGTGGAAAGCCTCCCCCCAGTGAGGAGAGGTGGAGCGATCACACACCTTTAAAGATGACAAGAGGTAATTAGGACTGTTGGAGGAAAAAAGCTCTTTCAATCCTTTAATAAATAAGGAGACCCTTGGACCCACCTTGGTTTTGTAAGAAGTTCCTCCAAGAACAAGCTCTGCTCCAGCTTTAGGCTCCTTCCCACCTTTCACCATCTACAAACACATACAGAAGAAAACTTTAGTACGTCATCATTGCAGGCCTACCCTACGATGTAGTTTCTATCAGGGGTCGGCAACATGATGCTCTGGAGCCGCATGCGGCTCTTTTACTGCCCTGTTGTGGCTCCACAGCTGAATTAGATTAGTAGGTAAAAATAAAATAATCCTCCTTTACAGTAAAATAAAGCTCTGCTGATCGTTCAACACAGATTAACAATAAATGGAGTTAATGTAGAACTGCTAATTCACCATTTAACCCTGAAGATCAGCGCAGACTGCTAGTCACCATAGCAACGACAACATTCTCACTTAGCTAGTAGCTAACGAAACGCCAAAGAGAGAGATTTAAGACGAACATTGATAAATTGGAGACGAATGGACTTATTTGCACTTATAAGCACTCAGCTGGTTTCCTGATACGTTTAATCTGCAACAAGAAACTGACAAACACTAAAAAGTAGCAAAGCTGAAGTCAGATTCTTCTTCTTCTTCTTCGTTCCACCTTAAATGGTGCAGCAGTTACGTTCTGGTGCCTCAGATGCACCATTTAAGGTGAAACGGGAAAATTCGAACAAGAAGCTGGCGAATGAGAAGCGACTTCAGCCTCGTAAAAAACGAATGTTAAGAGACATTTTACAAGAAGCTGTTCTACTTTTGTGGAAAAGTTTCCTGCTGGAGATGCAAGAAAAGCAGTTATAGCTGAACTAAAGCTTAAAACAGAGCAAAGTAAGTCTGTGTTTTTGTTTATATTTTAGTCTATACTAGCACAACAGCACATACTGAGACATATTTACAGCCAAGATGGTAAAATGGATATAAAATGTTGTGGGTTTGATTTCTGTTGAAAGGAGAAAATGGATTTTCTTAACATTTGTGTTGTCACTATATAGTAAGACACCATAAAGGTACATTAAATGTCTAAAAGTTTGTAGACATCTGCTCATCCAGCATTTCTTCTGAAATTAAGACTACTAAAGGAGTGATTTGGCGACAAATCACATAAAAATTTTGGTCGGCCAAGACATTTGGTGTCCATTTGGTCAAACCACATTCAGGTCTTCGTTAAGGTGGTGCAGGCTTGTTCATGTTCTTAAGGACGCAGTATGAATTACCGCGATCTATAAAAACGAGTACAACGTCACTGTGTAGCTGGACGCTGCGTTCAGGACATTTTACACAACACAAATGCTGTTAGCAACGTTAGCCCTGTAGCTCCAGCGCTAAACTGCAGAAGCCATCAATCACGTCATCTCTACATCTCGTATAAGTGGGAAATTGTGTCGACTTTCTGCTGAACAACTGTTCGTTTAACAGACAGTTAAAGTAACAGTAACCGCCTCTACTCTTCTTGGAAGGCTTTACACCAGATGCTGGAACATTGCTGTGTGGATTTGACTGCATTTAGCATTCACAAGAGCATTTGTGAGGTCAAGTAGGTTGGTATAGTGCAATGGGTAACACCTCAGCCTTCTACGCTGTAGACTGGAGTCCCCACCTGGGTAAACACACTACACTATTCCAATAAGAGTCCTTGGGCAAGACTCCTAACACTCCCTTCACCTACCTGTGTAAAAATGGTCAAACAGTTGTGAGTCGCTCTAGATATAAGCGTCTGCCAATTGCTATAAATGTAAGTACTGGTGTTGGATGATCAGTTCTGGATAGGGCTGAACGGTTTGGGGAACATATCTAATCGCAATTTTTCTGACTAATATTACAACTACAATTTAAATTGTGATAATTTTCTATAAATTAAGGTTCAGGCCTGTTTTTTTGGGCAAGGAAGGCCAGAATATCCACTTTTTCTGGTTTGAGGCTTGACCCCTGAATGTAGTTGTGGTTGTGATGTCACAACACATGCAGGTCTGGTTGCCTCTGACTGGTCTACAGTTCAGAAGCTCTGTGTCATTAGGTTAAATTTCCCCTCTTAACAACTAAGACATTGTTTTTTGTAATGTAGTCTATAATTTAAAAAACTGCAGCTCTTGTGATTTGAGAATTGCACTCTGTTAAATTATGATTTTGATATAAAAATGATTAATCTTTTTTATATCAGACCCTAGTTCTGGATCACTCCAACTCATCCCAAAGGTATTGGATGGAGCTCCATCACTCCAGAGAACACAGTTCCACTGCCCACAAAGCCCAATGCTGGGGGGCTTTATACCCCTCTTGCCCACACTTGGCTTTGGGCATGGTGACCTCTTATGAGTGGTTGCTGTGCTGAAGCTGACTTGTGTAATTATATGGGGTGTCTGGAGATTTTGGATATATAGTGTACATTAAACCATGTGGCATTACTGTAGATCTGCCCATAACACTGCATGATGCAGGGAGCATTTCTGATTGGCTGTAGTGTCTCTGTCTGTTACTCACTGGTAGCGCATGAGCTCTCTCAACCAGGATGAACAGCAGAGCTGCAGAGGGAGAAGCTTTATTCTGGTAGGACTGAATGGACTTTAACTGCAAAGCCTGAGAAAACAAAAAAGCTCAAAAGTTTAATGCAATCATTTGTGTTAATAGTATGTTTTGAGATATAAATATATTTGGACAGTACATACATGTTGCAGCTTATCAGGCTGAGTTACTGTGGGCACCCACTCCAGAACCAGGTGAAGACGACCATGTTTCACATCATTCAGAGTAAACCACTGAGAAAGAGACACAGAAGCAAAAACAATGCAGCTCTTAAAGGAGTCACATTCTAAAAACTGGATCAAAATGATTTTTCTTTCCTGGCCTCATGAAAATGCTGTTAAAATGTGGTCACTTGTGAAAATGTGTCACCTGTTTTACAAAAGCTTCAGAAAATGTGATGTAGATTCTGGATCGGACAGTGCAGTACAACCCAAAACCTAATCCTAACCCTCATCCTGGCCCTAATCCTAACCCTAACCTTAACTTCAACCCACAACCTAATCCTAACCCTCATCCTGGCCCTAATCCTAACCTTAACCTCAACCCAAAACCTAATCCTAACCCTCACCCTAGTCCTAATCCTAACCCTAACCTTAACCTCAACCCTACACCTAATCCTAACCCTCATCCTGGCCCTAATCCTAATTCTAACCTTAACCTCAACACAAAACCTAATCCTAACCCTCACCATAGCCCTAATCCTAACCCTAACCTTAACCTCAACCCAAAACCTAATCCTAACCCTCATCCTGGCCCTAATCCTAATTCTAACCTTAACCTCCACACAAAACCTAATCCTAACCCTCACCCTGGCCCTAATCCTAACCCTAACCTTAACCTCAACCCTACACCTAATCCTAACCCTCATCCTGGCCCTAATCCTAATCCTAACCTTAACCTCAACCCAAAACCTAATCCTAACCCTCATCCTGGCCCTAATCCTAATTCTAACCTTAACCTCAACACAAAACCTAATCCTAACCCTCACCCTGGCCCTAATCCTAATCCTAACCTTAACCTCAACCCTAAACCTAATCCTAACCCTCACCCTGGCCCTAATCCTAATCCTAATCCTAACCCTAACCTCAACCCAAAACCTAATCCTAACCCTCACCCTGGCCCTAATCCTAATCCTAACCCCCATGTATTTGACATGTTACCGAAAGTCCTTTGAGTGTTTGTTTCAGCTAAAAGGACTCAAAATAAAGTGTCACCTAAACTTTTCTTAGGTTGTGCTAGAAAAGACGGAACTCGCTACAACATGACATCATCATCACAGGTTCAACAAGGAATGAAAGAGTAATGTTTCACACTGACCTGGTCAATGTACTGAGCCTGAACGACTTCACTCAGGCTGACGCGAAACCTGGTAAAGGAAAAGCACAAATTCAAACGGACTGACTTTTACCTTCACAAAACCATGTAAAATTTATCTTTCAAAAGCTTTTTAATGAAATTTAAACAAAAAAATCATGACATACCCCAAAATAATCCAGCAGACACAGGAACATTATGCTAATATTATTTTTTGCATGTTTTCACTACCCATTCATTCAATTTGTCCATTTTTCAGATGACCAATCTCTCATTATCTCTTATAATTAGACTTTTAAAAATACAGAAGTGTTTTTTCACAATGCCACAGAATAACAGCTAAAGAATCGTCCATGGATGATTCTTTAGAAAACCATTTCTGTAAACGAGATGTGAGTGTAAAGAAACGTTTTACAGTTTATAGAAACTCAATACAATGCAAACGTTCTATTGGTTTGGAAAAAGGTTCTTTAAAAACTTAACTCAGAAATTTATTTTTTAAAATGTGGGTTCTTCAATGGCATCGTTCAAAGAGCCCTTTGTGGTGCCCTTTTTTAGTGTAAACAGGCTGTTTTTGTTACTGTGCCTTCAAGACCGATATATGTAAATGAGCTCTGTTCTGATTGGCTGTCGTATTTTGTGTCTCATTCAAAAAGCAGCCCAGGCTGAAACACTTCTTATAACCTCAGAGTGAACTGGAGCTAAACTGCTGTAGCCTGAATAGGCAGATATATATATAAATGCATTTTTTTGTTTGTGACATCATAAAACAATTAATTCAAAACAGGTTTTCTTGCAGCCCAGCTTTCCTATTTAAGCAGTAGAACCTGAGAGGGAGTGTGTTATCGCAAAATAACATCACGGCTGTGATTTGGTCGCCGTAGATCATCACAGCCGTGATGTTATTGGCGATAACACACTCCTCGAGTGTTCTGTTGCTTTAATACAACAGGTAAATAAATAAAGTAATAAATTAATAAACTGGGCCGTGAACGCGGCGTTTAATATGTTTTAATGTTCGCAGTTCCTTCACCAAATTATAGTTCCTTAACGAGCAGCTTGTTGCTATGTCAGAGTAACGAGCTCCGCCCACTCGCTGCTCAGCCGGCAGTTCGTTCTCCAGCTCCTTACACTAAATTCCCAAACTGTCATCACCACTGAGCAGCTTTTCAGTCGGCAGCTGAGACAGAAGAACAGCTGAACAACCTGGAATCAGCCAGAAATGAACCCAATACCATTCGTCAAACGTGTAGTCTGATCTTCAGAGTCTGACCAAATCAGACTGAGCCATAAAACTGCCGCAATATCAAGTTCAGCTCAGTTTTGTCAGTTTTTGCCAGATCAGTATTAATGTTGTTTTGTTCCAGCCAGTCTGTAAAGCATCTTACAGCCCGTTTAGTTTGGCGAATGGTGTTGGGTTCATTTCTGGCTGATTCCAGGTTGTTTAGCTGTTCTTCTGTCTCAGCTGCCGACTGAAAAGCTGCTCAGTGGTGATGACAGTTTGGGAATTTAGTGTCGTCTCATCTTCAGAGTCTGACCAAATCGGCTGTCGGTCAAATGTGATCTTAAAAGTGTCCATTTTCTGTTTGTGGCAAAGTAAGAATAAAACGTTTAAATGCCTTGAGCGTCTCCTACAGCTGTCAACGTTGTTGCTTAGCAACGGCATCTCGGCGTAGTGATACAGCGTTTGTGAAAAAGCCGTTCTGTTATTTCTTCATTAGAGCGCTTCTCAACCAATCAGCTTGCGTGGCCGGAACAGTTGTATAAATAGACAATATTGACTGGAAAGTAAATTTACTTTTCAAACTTTAACAAAACTTTAATTAAAAAAAGATTTTTTTCGTGACTCGGGCACTTTTGTGTACCTACCTCCCCAAAAAGTCGTCTTTATCAATGTCCTTATCAAAGAGCTCTACATTAACCTCTGAAGAAGGCTTAGAGGCCAGAACCAGCTGTAAAGAACAACAGGAACATTAATACACCGTTCGGCATTAAAACATTCTGTTTCAGCTAAATGTCCTGTTCAGGATGAGTCTGCTTACCTCGTACATCTCGTTCCAGGTGGGGTTCAGGTTCTCCTTGATCACGTGACTCTTAAAGGTGGTTCCCTCAACGTTGATCTTCACGTAGGGGTCACTCTTCCCCTTCACCATGCCCCCCATCAGGTTGTCTTTGGCAATTAAATTCTCAGCTTCCAGCAGGTGGATCCGCAGCACCCCCTACAGGCAAAGAAGGGGAAAAAATAAAGGAACGGTTCAGTGAAATATCAAATTCTCATACTTTGCCCCCGTCCCTTAAATGTAGTTGACTGGTAAAGATGTGTTTGGTGTCTGAAGTTTGCTTCTTCAGTTCTGTCCTGGAGCTACGAGGCTAACGTAGCTAACCAGTTTACTGAAGAACAGGGTAAAAGGGGGCTAACAAAGTATCAGAGAAACAGATGGACTACAGTCTGTAACTGTAGAACTACAAAGTGCACCTATATAGTAAGTGGAGCTGATAAAATGGACAATGAGCGTAGAAACAAGGAGGTGGTCAGAATGTTATGCCTGATCTGGTGTAAGCATCAATTAAGTACCTGTAGTATTTGCTATGTAAAATGTTAAGAAAAGCTTATCATGACATAATTTATCATTATAATGAAATATCATCAGATAACATTCTAATATCATCACATCATCCACCTAGGGGACAAACCCTGCACAGAAGTCGTCAAACAGAAGCTCTTAACTCTTTAACCCGTGTGTGGTGTTCAGGTCTGTGGGACCCATTTTTAATGTTTACAAATATACAAAAATGATGATTTATTACTATTTCAGCCTCAGATTCTTGGCCTTTGCTCATTTTCAGTGAAGAACATATAAAATAACCCATTTTCAGTGTCTTCACTCTGTTCACCCCCCACACATTTATATTACACATGTGGTGTTGGGTGAACCTGCGGGGAGTAAAAGTGTGGAGGTGCTGTGTCCTTCACTCTGTTCTCCTCCTACATGGCCTGCTGTTAGTGTGTGTGTATATGTGTTTGTATGCGTGTGTATGTGTGTGTGTGTGTGTGTGTGGACAACATGGACAGGCTGCTGACTGGCTACAGCTGCTAAAGGAGAACCCTACACTGGACACTTGTGATATTTAAAACATCTGGTACTTTTACATAAATTGTTATGACTGTATTTAAAAAAAAACAATACTGCAGTGGGTCCAGCAGACCACTGAGTAACAAACACCTCAACACCACACAAGGATTAAGTCAAAATATTCATTAAAGTGTGTGGAAGGCCAGCTGCTGTCAGCTCAACCCGTCATTTTTCCTCACCTCAGTGCTGAAGCTGGGATCTGGGCTGGTGTGCTGGGGTAGAACGTCAGCTTGACTGATGACCTCTGGAGCTTTTGGAGCTTCAGGAGCTTTTGGAGTTTCTGGGGCTTTTGGAGTTTCAAGAGGTTTTGGAGTTTCTGGAGTTTTTGGAGCTTCTGGCACCTTCCTGCTCTCCTTCTCCTCAGGAGCAGTTACAGAGGAGGTGATAGTGACTGGAACCAGCGGTTCACTAGACCTTAGAAACACACATACAACATTTGGTTGTGTCAACACTGACAATATTAATGCATAATTACGATTTAACTGTTCAACTCAGTTCAGTATGATGAGGAAAAAAGCTATAGAACGTGTTCTGATTGTGTCAAATGTTGTACAGTTACATGGATAAACATCTAACAGCATGAAATTATGGTTCTTCAAGGGTTCTTTAGTAAAGAAAATGGTTCTATATAGAACCATGAACACTCAAAGAACCATTTGCATGATTAACGGGTTCTTTGCATTGTGAAAGCGTTCTTCAGATTGATGGAGAATGTGTTGTAGATGGTTCTATGTAACACCTTTTTAAAAATGGTTCTATATAGCACCAAAAAGGGTTCTTCCATTGTTACGATGTCAGGCTTGTTACAATAAAAGAACCCTTTTTGGTGTTATATAGAACCATCTACATCAATCTAAAGAAGCTTTCACGATGCAAAGAACCCGTTAATCATGCAAAGGGTTCTTTGAGTGTTCATGGTGCTATATAGAACCATTTTCTGTACTAAAGAACCACTGAAAAGTCATCAGTTTATACAGTTGATTATATGTGATTTTTATACTTTTATTAGATATCCGATTTGGATTTTGCATTATTTGGTTAAATCAGCAGTTCAACGTGACTAAATTTAATATGAAAAGTGATCAAATTCAGGGATTGATTTAAATTTTCTTCAGATTTGTGTTCAAACAAATTCAGATAACAAACACCACTGTTCAAAAATGTGGATTCCCTGTTGTGGAAACATGTAGTGCTTCTATTATGATGCTCTAAATAAAAATGAATAAATGTTAAATGTATCCAGAATGTTAAACACAGCTGGAGAAGATTCTAAAATGACTGAGAAGCTGTGGAACATTTGTTTATTTATTTATTTTTTTATTATGCACAACCTTCAAATCACCGAACACAGTGAGGATACAAAAACAAAAAATAAAACAAAAGAGTGCAAGGAAAGTACAAAAAGCCCAAAGAGCTCGTACTAGGAACATTGAGAATTAACCTCTTAACATTCCAGGTTTACTTCATACAGAGGCTTATTATTTAGTAACTACAGAGACTTCAAGACAAACTAATGGTTATATAATGAATGGCTATTCATAGGTTATAGAAATGTGTAATAAAACTTCGGGCCCGCTGGGGGGGCCCTGGCTTGTTAAGGGGTTTTAACTTATAATAAAAACGACCATGCAGAATGCATCATATTTGGAAAGTGGTGATCAAATCTTGAGGCAAGTTAACTTACCAAGAAATTAATGCAAATAAATAATAACAGTATATTACTGATTCTTCAATAATTTCTTTGTGCTTCTCCCCATAAAAAAATTAAACATTGAATGAAGCATCTTAAAGTACCTTCGGATGAATAGCTGATACAATTTCAATCTACACTCTATAAGTTATTATTGAATAAAAAAAATGCAAATATTAATACAACCCATTTCAAAAAAAGTTGCGACGCTGTGCAGAATGTAAATAAAAATAGGATGCAATGATGTGCAAATCATGTAAAACACATTTTTAAAGAAAAATGCTACAAAGACAACAAATCACATGTTGAAACTGAGAAATTTGATTGTTTTTTGAAAAATATTTGCCCATTTTGATTTTGATGCCAACAACACGTTCCAAAAAAGTTGGGACGGGGGCCTGTTTACCACTGTGTTTCATCACCTCTTCTTTTAACAGCACTGTTTAAGCGTTTGGGAACTGAGGAGACACTGCTGTAGTTTAGAAAGTGAAATGTTTTCCCGTTCTTACTTGATGTAGGATTTCAGCTGCTTAGTCCATGTGAAATGAGCTCAGGCCCAGAGAAGGTGGCAGCGTTTCTGGATCCTGTTTATATTTGGTTTCTTCTTTGCATTTTAGAGTTTTAACTTGCATTTGTGGATGCAGTGATGAGCTGTTTTCACAGACAGTGGTTTTCAGAAGTGTTTCTGAGGCCATGCAGTGATTTCCTCTACAGAACCATGTCTGTTTTTAATGCAGTGCTGCCTGAGGGCCCAAAGATCACAGCCAGCAAATACTGGTTTTTGGCCTTGACCCTCACATACAGAGATTTCTCCAGATTCTCTGAATCCTTTAATGATATTCTGTACCGTAGATGATGAAAAGCAGAAGTTCTTTGCTATTTTATGTTGAGAAACGTTTTTCTTGAATTGTTGCACTATTTGATCATGCAGTCTTTCACAGAGTGGTGAACCCCTCCTTATCTTTACTTCTGAAAGACTCCGCCTCTCTGAGATGCTCTTTTTATACCCAATCATGTTACTGACCTGTTGCCAATTAACTACCAAGTGTTTTTTAAGCATTACAACTTTATCAGCCTTTTGTTCCCCCATCACAACTTTTTTGGAACGTATTGTTGGCATCAAATTCAAAATGAGCAAATACTTTTCAAAAAGCAATAAAATTTCTCAGTTTCAACATCTGACATGTTGTCTTTGTACTGTTTTCAATTAAATATAGGGTTAAAATGATTTGCACATCATTGCATTTTGTTTTTATTTACATTTTGCACAGCATCCCAACTATTTTGGAAATGGGGTTGTAAATAATAACAGAATATTACTGATTATTCAATAATTTCTTTGTGTTCCCCCTAAAATGAAACACTGAATGAAGCATCTTAAAGTGCCTTCCGGTGGCCAGCTGATACAATCTCAATCTACACTCTATAAGTTATTATCAAATACAATAACAGCAAATATTAATATGTGTGATTTCAAACTTTTGCACTGTATTTTATGTGCCAAAATACATGTAAAATTTCATTAAAGAACATTACAATAAAAAACGAATACAAATCAGGAGTCTGTCTGAGTGTTTGTGCATCTCCATGTGAGGTGCTTTTGTATTCTTTCTCACTTCTGAACGGACTCCGCCTCCGGTTTGCTCTCTCTGATGGAGGTCTTGGGTAAAGCAGGCGTCTCTGAGTGCTCTTTGAAACTCTCCGTCACTTTAGGGCACAGAATCTACACAAACGACACGACACATTTAACACTAATACACATAAAGACCTCAAAGACAAACCAATACACAATATACAACAGTTTGTACACTACAAACCTCACCAGGTTGGAATAAGCAGTAAAACAACAAGCATTTCAGGGCTTTGTCTACTTAAGCTGGATGCAAACTACACAATCTGGCAACCGAAACTGTAAAGTGAGTAAAGATGAGCGATAAGGAATAAAATGTAATATGAGAGCTTCAAGTTTCAACGAAAACTATATTTTTTCTGACATCTGATGAATCGGTAAAGACAAAAGAGTACCACATTTAAAAAATACTACCAATACTACTAACAATTTTCAATATTTTGCATTCTGTCCTGCACTAAATCCAATAACAAGAGACTAACTGTGCTCTCTTTGCAATTAAGTACCGGCAATATGCTCAGAAAAGTATACTGTGACACAATATTGATAAATATTGTCATATTTCCCAGCCCTAAAAGTGAGTTCAGGCTATTAATGCACTAAAGTTATAGCAGCACTCTCTACAGCAGTTTTCCAGTGTTCCCACAATCAGCTTGACACTCATCCATCACCACTCACCCTTTCATGAAAGCCCGGAGAGGCCATGAGGTAATTATAATTTTCTGGACTGTTATCTTGAGATAACCAGTTCATTATCTTGTGATCTCAAGATAAAGTTGTCTTGAGTTAACGAGTTAACTGTCCTGTTATCTCAAAATAAACAAAGTTGTTATAATGAAATGTTATAATGAGTTAATTATCCTTTTATCTCGAGATAACAAAGATGTTATCTTGAAATAACAAGTTAACTATCTTGTTGTTTCAAGATAAAGTTGTTATCTTCGAGTTGATATCTTGTGATAAAGACAACAAAGTTGTTATCTTCGAGTTCATTATCTTCTGATCTCAAGATAAAGTTGTTGTCTTGAGGTAACGGGTTAACTGTCTTGTTTTCCCAACATAACAAAGTTTTTATAATTAAATAACAAGTTAACTTTCCTTTTTTCTTGATATAACAAAGATGTTATTTTAAAATAACGAGGTAACCATCTTGTTGTCTCAAGATAAAGTTATTATCTTAAAATAATGAGTTAATTATCTTGTGATCTCAAGATAAAGTTGTTGTCTTGAGTTAACGGGTTAACCGTCTTGTTATCCCAATATAACAAAGTGTTTATGATGAAATAAGTTAATTATACTTGTTCTTGAGATAACAAAGATGTTATTGTGAAATAACTAGTTAACTATCTTGTTGTCGCAAGATAAAGTTGTTATCTTAAAATAATGAGTTGAATATCTTGTGATCTCAAGATAACACAGTTGTTTTCCGGAGATAACGAGTTCATTATCCTGTGATCTCAAAAAAACAAAGTTCTTATCTTGAGATCACAACATAATTAAGTCATAATCTCAAGATAACAATCCAGAACATTCTAGTAACAGCTCATGGCCTCTCCGGACGTCTGTTGCCTGAATCACTCGTTCGGTTACTTATCCCACGCTGACTCACACACGTCTTCAGTCGTAAAATTCAAACAGGCTGAAGATCCGTCCAGAACTGGACTGGAAAGTAAACAATGACTCATCCTGACCCAATAAAATCTATCTAATATAATGTCTATCTAGTAGGGCTGGAAGATTGTTTTCATCTTAAAATTGCAATTTCAATAAGTGCAATTTCCAAATTACAAGAGCTTCAGTTTCTGTTACAGAACACATCATAAACAATGCTGCCTAAGTTTTCAATGAGGAATTTTAACTCAGTAACACAGAGTTTGCGACCTGCCTGCAGATGAGTTAAACCAGTCAGAACCAACCTATCGCTGTTGTCGGAACAAAACCTCGTATCTCCAAAATGGTAACTTTACAGGAGAAGGAAAAAACCTACTTTACTTTTAATGTAAGTCAATGGAACCAGACTTTTTTCCAAGTCATTTTGGGCCATTTTTTTTGGTTCTTTCATCATGAAATTTACATACAATGTAAAGAGTAACAGGCATTTTCAAATTATGTCAAAAACTGAAAAACATCAAAAACGGAGATACGAGGTTTTCTTCCAAAAGCGCTATGTGCTGTGGATGTGATATCACAACCACAAATAAACGGCACAGCAAACAGCCTAGCACACTCCGCGTTCAGATCTCAAGCCATAAAGAAGTGGATTATCTGGTCTTCTTGGCCAAAAAAATAGGCCTGAAAATTATTTAGGAGAAAATAAGTGCATTTAAATGCGCAATCGCAACACTGGTCAGAATAATCGCAATTGAATGTTTTCCCCAAATCGATTAGTTTTACTTTTCAGTGCTGTCTGTTAACTTAGTTTGCTTTACTTTCCTTAACTTTGCTCTTATAGGAACCACACTGCAAATGAACCCTCACATAATCTGTCACATCAGAATGACAGTAATAATTCTGATCAACTACGAAAGTCCTTTTAAAATGTGTTTTAATTTAAGAGTGTGCGCTCAGAGTTATACCTTAAGCTGAGCTCTCAGCAGAACCTGACTCTCAGGAGAAGCTCCATCCAGATTGAGCCACTGGTCCAGCAGCAGATCTGGCTGAGAGAGCAGCTCTTTCACTGGAATCACCACAGAGCCCAGAGGGAAATCCCAGCAGTGGGACAGCTAGAGAGGGAAAGGCAGCACCGGACATCAACTTTTAAAACGACCAGTGTAAAACAGGACATAACACACTCCGGTCACTTAGATCGGCTATTCTCATACCTTCACTATAAGCTCCTGCTTTTTGGGGTCACGCACCAGGAAGTGGAAAGCCTCATTCCACTGTGGCGAGCTGGTACGATCACAAACCTTTAAGTGGAAAAGAGTCGTAAAGTTCACAGAAATCCTTATAAACATGAAGGTTTGTTAAATAATTACATTTAATGGAAAATGCACGTTCAGGCATTTCACAAATAGAGGGTGATTCAAAAAGATTCATCCGATTTCAAAGCGACATATTCTTACAACCGTGAGGCGCCTAGGAACCAATCACAATCCAACCGTAAGAGGGAGTCGTAGAGTTTCCGACAGTCAGTCTGGCAGTGAACCTCCAAGAGCTCAGAGCATTTGTAGCTGGTGCCAACAGTTCCAAGGTCACCAGCATCACCAGATCTCACACGGTGTGACTTTGTTTTGTGGGGAAACGTTAAGGATTCTGTTTATGTGCCTCTCCGAACAACACTGGACGTTCCCTTAAATCGCACTGAAAGAGCCGTGAGTGCAGCGACACCCGACATGCTCAATCCAGTATGGGATGAATTTGACTATGGCGTTGATGTTGTCTGTACAGCTGGAGGAGGTTCAGACTGAGACCTTGTAAAATTACATAATAAACTTTATGCTCATTTAAACCATTTACAGTTCACTGCATCATTCTGTAATGATTTACAAGCGAAATCAATCATTTTGAAATCAGATGAATCTTTTCGAATCACCCTGTATTTCAGGGGTTGAGGTCAAATATAAAATTAATTCCACTAAATTTCCAAAAGGTCTGCATAATTAAATGGTCTGAAGAGTTTAATGCTTCTTAAAGCTCCTTCCCAGGTGTGGAATGGTAATAAATATGATGCCTGATGCCTGAAACACTTAACATCACTTAACATTGACATAACATGCATTCATGGCGGAGTTGCACACACCTTGAATTAAGATGCAAAACAATCCCCAAAGAGCACCTTTTTCAGATTTATCACTATTTTTCCATCATCAACATTCCATATAAACTCAGAAGACTCGTGTAGGTTCACTGGTGGTTCTGGATAGTAAATAAAATGGCTATATTTGTGTTGTAGTTTGTGTTGTATTTACAAAATAATTCTGATAAACTGTAATCACTCTGTAGCAAAAGCACTAGGGACGCATGATTGGCATTGGTCTGATTTTTAGTCCAAACATGCAGCTGGTAATCAGCCAATATATTATCTTGATTTTATCTGATCTATGTTACAGTTTTATGAGGTAAATTAAATGCTGTATTTAAATGCTGTGACACCTGCACCAAAATATAACAGCATAAATGCACAACTCATTGTAATAAACAGCTCTTACTTTCAATGTAGCTCTAAATTTGATTCATGTTATTTAAATAGGCAAATCATTTTCCTTTACGAATTTAAATCCAGGTGGATTAAGTACCAATTTCTACATTTTATTAATGTTTTTGTATCGGCAGATGTGTACAACAGAATAGGCCTGCATATCAGTGCACCTATAATGTGTAATATATCATAAACATTTGTACAAAGGAGGTAGTAACAGTACTTATTTAATGAATTGTGGGTGTAAAAGGGGGGCTCTCTTACCGTCGTTTTGTAACTAGTCCCTCCTAGAACAAGTTCAGCACCAACTTTAGGCTCCTTCCCACTCTTCTTCAACTGCACACACACACACACACACACACACACACACACACACACACTTAACAAACCTAATAACACTGTGGCCAGAAAAATACACTGTATGTCCAAAAGCATCCAGACAACCTTCTATTGAGTGAATACAGCTACTTTAGGGTCACCCATTGCTGATACAGGGGTTCAATTGTATAATCTCCACAGAAAAGCACTGACCAATAGATTGGGACGCTCTGGAGAAGCCACACATGAGCCTGAGGTCACCATGTCCAATGCCAAGCATGGGCTAGAGGGATATAAAGCCCCCCAGCATTGGGCTGTGGAGCAGTGGAACTGTGTTCTCTGGAGTGATGGAGCTCCAATACATTTGGGATTAGCTGGAGTGATCCAGAACCGACCATCCAACATCAGTCCCTGACCTCACTTATGTTCAATCAAATCCTCACAGCAATGTTCCAACATCTAGAAGCCTTTCCAGAAGAGTAGAGGCTGTTACTGCAGCACAATCTCAATATTAATGACCTTCATTTTTGAAGAAACGCTGCTGTCTGCAAACTTTTGGACATACAGTGTATGGATACCATTTCAGACTCCTGTTAAGTTCAAGAATTAGCCATAAAAATCAACAGTCAGGACGAGGCAGATCCAGCAGCCATGCTGAAGGAGATACAGCGATGTACTCACAGGGAGATCATGTGCAGCCTCCAAATACACGAAGAGCAGAGCTGCAGCAGGCACCGCCTTGTTCAGGTACGAGCTCTTAGCCTGGTAAAGCAGCACCTGCAATAACATTTTAGTATATCAGAATCAGAATCACTTTATTGGCCAAGTACCATCACTCATAATGCATAAATACATTAACAATACGGAATAAAACAACTTGTCAAAAAGGCATAATCTGATTGGTTAAGAGCTGTTCTACCACAAATAACAGCACAACATTTTTTCACAATCAAACTGCTGAGTAATGACTCTCTTTGCTCTGCAGCTAACAGTTAGCCCATACAAAAACACAAAAAAGACACATTAGATGACTTCTGTAAGATAATATTTCAGCTGCAGCTCCTTTGGTCGAAGAGAGTGGAAGCAGGATTGCATCAAAGGCTACGTTCACATCACAAGCCTGAACGAGCAGAACGAGCTTCGCTGTGAAGATAATTAACTCTGATCAGCTCTCAGCTTCATTATTAGAGCGAGACGAAGGAGAAAAAGGTGAGATGAGCTGCTTTTCCACCGTTTACAGGCTTTAACTTCTGTTCAGCGCTGTTGCCATGGTAACGCTGAATGATGGCCACGCGCAGTAGAAAAAAAGCACATGAATTCCAATCTGAGTGTCACATTAAGGTCACATGACCACGAATCGGATACATATCCGATCTAGGACCACATATGGTCGGATTTGAAAAGATCAGATTTGTGTGTCCACACAGCCCTGAAAACATCAGATCTGAGTCACATTAGGGCAAAAAAATCGGATTTGTGCCGCTTCAACCTGGTAATGTGAACGTAGCCAAATTCCTGTTGTTGCTCCTAAGCGGATTTTCTGGTTGGCAGCTGTGACTAAGTTTTTTTTTGTTTCTGTAAAATTCAGATTCAGTGTTAAAAAAGGCTTTGTTGCGCACCTCTGCTGCTAATATGTAACTGTAAAATACCTGCTGTTTCAAACTGTGATAAAAGTGACATTTATGCATAATTCTGTCCTGATTTGTTAGCTTTTCAAAAGCTCTTACTGTCTCAATTCCACATTTCACTAAGATACTATATTATGTACAGATTAGAATGCTTTGAAAGTGGGAGTGCGACATTTATCTGTACTTCTATGGAGTTTATGCTTCACTTAAAAGCGCAAGCGGAAAAAGAATAGACTCGAAGTGTAAAAATGCAACACGACAAAACGGCCAGTGTTTAAAGGATATAACACACTCATCCTGTGAAAATGAAAGTGAAAGCGTATCTGTTCAGTCAGAAGGACATCTAAAAAAAGATTTCAGAAATGTGTCCAGTGAGAATTGGCCTTTGGAGTTTATGTGCAGAGAAGTAGGCGGGTCCACTTACCTGCTGCAGTTTGTCCGACTGTGTTACTCTGGGCAGCCACTCCAGAGCCAGATGAATACGACCACGTTTCACATCATTCAGAGTGAACCACTGAGATGGAGAGAATATTCTATTAAATTTCACAGTTTCTATTTGAATTCTGACTCATGGTTTGGCTTTTTACCTTTTGGGGTAGAAATGATGAATTAACCCTCTGGGGTCTGGAGGCATTTTTGTGATTTTTGCATACATTCTTAAATTCGCCTTTAGAGGCTCTTACATACGACATGATACTCATATATTATACATAAAAATGTTCAGGACAATCTCAGCTCTTTTGACCTTTTGACCTGGGGCTCTGCGTGAAGAGATAATTGGGCCCAAAAGCTGAAAAAATGAAATTCATTTTTAGAAAATCTTAATATCGCTCGTAAAAACACAGATTTACTCATGTGGACGAATTGTTTGAACAAAAAATGAAGGGTTTCCGGCGTGATGGTCAGTCCTTGGTGATTTCCTGAGTGTCCATTGGTCAGTTTCACACAGAATGTAGACGGACACACAAATCCACCAGCTCCACATGGTGAGAGGCACATGACGTGTATCTCAGCCCTTCTTCATAGGCTCATAACTCCGGATGTGAGTCTCGTATGATCTCATGATAAGATGGAATGGAAAGGGCGACTCTACAGATTCAGGAAGTGTTTTAACTGGATTTCTGTGCTGGATTATCACAAAAACATTAATAGAAACACCAAGAAACATCTAATTTGATGTGCCAGCACGTTCGTCGACCCCAGAGGGTTAATAATTATGCAAGATTTCCAACATTTTCTTGGTGAATTACTCAACACTTGTATCTTAGAGGTAAATGCAATTATAAATCATAAACCCACCTCATCAATGTGCTGGGCTTTGATAATATCACTCAGCTTAATCTTCAATCTGGAAGCACAACAATGAAGTTTAGCCAGGAAAAATAATCAAACCATGAAGCTACATTCAGTGTAAGGAGCTCAAAGTCACAAATAATATGAAAGCCACAGTGTTTGTACAGTACCTGCCCATGAAGTCATCTTTCATGTCCATGTCTTTGTCCAGCACCTCCAATGACACGTCTTGACCAGGAAGATCAGTCATAACCACCTGAAAATAGAACATATGAAAAACTCTAATAAATGAATCAACCACTAAACAGCTAAAAATGTAGATAATACCAACATTTCCAAGAATCCCTACCTCGTACATCTCGTTCCAGGTGGGGTTTAGGTTCTCCTTGATCACAAGACTCTTAAAGGTGTTTCCCCCAACATTAATGGTGACGTAGGGGTCGCTCTTCCCCTTCACCATGCCCCCCATCAGGTTGTCCTTAGGAACCAAATTCTGACCCTCCAGCAGGTGGATACGTAGCACCCCCTATGGGCAGAATGGAGAAAAAGGAGGAAGAAAATTAAACGTGTTAAATTTGTTATTTGAATATATTAGATCTTTGAATATCTATGTAGTGGCGCTCGAGTATTTACATCCCAGGCTGATCAAGTTTGAGCATTTCACAAATATTTTTTGGGCTGAGGTCAAATTTAAATGGTAATTCCACTAACTTTCCAAAATTTCTGCATAATTAAATGGTCTGAAGAGTTTAATGCTTCTAAAAGCTCCCTCACATCTTTTAAATACGCTGCCTGATGCCTGAAACATTGTTTTACGACAGTTTTGAGAAGGTTTTGGCCTAAAATACATATTTTTAAATCCACTCATGGTGGAGGGATACAAGATGTTAAGATGCAAAATAGTCCCCAAAGGGCACTTTTTGTCAGATTTAGCACCATTTAGCACCACGTGAGGTGTGTGTGTGTGTAGGGGGGGATAGTACCATTCACTAATGCCACTTCAAACAAACAGTATCACAGCACAGACTGTGGTAATTTATCCAGTTACATTTCTTTTGTATCATAATTGTTTATGAGTCAGTCAGAAAAGCGGCTGGAATGTTGTCGTGTTATGTTCCTTAAGTCTCTTACGCATTTTGCCTCTTGCAGTATCTCAGCGCTCTGTGTAAAGAAGGAATGTCAGCACATCTAGAACCAGTTCCCACAATGCAAAGCTTATTCCTGGAGAACGTTTTTAGAAATCAAAGTCACTAAATGCTTCCTGGACTGGATCTAAAGCTCTACCTTTAAATGGGGGATTCTAATGATTTATCAAAACAGAGCGATTCAGAGTGGTTTGGTGTGGTGGTGATAGGAACCAGACGTCACTTCTAAAAGCTCCCTCAGAACTCAGAAGACGTGTAGGTTCACTTTTATTTGGATAGTAAATAAAATGTCTATATTTGTGTTGTAGTCATGGCGACCCCTGGTTCCTATCACCACCACTGTAAAGACACCTGAACCATTCTGAATGACTCTGTTTACATCTCAAACACTGAATTATGCAGAAATCGTTTAACCAAGACAGCCGAGCTGAGAAAAAAGTTGGCCACTCAAGGAAAGAAGAGTTTAGTTTGAAATCATATGACCTGGTGCACAATGAGAAAAAGCAGCAAAATCATCAGGAATGTTCAGAAATAAAGCTGCTCTTCGGTCTCCGGCTGCTGGTGGTCAGGATTGGTCAGTGCGAGTGCAGGTACGCAGCCAGTAATTCACTTTTGGTTTACCTCAGTGGCGAAGCTGGGATCTGGGCTGGCGTGTTTGGGTAGTGAAGCTCCACGCTTGGCTGCTGAGCCTGGATCACTGGAGAGGAGGGAGGAAGCCACGGCATGTTCATCCATCCAAAGCACCTATGAGACACGACACCAGGAGGCAGCGGAGAGATTAAACTGGTGTTTGAATTCAGTCCTAAATGTAAAAATGAGACCACCTACACTTCAGCTACTTTAAGGTGTACCCACTGCAGACACAGGCGTTCAATCACTCACTCACTGCTTGTGAAATCTCCAGTAAAAAATAATGGTGGACTGGAATAACAGTACCGATTATGTATCAAATACGCCGCTAAAATATGCCTAAAACTGAAACGCAATATCACTGTGTTCTGGTAAAGATGATGCCCAGCCTAGAAATAGAGACACAATACTCTACAAAACTTGAGTTTTGGTTGTACTGGGAGGGGTTTTGGTTGTACTGGGAGGGGTTTTGGTTGTACTGAGAGTTTTCAGTTGTACTGGGAGGAGGTTGGTTGAACTGTGAGGAATGTTGTTTGTACTGGTAGGAGTTTCGGTTGTACTGGGAGGGGTTTTGGTTGTACCGAGAGGAATGTCGTTTGTACTGGGAGGAGTTTCGGTTGTACTGGGAGGGGTTTTGATTGTACTGAGAGGAATGTCGTTTGTACTGGGAGGGGTTTCGGTTGTACTGGGAGGGGTTTTGATTGTACAGAGAGGTATGTCATTTGTACTGGGAGGGGTTTCGGTTGTACTAAGAGGAATGTCGTTTGTACTGGGAGGGGTTTTGATTGTACTGAGAGGTATGTTTTTTGTACTGGAAGGAGTTTCGGTTGTACTAGTAGCGGTTTCGGTTATACTGGGAGGGGTTTTAGTTGTACAGGGAGGGTTTTTCGGTTGTACTGGGAGGGGTTTTGGTTGTACAGGGAGGGGTTTCGGTTGTACTGGGAGGGGTTTTGATTGTGCCGAGAGGAATGTCGTTTGTACTGGGTGGGGTTTTGTTGCTGAATGTGTTTTGGAGAGACTGATGTGTTTATGCTGCTATAACATGTTGTTCAAATGCGTCTCAGTCCACCTCCTGAAGCGGTTTGAATGATCAGATTTGTATCTGTTCTAAATGTTTACACTTGCATTTTTATGTGGCCTCGTCCAGATAATCCTCATACTCAAAATGTAGTTGGCCAGGTGTAAACAAGGTCAAAGAGATATACTAAATGATCAAATGTTATCCAGTTTGGGGCTGTAATGTCATATTCAAAACTTAAACATTCTCCTAAACATTTATGGATTTACTGACTTTGTTTACATCTTAAACAATTAGTTATGCAGAAAACTCTCCTCTTTAAATAACAGTGAGCTTCACCTTTAAGGTAATAAACTATTTCATTTCCCATTCTGAAATGTATGATTCCAACCATACATGCTTTACTGCTGGTGTGGGTTTCCTCGCACTCAAAGACGCTCAAAGAAAAAACACTGCTTGAGTGCTAATAGCGCCCCCGTGTGGTGAATCTGAATTACTGTGGAGTAAATAAATTAGGTAAATAGTTCACAAAATTAAAATAGATACCTGCTTTCTCACAGTTTAAATGACAACTTGTTACATTTATTGAGATTAATACTTTTTATAAGAACTGTAATTTTATGTCAGCACTAAATACTCAAAATGTTGACCCACATCCCTGCTTAAAGGTCTTAAAGCAGCAAAAAGTAAACACTCCACTGCGTCGACTGCTTTACATACAGTGTTGACAGTGCACTGGTGTTTCAGTTCCACATGGAAGATAATTTATTTGTGGAAAAAGCATTTTCTGTCTAGACGCTGGGAGCAGATAGAGACTTTCCTTTCTTACACTCGGCTAATTGTACCGTTTAATGTTTAAACCACAATTCAGCTCATCATGAAACATGCAGGAATGCAGAGGAATGAGTCATGGTGTTATTGTGACGTGCACAGCGCTGCAGTGTCATTACCCTGAGTACAGTGTTGATGTGGATACGACTGTCCGGGCCAGACTGATCCAGATTAAACCACTCATTTAGGCTGAGCTGAGGACACGACAGCAGACGAGACAGAGGGATGGACAGGCTGCCCAGGCTCTGCACACGGTCATTATCCTTCACCTGAAAGAGATTGTGGTGCATTTGTAAGAGAGAGCGAGAGAAACAGAGAGGACAGTGTTTAAGGGCTGCATTATCTGAATTACACTGCTGTGCAAAAGTCTGGAGTCACAGTGTTTTTAATAATGGAAATAGAATAATAGATGAATGTATGAAGAGATTTTGATCTGCTCATCCTGTTCAACTTCACAGCCTTCAGATGCTCGACGATGTGTCCAGAATGATGAACAGAGCTGTAGAAGGGGGGCGGGGTACATCCGTAATGAAGTTTTGATAAAATTGATATCCAGAATTCATCAAATTTTAAAAGTGGAGATCAGATGTAAAAGGTATATGACCTTTAGATTATTATCTATTATATATCTATATCGCTGCTGTCGGGACAAAACCTTGTATTTCCATTTTTGTTTTTTTTGAGCTAGTTTGAAAAAGGCAGTAGCCCTTTATGTTGTGTCCATATTTCATGATGAATGGACCACCGGAAATGGTCCAAAATTACTTGGAAAAATATATTTCTCCATTCACTTTGATGAAAAGTTAAAAGCGTTTTTCCTTCTCCTGTAAAATTACCTTTTTGGAGATCATGTAATAAATAGAATAGAATATTACGCTGCTGTCAGGACAAAACCTTGTACCTCCATTTTTGCTATGTTTCAGGTTTTGATATAATTTGAAAATACCTGTTACCCTTTACATTGTGTGTAAAAAAAAAGTAATATAAGTAGGTAATTACAGTATATTACAGTATATTATTCACAGAATTACTGAAATATTGAATAAAAGCATCTAAAAACACTTTTCGGTGAACAGTTTGTGTCAAACTATTAAATCAAGATTTTCTAAGTTGTTATGGTATATGAAATAAGAAAAATGTTAGTGACTCCAAACTTCAGAAAGATGGTGTACATTCAAAAGTGACATATAACCACAGAGCTCCTTAAATCAACTCTGAAATGCCCTGAAAAGGCTTTTTAACGGACAGTTCACACTGACTGTGTAATTTAATCACGGATTATTTTTAATCTGTGTCCAAAACCCAGATAATAAAGAGGGACTCATATCAGATGCACTAATACTGAACTCTTACCTAGAACGTTCTTTAACCTTTCATGTATAACAGTGTGTGTGTGTGTGTGTGAGTTTGTATTTGTACCTTTTCATAACCGAATGTTTTAAAACAGATCAATAAAATAAAAGCCTGGAGACGAGACGGGGTGTGTGGAGTCAGTACAGCTTAGAACATATCATTTCAGTGGATTATGGTTCAGTTATGTTCCCTGACTAAAGGTACTGAGAGGAACCCTTGAGGGTTCCACCCCAGTGATGAGAGGGGAACCGTCCCAGTGACAGTTTAGTGCCTTTATTTCTGAGAGTGCATTACACATTTGACCTTGTTCCCTTTAACAAAAGAGAAATGAAACGATTTTCTATGTCTTTTATGCGCTCATGTTGCCAAACTGAATGTCCTGCATGGATTCCTGTTTTCTCAGCTCTAACACAAACACGCCCAGGTCACTCAGGAAAGGCTCGTTAAATGGCTGATGAGTTAAGTCAGGCGTGTTAGAGCAGGGCAAACACTAAAATGCTCCGAGCAGGACTTCTGAGTGCTCCCACTGGGCCTCATTCACCAAAATCTCCCTGAGCTTTTTCTTAAATGTGTTCTTGAAAAAGCTCCTAAGAAAAAGTCTACGTCGGATTTATGACATGTTCTTAAACCACCTTTGTGCTCTTGAGTGTGTGTAGATTCTGTTCTTACCTGAGAACAAATCCCAAATAAGAAAACACTGGTGAATCAGAATCTTCATCAAGTGGGTTTTAAGAAGAAACCTCTTCTTAAGAACGGTTGGTGAACAAGGCTCATATTGGTCCACTGATGTGTGTCCAGCTATTTTGCCTTAGCATTGAGCTTTTTGGGGGGCTGAAGATTTTAACAAGTGTGTGGATGTGAGTGATGGATGAGTGGGTCAAACGTATGCAATATTGTCCAGTTTTGCATGAGGTTTGGATTAGCCTAAAACAGGGATGGAGTTTTCTAAAATCTGCGAGGCTGAAATCTCTTGAGACTGAATGAGGCCCACTGAGATCACACAGAAACAAATCACATACGTATCTGACTTGGAACCACAAATGAAAGCGGCTCAGATATGATTTGAAAAGATCAAACGTCCCTGTCCACGCAGCTCTGAAAACATCAGATCTTTGTCACCTTACGGCAAAAAATCGGATTTATGCCACTTCAGCCTCATAATGTGAATGTAGCCAAACAATTTAAACCCTCTAATAGTCTATAACCCAAAACAAGCAGCTCGTCACATTTCGACCTGCACTGTCAAACAATTTAACTTAGAATGACAAACTATTAAAATCCAAGCTTTTTATATGCCACTTCTCTCTTCTTCATAGTTACAAATGCAAACTGGAATCAATAATTATGTAAAGTATTATGAGCATTTTCTCAGTGCTGTGGTATTTTATTGAGCTAAAGAACCTGCAACTTTTCTAGCACCAGTGCAGCCTGTTCGTAAAGTTTACACACAGCTCTGAACCTCAGTGTTCAGTGACATATAACCACAGAGCTCCTTAAATCAACTCTGAAATGTCGAAAATGCCCTGAAAAGGCTTTTTAACGGACAGTTCACCCTGACCGTGTAATTTAATCACGGATTATTTTTAATCTGTGTCCAAAACTCAGATTATAAAGAGGGATTTCATATCAGATGCACTAATACTGAACCCTTACCTAGAACGTTCTTTAACCTTTCATGTATAACAGCGTGTGTGTGTGTATGTGTGTGTGAGTTCATATTTGTACCTTTTCATAACCGAATGTTTTAAAACAGAACAGTAAAATAAAACACTGGAGACGAGACGGGGTGTGTGGAGTCAGTACATCTTAGAACATATTATATCTGAACCTCAGCATCTGTGTGTGTGTGTGTGTGTGTGTGTGTGTGTGGGTGTGTGTATATACACTAACCTGCTCCAGTTTCAACAGACACTGCCCTGTGCATTTGGCTAAATTCATATTGTAGATAAGAGGCAGGACCCATCACCTTACACTACTTGTCAAGGTAAACAAATCCAATTAATACAGCTACATATCCATACCTGGATGTCAACGTCCTGTTTGTGTGGATCTTGGATGAAGAATGTGAAGGCATCTTCCCACTGGGGATTAACCGTGTCCCAGCATGTCTGCGGAAGAGAAAAAGTGAAGTAAAAATCAAAAAGAAATATATCCCAGTTAGCACAATTTGTCTGGCTCACTTGCGGGCCACATCCTTGGTTTGTTCTTGCCCAGAATACAGCTGGGTCCTCAGCCCAGATCTGGCTCACACACTGTAACGTGAGTAGAACTAAAGTATATGGCCCAAATCTGGCCCCAATCTGGCCCAACTACATTGTCCGTCCACACCAGAATTGTCCCACAAATGTAGACACAAGGCAAAACGGTATGAAGCTGTCCAGGATTTGGTCCTATTCTGGCCTGCATGCCTAACATCTACCCGGTAGTCAACCAACACTTACATGGGAAAGCCAGGATCGGCCCAACACGGTCTGCTATCTAGGATAGAGATGACTGGGAATAACAAAGGAGCGTTTGATAAATTAATGCACTGGTGACCTTTATACAAATGATGAATACGCGTGTGTATGTACAATATATGGCCAAAAGCATGTGGACACCTGACCATCACACCTATATGAGCCTGGATATTAATATGGCATTACAACAGCCTCCACTCTTTTGGGAAGCTTTTCACAGGATTTTGGGGTGTGTCTGTGGGAATTTGCGTCTGTGAGGTCAAGAGGACGAGAGGGCCTGGCTCGCAATCTCCATTCCAGTTCATCCCAAAGGTGTTCAGTGGGGTTGAGGTCAGGGCTCTGTGCAGGCCACTGGAGTTCCTCTGACCAAACTGGTCACACCATGCCTTTATGGAGCTGCTTTGTGCACAGGGGCTCAGTCATGCTGGAACAGGAAAGGCTCTTCCCCAAACTGCTGACACAAAGCTGGAGGCATTTAATTGTGTAAAATGTCTTTGTGCTGCAGCATCAACATCACCCTTCACTGGAACTGAGGGGCTCAAACCCTGAAAAACAGCCCAGCCCATCATCCCTCCTCCACCAAACTGTACTGTTGGCTCTGCATTCCAGTAGGTAACGTCCTCCTGACATCCACCAAACCCAGATTCATCATCAGACTGACAGATAGAGAAGCTGATTCATCACTCCAGAGAACACGTTTCCACTGCTCCACAGTCCAGTGGCGGCACTTTACACCACTCCAGCCAACGCTTGGCATTGAGCATAGTGATCTTAGGCTTGTGTGCAGCTGCTCAACCATGGAGACCCATTTCATGAAGCTCTGTTGCACAGCTCTTTGAAAGCAGCTTGAAACTCTGTAGTGAGTGATGCAACAGAAGAGTGATGCAATCTTTATGTCCTATGCACTTCAGCACTGTGGTGGCCCCACACTGTGTTTTTGAGTGGTCTACCGCTTTGCGGCTGAGCTGTTGTCGTTCCCAGACACCTCCATTTCACAAGAATAGCACTTCCAGTTAACTGGGGCAGATCTAGCAGTGCAGAAATTTCACTGAGAAAGGCACTGAGCTCTTCAGTACGACCCATTCTACTGCCAGCTTTTCTATGGAGACTGCATGGCTGTGTGCTTGTGTGGCTGAAACACCTGAAGTCAATAATTAGAAGGCATGTCTATATACTTTTTGGCATATAGTGTATGTATGTGTGTCTTACTCGGCTTTCTCGGGTTACGTCGCGCACAGAAAGCTGCACCATTGGACTGGGATCCTTGTTGGCTTTCTTCATCTGGGAATGACAAAAACAACACAAACAACAACAACTATAAACTTCCAAAGTGTTTCTGAAGAATTACAGCCACCCTCGCTTTGCAAAACGAGTAAAACCAGACTGTTTTGATTCCTTGTTTAATTTGGTCCGTTTTCAAACATCTAGCCATTACCTATCAGAGCTTCACAGCCACGGAGAAGCAGTTTAGAAGGAATTATTCTATTGTTACATAGCAACAAAACACAGCAAGGGAAAACAGTACAAGCACAGAGAAAAGGAAGTCAAAGTGTTACTCACAGGAAGCGCCTCCGCCTTGTCCAAATACACTGCCAGGATGGCTGCAGAGGGGGGATCCGCTGTTTTACTCAACACACTTTCATTTCTTTTCAGAACCTGAGAAAGAGAGATGGGGTGGGGGTATAGAGAGATGGGGTGGGGGTATAGAGAGATGGGGTGGGGGGGTAAAGAGAGATGGGGTGGGGGGTATAGAGAGAGGGGGTGGGGGGGGTATAGAGAGATGGGGTGGGGGTATAGAGAGATGGGGTGGGGGTATAGAGAGATGGGGTGGGGGGTAAAGAGAGATGGGGTGGGGGGGTATAGAGAGAGGGGGGTGGGGGGGGTATAGAGAGATGGGGTGGGGGATAAGGAGATAGGGTGGGGGGTATAGAGAGATGGGGTGGGGGGTATAGAGAGAGGGGGTAGGGGTATAGAGAGATGGGGTGGGGGTATAGAGAGATGGGGTGAGGGGTATAGAGAGATGGGGGTGGGGGTATAGAGAGATGGGGTGGGGGGTAAAGAGAGGGGGGGGTGGGGGGTATAGAGAGATGGGGTAGGGGTATAGAGAGATGGGGTGGGGGTAAAGAGAGATGGGGTGGGGGGTAAAGAGAGATGGGGTAGGGGTATAGAGAGAGGGGGTGGGGGTATAGAGAGATGGGGTGGGGGGTATAGAGAGATGGGGCGGGGGTATAGAGAGATGGGGCGGGGGGCAAAGAGAGATGGGGTAGGGGTATAGAGAGATGGGGTAGGGGTAAAGAGAGATGGGGTAGGGGTATAGAGAGATGGGGTGGGGGGTAAAGAGAGATGGGGTAGGGGTATAGAGAGATGGGGTAGGGGTAAAGAGAGATGGGGTAGGGGTATAGAGAGAGGGGGTGGGGGTAAAGAGAGATGGGGTGGGGGTAAAGAGAGATGGGGTAGGGGTATAGAGAGAGGGGGTGGGGGTATAGAGAGATGGGGTGGGGGGTATAGAGAGATGGGGTGGGGGTATAGAGAGATGGGGCGGGGGGCAAAGAGAGATGGGGTGAGGGGTATAGAGAGATGGGGTGGGGGGTATAGAGAGATGGGGTGGGGGTATAGAAAGATGTGGTAGGGGTATAGAGAGATGGGGTGGGGGGTAAAGAGAGATAGGGTGAGTGGTATAGAGAGATGGGGTGGGGGTATAGAGAGATGTGGTAGGAGTATAGAGAGATGGGGTGGGGGGTATAGAGAGATGTGGTAGGAGTATAGAGAGATGGGGTGAGGGGTATAGAGAGATGTGGTAGGAGTATAGAGAGATGGGGTGGGGGTATAGAGAGATGTGGTAGGAGTATAGAGAGATGGGGTGAGGGGTATAGAGAGATGTGGTAGGAGTATAGAGAGATGGGGTGGGGGGTAAAGAGAGATGTGGTAGGGGTATAGAGAGAGGGGGTGGGGGTAAAGAGAGATGGGGTAGGGGTATAGAGAGAGGGGGTGGGGGGTATAGAGAGATGGGGCGGGGGGTATAGAGAGATGGGGCGGGGGCAAAGAGAGATGGGGTGAGGGGTATAGAGAGATGTGGTAGGGGTAAAGAGAGATGGGGTGGGGGTAAAGAGAGATGGGGTAGGGGTATAGAGAGAGGGGGTGGGGGTATAGAGAGATGGGGTGGGGGGGTATAGAGAGATGGGGCGGGGGTATAGAGAGATGGGGCGGGGGGCAAAGAGAGATGGGGTGAGGGGTATAGAGAGATGTGGTAGGGGTAAAGAGAGATGGGGTGGGGGGTATAGAGAGATGTGGTAGGGGTATAGAGAGATGGGGTGGGGAGTAAAGAGAGATGGGGTGGGGGTATAGAGAGAGGGGGTGGGGGTATAGAGAGATGGGGTGGGGGGGTATAGAGAGATGGGGTG
>NW_023494789.1:50315236-50347736 GCF_904425465.1 Colossoma macropomum
GCCTTTCCAGAAGAATACTCTTGTTATTGTTTTTATTTATTTAGCACAAAAATAAAAACACTGTGATGTGAGTAAGAGCGCCAGTCTCACCTAAACAGAAATGATTTTCTTAAGTAATACAATAAAAACGGTCTCCCACTGAACGAGTGTCTTATTACGCTCAAAACATGATGACGAATGTCCTGCACGGCTGAACAGCTGAAGACCTGTATAACAGACGAATGGCAAAAATTCCATGCTTTCAAAACTGGATCAGTTTATTCGTGTCTCTGTTTATTAAACGATAGTTTTTCACCGTCACATTAACTAAAAACCGATTAATCTTAGCTGGTCTAACCGCTGCTGAAAAGAATACAACAATGGACACTATTCTACTATGAAAGTGAGTGCATTTACATACACTCAATAATCCGATAACTGCAGAAAATCAGATTTTGTCAGTAATCCGATCAACACGTTTACATGCACTTGAGTAATCAGATAATGGGGAAACTCCAGGTCTACATGAGTCAGGCAATAATTGGATTTCTGCTTGCAGCCACGTGCCACTTTACCGGAAAATCAGTCTGATCTCGCGCGTGTGCAGACTGAGACATCCGATAGAAATCAGAGAATGAGTTTACATGCACTGAGAAATCTGATTACTGAGCTAAAATCCAGCCTCTTTATCAGATTTCTTAATCGGATTTCTAGATCGGAGTATCGCGTTTACATGACCATTTGAATAATCGGATAACTGTAGAAATCCCACTATGATCGGATTATTGAGTGCATGTATGCACACTCATTGTCTCTCTTGAAGGGACTACTGCAACGATAAACAAAGCTAATTCAGTGACAGTATTGGTATGGAATGCAGTTAAATCAGCTCTTAAGGATTCAGTATTAGCCCATCAGGTGAATGCCCGTAAAACCCATACTTATGTTCTTATTTAGGGTGACAGTGATTATATTCGTATGTATAGTGTAATATGGTATTGGCTGTAATCTTGACTGTACTTGTCCATGTTTATTTGCACTGAAGAGGAATGTAAGCTACAAACATCTGTTAAAAATGGAAAGGTGACGTGACACAGCAGTAAAAATCCTCCTGGAACATGGAATAATCGCACATTTATAACAAACAATAAAGTTTATAAAGTAAACATATCATATAGTGTTTTTTTCAGTTTAATACAGAACTTACTAATCACTGCTTTCTGTTTTTATTAGCATGTCACACACTGACCCAACTGTTGTGGAACTGGGTTTGTAGAAGACAGAAAAAGGCCCAATCCTATTTCACCCCTCGCCCCTACCACTTAGCCTTTAGCTTTCTGCTTTACGCGTTCACGTCTAGGAGTAGGGTGTCCTAATTTTTGTTGAGATAGAGGGGTGGGGTGAGGTGTTGGGGCTACATGACCCTCCAAACGGAGGTTTTTCAGAGACTCCAAACAGAGAGATATGAGAAAAACAGAAAAACCGGTAAGATGGAGAACAAGAGACCAAAGAAACCCACAAATGTGAGAATTTTCTCTGTTAAAAAAATTACGATAACCACTGTATTATCTTAGTTTAATGTTGTTTCAGTGTATTATGGTCGTTTTCTTCATAACAAGCATAATAAATCGCTAATAGCATGCTAATGTGTCGGTAACTAGCTAACTTTCCCGTTCCATCTTAAATGGTCCAGCAGTTCTGACACCTGAAGCGCCAGAATGTAACTGCTGCTCCATTTAAGGTGGAACGGGAAAATTCAAACAAGAAGCTGACGAATATCTGACTTCAGCTTCATATCACTGAAGAATTAGGGTGATAATAAATAATTGCCCCCCTCTTTGAAGTCATATGATGCCCTAAATGTAACTAAAGCCCAGCAGTGAGGAGCTGAACTTTACCCTCCTCTGCTGTCACTGCAGACTGGCAGGGTCGCCTACAGAGCAGCGCTGGTAGCTGTTAATGAAGTGATGCTCTTTTTATTTGAGGGTCCCACTTCAGAGGGAAGACTTCAACCACTACCCTGTAACTCAGTTCCAAGGAACAAGGTGACGCTCGACAGCAAGGGGTAGGGGTAAAAATAAGAAAGGGATTGGGCCAAAGACAGCAGAGCAGGATGAAAAACATGAAGACATGAAGGACTGAATGGTGATGGTACCTGCCCAGGAAGTCATCCTTGTCTGGATCTTTGTCATAAACTTCCACCTCCAACTCCTGACCAGGCACCTCATGAACGATGACCTGACAGCCACAGACACACATTTACACACCATCACAGACAAACACAGGACGCGTCACACAGGACAGAACAATGCTGTGGATGAATCCATCAATAATGTGTAAATGGTACGAATGGTTCATCATGATCAGTGGTGACCACTGTCAGAGTTTGTAGGGGTCTGTCAAAATTCACACATCCATAATCCACTTTGATACAATATGATACAGTCGCGTCTTGAATCAATAATTTTTCTGTTACAGTAAAAACAATCTATCTGAGGTGATACGTCTGAGCGTCCGCCATGTTGGAGAGGTCAAGATCCGCTTGTATTGAGAAACGATGAGTCTCAGGATTAAATCAGCCACAACTTCCTTATTACTCAACCGATTTTCACCAAATCTGTTTAGTTATAATCCTCAGTTATAATCCTCTCAGTAGCTTTTATTACTTTAATAGCTGATTGAGCTAATTAGTCGTCTGGACCAGCAGGACTGAGTTTCAGAATCATACACATCAGCAAATCCATCAATGTGTGAATCACTTCTAATCTTAATATACATAAAATAAAATAAACCCCCCTAAACACAGCAAGAAGGGCGAAGCTAAAGTTGGCTTCCTATTCACCAGCTTCTTGTTTGCCACTTTCTGGTGCCTGAAGCTGCACCATTTAAGGTGGAACGGGAAAATTCGAACAAGAAGCTGGCAAATAAGAATCTGACTTCAGCTCCGTGTAAGAAGGTTCTAACATTAATCTATTATGAATATCTACACAGATTAAGGAATGCTGTAACTTACCGAGCTACAAAGCTTTAACCATCACTGTAAATATATAACTACTACATAAAGTTAAGATCCTGAATAGACTATTAAATGAAATGAGCTTAATATAAAACCAGAGGAAAAACAATCACATCAACAGGTTCTCTGTGCCTCATTAACCACACGGCCATATCTACATAAACACCACACAAACAATACACATCACACAAACATGAGTGTGGATCACTGCATTCCCTCCGTTATATAATCCTGTGCCACTTTCTGAGTGTAATATTATTGAAATAGTGTAATTTTGGACAGTATCTTTCTTAAACTGCCGCTCTGTAATGGTACTGAATGCCGTCCAGCAGCGATGCTGACCGCTCCAAAATGGCAACGCTGTTGATGTGCCTGGCTGGACCCAACTCAGCATCTTATTATGTGATTTTAGTAAGCACTGGAAGAAGCTGTGAGAGAGAACTGGAGAGTAAGTTTATTTAGTATTAACCACGACAAATGAGTGAACTCTCCACTCACTGCTGAAGCTGAAACGTTATCTAGGACATGCTAACATGTTAGCCCTGAGCTAATGCACTAGCCTCAAGCTAGCCACAATGTTATTATACGATATGTTGAATTGTTACACCCCTAAAATTTTGGTAAAGCCTACACTAAGAGCGTACAGTGGGGTCCAATGAGACCCTAAAAATGCTTCTATATTTCTATGCATGTTAATGCTAAGAATCTTACATATTTCTGCTTCATTTTATTCCTTTTCTTTGTTTGAACTACTTTGAAATTCTAAAACTTTTTGTTGTTGTGTATAAAAAACATCCCAGTGGTCTCAGACCTTTGGATCCCACTGTATGCAGAAACAACAGCAGCAGTAAATTCAGTCTCTGTTCTCTCTCCTCACATCTCCCTCCTCTTACGCTGTGAAGTGATGGGCTGTGTCTATTTATGTGCATGACTCACCTCGTACATCTCGCCCCATTTCGGGCTGGACGTGTTGTCCTGGTGGCGGGATTTGAAAGATTGCGGCCCCACCCTGATCAAAGCGTAGGGGTCCGACATTCCTGCCATCACACCCTTCACGTAGTTATCCTTCGCAGCCAGATTTTCAGCTTCCAGCAGGTGAATACGCACCACGCCCTGTGTGAACAGTGTATGTGTAGCTTATGCTGAGTGAGATTAATGAGAACATGCACTGTATAAACAAACTGTTGAGAGAACTCGAAGAAAGGTAAGTTTGTTTATACAGCACGTTTCATACACAAAGGCAATTCAATGTGCTTTACATAAATAAAAGCACATTAAAGAACATTAAAATAAAAATAAAGCCAAAGATACAAAGTGCAGTGGTTTAAAAACTAACAATTAAAAGGAAGCACATCAAAATGTTTAAGGTAACACGATGCGTTAAGTTGCTGCAGCTGCTTTAGCGGTCATCCTTACTGAGGTTCATTTGATTAACGCAAATTAGTGGAAATTTAGGCTACATTACATTCACGGCGTTTGGCAGACACTCGTATCCAGACTGAGTTACAGTCTATGTTACAGAGGTAAGCAGCGTTAGGAGTCTTGTCCAAGGAAATTACAATAACATCACCCTCATTATCACATAACGAGACTGCAGTTGGCTTCTTATTGAGACTTTTCTTCTTCAATGTTGCCGTAGAGACGATTTCCGCCTGGTAGTGATGGTTTCTCTCATTGCAGAGTAAAACAGGACAGAAAATCACTTCAGATTTTTCTCACAGCAGCAATTCAGTGTAAACTGGCCTGGGTGAGAACTAAAAATAATAAGTGATATTTTTTTACTTTAAAAAACTGTGATTACTGGGGGGGTGGGGCACTGGTGAGCCGGCAATGGAGTAAAACGCGTTGAAAATGGCTCCTGCCTAACTTCCATTAAACTTCTGTTTTACTGCGCGCTTCCACATTTGATGTTAAATCTGTTTTTTAATGTGTGAAGGACTATTTTGGAGCGAGTTTGAGCTGTAACTGTCGCATTTATGGCTTCCAGTCTTCATAAACACAAATACAGCGGTACTGCAAGCAGCAGGCCCAACGCCTCCGTATCACGAAGTACTGCAGACCACTGCAAATCGCCACCAAGCCCACAGACAGAGCCGAAAATGGACGCTGCGGCTCTGACGTCACGGCTCTGACAGCCGAGGTCCTCACCACACTGAGAACATTTCTGCTGTTATCAAGTCAGAGCTGAAGAGCACACTTGCGGAAGAATTTAGCTCTTTAAAAAATTCTGATTATCAATTATACTGCCCTCCCCAGCTCTGATCTACTTTCTATACTACTTGTAGTTTATATGCTTTTTTTAATAAATAAAACTAAATTATAAAAACCACATATTAAATAATGTAATACTGAGTAACCCAATCTCTCAAAAACTACTCGTTACTGCAAACGCGTGTGTTCATGAGCTCCTTCTGGTGCAGATTCAGGACGCCGCTTCATCTGCATTAATGACAGGTTTGAGTCACTTCCCTAAACGAATGTGAACCATCAAGTTAGAGAGATCAGATCTGAGCAAAAAATCGGATTTGAGCAATGAGGCTTGTAGTGCGAATGCAGCCTTTGTGAATGTATTACCCTGGGCAGAGGGCAGCGCAGCTGGGCCACGTGCAGATCTGGAACCAGCGGGACAGTAAGGCGATTGGGCAGCACCAGGAAGGAGGCGATGGCGTCCATTATCTTAGCGTCTGACATCACACTGGGGAAGAAAAAAGAATAAAAAAATCCAACTCACTCAGCTGTATGAGCAACCTGTATCATTTAAGAGGATAACTAACAACTGGACACTCTGCAATCACTCGATTAGATGCAAATACAGCACTGGAGACTGTACTGGCCAGACCATCACGAACAGTTGGATGGACCATCCAATATATACACATATATAGGCATATTTTAAAAAAAGGACATTATATATAGAAAAGTTAATTTCAGAACGTATATCGCAAAACTCACTCGAGCCCCGGGATGTCGAGTAGGTTGGTCAGGCCGGTCCAGTTAATCTCCAGTTTCTAATGCAGGTGAGAGAGGTTGATGAGGGAGAAAAGAGGGAGAGAAAAAGAGCCGAAGATCAAACAAGAGTGTAAAATCTAGAAGAATTCCACTTTTCACAGACCTCTCTGTCATCACAGCTTTTTAAAAATACATTTTAGGCCAAACTGTCATATCAAAACTGTAATAAATCAGGCAGTGAATTCATAACCATTCCATGTAGTAACTTTCTGTGAGGGAGCTTTTAGAGGTGGACGTCTGGTTCCTATCACCACCACTGTGAACAGTTCTGACTAACAGAGAGTTTCACAGCAAATGAATCAGAATGACTTTTGTTACATCTTAACCATTTAATCATTCAGAATTTTGGAAAAATGAGTTGATTGAGAAAGTACAAGTACTGATGTTTTAAAGGTCTTGAGTGAAAAACTACAGATTTCAGGGAAAGTAGAAACAGACGGGAATAAAACGAGCACAGTAAAAGTAAAAACCAATAGAAATGCATGCAAAGCATTTAAGAAATACAGGGAGAGGGACTGAGAGTGAGAGTATGCTTAGACACTTACAGGCCTGCGAATGAAGAACATGGTAACGGCTCCCACAATGGGAACGTTACCAATCAGAGGCTCCAGAATCACTCTCATCATCCCATGGAGCTGAGAAAACAGCCAGAGAGCATTTCAGGACAGGCTCTGTGGTCATTTCTAGGGCTGCACAATGATATCAGCTTAACATCGGAATCGGCAGATAAATCTTTTAGCAGACAGATATTTAGATTTGACCAATATTTTAAAATGGCATTTAAATACATAATTATTATACTCCAGAATGGAGCTGAACGATTCTGACACTATTGCAATTATGATGTAAATGTGATTATTTATCATTGTATATTTTATAAATTGAGCTCCAGTACCTTTTTTCACTGAAAAGACCAGAACATCTATTTTTTGACGTGAGGCTTGAATGCCGAATATATTGTGCCAGACAGCCAGTTCAGCTCTGCATTATTAGGTTAAATTTCTCCACTTTTTTGCAGCTCTTGTGATTTGAAAATCACACAAATTGTGATTTCAATATAAAAAATGACTAATTGTTCAGTCCTAATACAGAAGAGCAGAATGATTAAAGGGCCCATATCCTACATTTGTCTTGTTTACGTCCACTTAATTCACATTTGTGTGGTGTTCTGCACCACAAACAGTCAGAATTCACTCATTTCCAGCCTCTCTTCATCCCTTAGAAGTAAACAGGCTGTATTTTACTGTTATTTTACCGTCCCTTTAAGACTGATATATGTAAATGAGCTCTGTTCTGATGGCTCTGTTCTGTATTGTGCCTTATTTAAAGAGCAGTCCAGACAGAAACACTCCTTATAACTTCAGTGTGAGTGGGTGGGGCTAAACTGCTGTATGCTGCTTTTGTGGATTTATATGTAAATGTGTTATAATAATAATGAATTTAAAAGCTTGTTTTTCACATATGGACTGGGAAGCGAACAGCAGTTCAGTTGTAGTGTTTAAAGTTGGGTCGCTGTGCAAAATGTAAATAAAAATAGAATGCAATGACATGTAAACCATGTAAACCCTTTGTTTAATTGAAAATAGCACAAAAACAACATATCAAATGTTGAAACTGAGAAATTTTATTGTTTTTTAAAAATATGTGCCCATTTTGAATTTGATGGCAGCAACATATTTCAAAAAAAAGTTGGGACGGGGGCCTGTTGACCACTGTGTTTCATCACCTCTTCTTTAACAGCACTCTGTAAGTGTTTGGGAACTGAGGAGACACTGCTGTAGTTTAGAAAGTGAAATGTTTTCCTGTTCTTGTTTGATACAGGATTTCAGCTGCTCAACAGTTCAGGGGGCTGATTTGTCATATTTTTTATTTTATAAAAAAACAAATGTTATCAGTGGTGACAGATCTGGACTGCAGGCAGGTCAGTTTAGCACCCAGACTCTTTCAATATGGAGCAATGCTGTTGTAATACATGCATTACATACATACATACATGTGGTTTGGCATCGTCTTGCTGAATTAAGCAAGGCCTTCTCTGAAAAAGACGTTGTCTGGATTGCAGCATACATTCCGCCAAAACCTGTTTACATTGTTCAGCATTAATGGTGCCTTCACAGACGTGCAAGTCACCCATGCCATGTGCACTAATGCACACTACTCAACTGTGTCCTGAAAACAAGCTGGATGGTCTTTAGCCCAGAGATCGCAGCATCCTTGATTTCCAAAAAGAAATTCCAATTTTGATTCATCGGACCACAGGACACTTTTCCATGTCAATCTATGTTAAATGAGCTCAGGCCCAGAGAAGGTGGCAGCATTTCTGGATGCTGTTTATATTTGGTTTCTTCTTTGCATTTCAGAGTTTTAACTTGCATTTGTGGATGCAGTGATGAGCTGTTTTCACAGACAGTGGTTTTCAGAAGTGTTTCTGAGCCCATGCAGTGATTTCCACTACAGAATCATGTCTGTTTTTAATGCAGTGCTGCCTGAGGGCCCAAAGATCACGGCCAGCAAATACTGGTTTTTGGCCTTGTCCCTTACATACAGAGATTTCTCCAGATTCTCTGAGTCTTTTAATGATATTATGTACCGTAGATGATGAAAAACAGAAGTTCTTTGCTATTTTATGTTGAGAAACGTTATTCTAGAATTGTTGCACTATTTGATCGTGCAGTCTTTCACAGAGTGGTGAACCCCTCCTCATCTTTACTTCTGAAAGACTCCGCCTCTCTGAGATGCTCTTTATACCCAATCATGTTACTGACCTGTTGTCAATCAACCACCAGGTGTTTTTTTAGCATTACACAACTTTACCAGCCTTTTGTTGCTCCTGTCCCAAATGTTTTGAAACGTGTTGCTGGCATCAAAGTCAAAATGTGCAAATATTTTCCAAAAAAGAATAACATTTCTCAGTTTCAACATTTGATTTGCTGTCTTTGTACTATTTTCAATGAAATACAGGGTTTAAATGATCTGCACATCATTGCATTTTGTGTTTACCTACATTTTGCAGTGTACCAACTTTTTGGAAATGGGGTTGTACATCAAACTCTTTCATTTAAAAAAAGCTAAGAAAATGTGGCTTTGCATTATATGGGCTCTTTAAGTGATACAATGGTTATGACACTTAAATGTCTGCATTTAATTAGTTTTACTGCATTTGCAACCCTACACAAATTTCCTCTGTAACACTAATTATGCATATCAAAATTATCAGATATCAACATCCTCATATAAGTTCATCCCTAGTAAAAGCAATTCTAACAGTTCCAGTCTATGTAATTTGACATTTCAGAATAAGAAACCAAACTGACCTGAATTCCTTTCACTCCAGCTTTACAGAAATACCTCTTCACCTCTACGTTTATCTCCGCATTTCCCACATAGCTGAGAAAAAAGAGAGAGAGAGATACAGTTACGTATCCATGCACACAAACCAAACAAGACATATTTTCCAAATGAGGTAATATTATTATGCAATTTACATAGTTTCGCAAAAAGTCAAGTGGTTTTCAACTGTCTGGCAGTTAACAGGATTTTTTTCTGCTTTCCTGGATTCGGTTACAACATAAAACAGCTCATCCTAATGAGCAGCTTTCTCCATTGATTTGGCCCAAAATAGATGGTCAGTGTGGAAACTGGTCTCAGTCTTAAGTTACTGTTTCCACCTCAGGGACTGTCCAGAGCTGCTCGCAAACTCCCACAACAAATGGCCAGCTGCTGTTAGTCGACCTCCCTCGTCCACAAACTGATCAAAGGCCTGCTTCGGCTGTGAAGGACAATCACCCTCTGTTGTTTTAATATCTGCTGGGAACAGTTCCAGCACACTCGGCTGGAATAATCTCCATAGAAAAGAACTGACCAATAGAAAGGGACACTCTGGAGCAACTGCATATGAGACTAAGGTGACCATGTCCAATGCCAAGCATGGGCTAGAGGGGTATAAAGCCCCCCAGCATTGGGCTGTGGAGCAGTGGAACTGTGTTCTCTGGAGTGATGGAGCTCCATCCAATACCTTTGGGATGAGCTGGAGTAATTCAGAACTGACCATCCAACATCAGTACCTGACCCCACTAATGCTCAATGAAATCCTCACAGCAATCTAGTGCAGGGGTCAGCAACATGTGGCTCTTTTACTGCCCTGTTGAGGCTCCACAGCTGAATCACATTTGTAGGTAAAAATAAAATAATCCTCCTTTACAGTAAAATAAAGCTCTGCTGATCGTTCAACACAGTTTAACAGTAAATGGTCTTAAACTCTGGAGTTAATGTAGAACTGCTGATTCACCCTTTAACCCTGAAGATCAGCGCAGACTGCTGGTCACCATAGCAACACAGTCTCACCTAGCTAGTAGCTAACGAAACGGCAAAGAGAGAGATTTAAGATGAACATCGATAATTTGGAGATAAATGGACTCATTTGCATTTATAATCACTCCAGCTGGTTTCCTGATACGTTTAATCTGCAATGAGAAACTGTCAAACACTAAAAAGTCACGAGGCTGAAGTCGTTTCCCATTCGCCAGCTTCTTGTTTAAATTTTCCCATTCCACCTAAAATGGTGCCTGAGACACCAGGATGTAACTGCTGCACCATTTAAGGTGGAACGGGAAAATTCAAACAAGAAGCTGGCAAATGAGAAGCGACTTCAGCCTTGTAAAAAGTCGAACGTTGAGAGACATTTTATAAGAAACCATTCCACCTTTGTGCAGCTAAAGCTTAAAGCAGAGCAAAGTAAGTCTGTGTTTTTGTTTATATTATATTTTTTAGCCTATACTAGCACATCAGCACATACTGAGACATATTTACAGCCAAGATGGTGAAATGGACATGAAATGTTGTGACTCCCAAAGTGGTCTGATTTTTGTGAAAAGGACAAAATGGCTCTTCTAAACATTTGGGTTGCGACCCCTGAGCTAGTGTAAAGTAGAGGCTGTTACTGCAGCAAAGGGGGACAAACTCCCCATCAATAACCCTCATCTTAGAGTCCACAAACTTTTGGCCATGTTGTGTATTTGTCTGTTTTGCTCTCTCTTTATTTATTCGCCCAGGAACAGTTTCAGCTGTTATTATTCATAAGTGAGATTATGTTTGTTTGTTATATTCTAGGTTGGGTGTATAATACGTATCACGTGTCTAGGATGTATGTGTTGCTTTGCTTGTTCTCTCTCTCTCTCTCTCTCTCTTTCTCTCTCTATCTTATAAGGAACCTGCCTACTCGTGAGTGTGATTGGCTAGAGTCCCGCAAAAACAGACGCATCTGATTGGCTGGCTGTGGGCGCATTGGGTATTTCTGCAGTAGCTGTTTCTCACTTCCTTGAGGCTTAACGTACCTCCATTGTGGCTTGGGGTGAACAGCATAGCAGCACAGACAGATGTTTCACCAGTTGTGCATTGTCTCTTCTATCAGTGTATTAGCTTAGCCCTAATTACGCCTTCTGCCCTGTTTATCTCCACTGTTTAGCAGTCTGTAACTCTCTTATGACAGCCTACCAGGCAGCAGGAGTGGGTGCCGTTTCTTTTGACCCATGTTTTTCTCCTGTTTTTGGCCTAGTCGGGGAGTTAAGGAAGACTGTGTGTATTTCTGTTTCTTCATTTTCATGTAGGTAAATTAGTTCTCGAATCTCCCAGCCAGACTGCTTCTGTTTGCGGTTTGGCGTTTGCCCACTCTGATGTCTGTCCTGTGCTGGTTTGCAAAAGAAGCAGCAAAAGAAAAAGAAAATAACACGACTTGATCTGTTTAAACGCTGAATTGCTCCCTTTTGTTTTCTTTACGTTATAGCTATTGCAAAAGCTCTAGACAGGTTGTAACATTATGAGAAATGAATTGATTTATTCTCATTTATTCATGATAACTGCATGCAATCCCTCCTGTTTTTGGTCTGTTCAGTAGAGCAGCAGAGTGGGTGGATGTCTGTGTACAGGTGTTGTCTAAACAGTAGTAAGTCAAGGATGTTAGAGTCACCTGATGTAAACGTCCAGCAGGATTTGACCTTTTTCATTCTCAGTATGAGCCTTTACACCAACTACCTTCATAGGCTGTGGAATAAAACATACACACACACACACACACACACACACACATTCACATTAACTCACTGACAGAAGAGAAAAAAGCTCAGAGAGGTAACTCTGGTCACGTCTGTTTGTATGAGTAAACAAGATGGTGATCCTGCTGAATTAGGGCTGAGCAACATGGTTAAAAATGTATATCTCAATATTTTTCAGCTTTTTGGCGACAAACAATATATCCATGTTGTCGGAAGAAAACCTTGTATCTCCAAAATGGTGACTTTACAGGAAAATGAAACCTACTTTAATTTTAATGTAAGTCAATGGAACCAGAATTCTTTCCAAGTATTTTCTGAGCCATTTCTTTGGATCCATTCATCATGAAATTTACACACAACATAAAGGGCAACAGGCATTTTCAAACTATGTCAAAAACTGAAAAACGACAAAAATGGAGACAGCAGGGATATATATATAAATATATATACATATGAATTCCCCTTTGAGTACTGATGACATCCACAATATGCTCATAGATACAGACATAGATATAGATCAGCCATTTCAGATCAAACTGACATCTGAACGACTAAATTTTACAGAAATTTTGAAAAATAGGTGGAATTCCCCTTTAATCATATATATACAGTGCTCAGCTCAGTCGTATGTTTAATGTTATACAGAGCACAGATAATGTGGGCCTTATCATTCAAATCCGGACTGCGTTTCCCCAGGAGCGTCGTTAAGCAACTACCATGGTAACAATGTAGAGAGAACGTTCAGAACGACAGTCTCTCTAACATTTAGCTACGCCAGTCGCTCAACAACACTTTTGGGAAATGAACCTCTGCTCAGTTTTATCAGCCAGACCTGTTTTTTGTGGTGAAGCAGCTCGTCTGTATGTTTACAACACAGACAGGCTTTGCTGTGATGTTCGGCAGCGTTTGATGGAGGTGGTTGAGGTGCAGGTGAGGTGCATGTGGTTAGCAGTCAGCAAAAACATAGCATTATTATTAAATTATTATTACGGTGTATTGATATGGTATGCACCACACACACACACACACACACACACACACACACACACACACACATCCTCTAAACCGCTTATCCTTCTGGGTTGCGGGGGGAGCTGGAGCCTATCCCAGCAGTCTGTGGGTGGAAGGCAGGATAAACCCTGGACAGGTCACCAGTCCATCGCAGGGCAGACAGACAGACATACACATTCACACATTCACTCACACCTAGGGGCAATTTAGCATCTCCAATCAGCCTGACTGCATGTCTTTTGGACTGGGGGAGGAAAGAGTAGAGGAAACCCACGCAGACACGGGGAGAACAGGCAAACTCCACACAGAAATGACCCTGGTCACCCGGCCGGGAATCAAACCCAGGCCCTTCTTGCTGTGAGGCGACAGCGCTACCCACTGCATATATAATTTTCAAAAACATTTTAGATGCTATTTTTGTGGGTTAACAGTGGCTTATTATCCTGGGATGTTATTGATTTTATTAATGATTAATTTTATTATTATTAAATGGAGAATCATCCGTACAGGCCTGAATGTAATTGCTGCACAATTTAACACAGAACAAGAAATTCGAATAGGAAGAAAAACTCCAGCAGCACTGCTGTGTCTGATCTACTCAGAGAGTTACTGAGAATGATCCACCACCCAAATAGTACCTGCTCTGTGAGGGTCCATGGGGGTCCTGACCACTGAAGAACAGGGTAAAAGGGGGCTAACAAAGTATCAGAGAAACAGATGGACTACAGTCTGTAACTGTAGAACTACAAAGTGCACCTATATAGTAAGTGGAGCTGATGAAATGGACAATGAGTGTAGAAACAAGGAGGTGGTCATAATGTTATGCCTGATCGGTGTATATTGTTAATATCTGTTTCTAATATTTCGCCTAATAAAAGTATTTTTGATTTACTTCAGCTGTAGAACTCGGTTCTCAGTAAAAGTGACGGGACACCCAGAGCAATACACCACTGGTAATCTACAAAAAAAGGTTAACTTAAGCATCCAAAATGGTTTTATTTCACAAAAATGTACATAAACACAGTTTACCGTGATACATACCGAAACCATCAGTAATCCTAATTTTGCCCATTCTGTCCACTGCAAGTTTGCACTGTTTGTACACCACATTATCTGTGCTTATTTTTGGTTGACAGGTTATGACAAAATTCATGCCTGAGGATGAATTTTAACCCGACTACTCTGCGTAATTAGTTGTGTCTGTGTGTTGTGTTTGCGCTGTATGACCTTGTCCCCGAAGTCAACTTTGGTGAAGCTGAGGGTCTGCAGGTGGGAGCTGGACGCTCGGAGGGACGGAGCGATGCTTTCTGTCAGCAACTTCTCCAAATATTGACCAATATAAGGCCAAGCCTGTTGGATAACCTAGAGACAGAGACAGAGAGAGAGTCAGAGAGGCAGAGGACAAGGCCAGTTCATTGTAGTCATAATAATGAATAAGGCTCAAGCTAACGTGATTACGCAGAATTGAATTTCACTCTGAGATGTTTCTTTCCTCCTGTCACCTGAATTCAATTAACATTTACAATAAATGCGAAGCGTGACTGTCTTTGTGCTTCTGCTCACCAAGCTTTCTCCTAGATGTCCACTGATAATGTACTGACGCACTGACCGTAAACATAAAAGTAACTGAAATGTTCAAGAAACCTTCTGAGAAATATGATGTGAGGTTTCAAAGAAATCTTTAATGCTGAGCAGCTTCTTATTGCTGCTGCGTTTCAGTTAAAGGCTGTTTTTTATTATATAACGTCCTTTGATTTATTTCATGCAAACCATAGCAAGACAGTAGCATTCCCAAACAACAACCTAACTAAACCTTTAAACATACCTGGTGATGCTAGTATATGGTATGGTGATATATTATTGCATATTAATACCATTTACTGTATTAAAGTAGATGAGATTGTTCTGTAAAGGCAGCTGTTGAGCTGAGCTGGTTAAATGCTGCAGGCAGATTTCAGATCTACAGAAAGGTGACTGTATGTTAATGTGCATCAGACAAAACAGCTTCAGTTCTTAAGGGGGAAAAACTCATGAGGAAATTCCCCTCAGCTCTCGTTCATCAGGAGAAACAGGCTGTTTCAAACAGCCTCTGATGAAACGTCTTCAGAGAAGAATGAGGCTAAACTCAGAAACCACAAACTCTCAGATGGCAAAGTCTGTTTAACGTTCACAATTCTGTTCTTTATTAATTACAGTTCGGCTGCACCTTTTCATTTTTTAATATTCTGTCAAATATTATCTTGAATATCTGAATATTCTACACACTTAAAAAAGATGGTTCTTCAAGGGTTCTTTAGTGATCAAAATGGTTCTATACTGAACCTCGAACACTCAAAGAACGCTCTGCATGATTAAAGTGTTCTTTGCATCGTGAAACGGTTCTTCAGACTGAGGGAGAATGTGCTGAAGATGGTGCTATTTAGAACCTTTTAAAAAATGGTTCTGTATAGCACCAAAATGGGTTCTCCTATTGTTATGATGTCAAGCTTGTATAAAATAGCAGAGGCCTTTTTGGGGCTATATAGAACCTTTTCTATCTACTGACTGATAAAAACAGATGCACTGAACCGCGCATGCACAAAAATGAGTAAAAATATCTGTAAAATTTGTAAAAATATTCAAATTACTTTCCAGTTTTTTTCCGATGAAATTGTACAAATTTGATCAAATATTAATTGCAGCCCCAACTTTTATGCAAATTCAGCCGATTTACACAACATTTGGCGTTTACATGAATCTTTTATATTCTGATACTGACCCTAACATCTTTCGTGAAATACATATAAATACGGAGAGACTCTTTCTGTTATTCCGCTCTTTAAACAACTCCATTCAGCTTTTACTAGACAGTCAAGCTCAGTGCTCACTTTTCATAAACATCTGGAAACGAATCTCTTTAATTCAGCTTTTAATCAAAATGTATTTATCTGTTTAATTTGATCTGCTTTATGTGATTTTTATCTAATACTCATAACTTCCTCTATCATAAACATTTAAGGTTAAACATTATCACCCGTCTGTAAAGCACTCAGAGCTGCCACCGGTATGAAAAGTGCTCTGTAAATAAAGATATTATTATTATAAACATTCGTGGATGGAATCCAAGCTAAGGACAGTCAGCACACCCGTGTGAAGAGCACAGAATGGAACTCTTGAAAGAATCGCTTTAATTCCCTGAAGTAAAGGCAGAACGATGTTCAGGGAAAGCTAGAAAGACAGAAAGTAAGAGAGGTCATGCGCTGGTTAATGCCAGCCAGTGCTGCGCTAACTGTCTGCGCAGCTGCTCCTCTAGATAAACACGCGTGTCTGCCCTCTGACCCACATCCAAACGTCCACTCTGTCGCTCTCGGCCAGCAGAGCACAGCTGCTTTCACTCTACCAGCGCCTGTTTGCTTGGTTACTATAGCGACGTGCTGGTGTTTGTAGTGTTCGCGGATATGGCACGACCACAAAAGCGCGGGTTCCTGTGCCCGGGGTTTTTTCTCTCTCTCTCCTTCGCGTGACACTGAGACGCGCTGCAGTCAGACTCTGAAAAAGCGTTCTGAGTCAGTTTCAGGCCTTGTGACGAGCGGGTGAAGACACTCGCGGGGCCGAAGGGGGGCCAGGACCGTGTTTCTTGGCCGGCTCGCGCAGACAGAAAGGCCACTTTGTGAGAACGAAGTTGGAGGCACGGCCTTTTGTTACATCATAATTTCAGAGTCGGCTCCAGTCTGTCTATTATTAGAACACAGGCCTCAGTCTGAGAACAGAGGAGCCAGATTAGGAGCTGCCTGTTGGCTCTGGGTTCTGAGGGTGGAGGGTGGAGGGTGGGGGTGGGAGTCTCTAGGCACCTCACGATTCAATTCGATTATAAAACGATTATCGACGCATCTTAATGCATCTTTTTTCTACACAGGATTTCTTGCTTTCTCACTGTGTGAGGACTGTGTGGTACTTTAAAGCAAAGTATCTGTAATGATCCATAATGAATTTACTTCCAATATCTTTTATTAATAAATCAAATGGAAGTGATGTGGTGAGTGAACTGGAAGGCTCTCATTCACTGCTCTTGTTTGGAGCACATGAGACGCTGCTGCCACTCATCTGTGGTAAAATGCGCTGTTATGGTGAAATAAGATCCTGTGGTAATGAGTGTCCACACAGCAGATTACAGCTAGTCTACCTGCTTTCTTCAGTGAGTCCATAACTTTGGTTTTGGTGTCGTTGTAGACAGTGGGGGGGGTCACCGTGTCAGTAAAATATCTCTGAGGCGGGGCGCTGTATCTCAGCTCCAAAGTGTGCAACATAGAGCGAAAGCCCTGGTTCTCAGCGACTGAGTACGGATGCAAATCCTTGGCAATAAAAGCTGCGATAGAGTTTGTAGTCCACTTTATCCATTCCGCGTTGGGTGGAAGCTTTGACATTGCTTGATCGATGGTCCTCTGGTTGGCAGCAACTACAACCGGGTGGAAAATGGGTGGAAACATGTAATATGGTTTTCCCCCTCAACTCCATAGAAGCCAAAGTGCTTCCATACACTAGCTCAAGAGTCGGCAACCTGCGGCTCTTTAACTGCCCTGTTGTGGCTCCACAGCTGAATCAGATTAGTAGGTAAAAATAAAATAATCCTCCTTTACAGTAAAATAAAGCTCTGCTGATCGTTCAACACAGTTTAACAATAAATGGTCTTAAACTCTGGAGTTAATGTAGCCTATAACTGCTAGTTCACCCAGCTAGTAGATAACGAAAAGGCAAAGAGAGAGATTTAAGACGAAAATCGATAATTTGGAGCTGAATAGACTTCGGAACAGGAAAATTTGAACGAGAAGCTGGAGAACCAGAAACTGACTTCAGCCTTGTAAAAAGTAGTGCAGGGAAAGCTGCTGACAGTTTAGCAAGGTTAGGTGAGCAACTAGGCGAGGCGCATTTTCATACACAAGGCAGCTCAATATGGGGGTGGGCAGTTATTTCCAGCCATACAAGGCCAGTTTCAGGGGTGGACGATATGAAAAACTACAACATCACGATACTTAAAGATATTCTTACTACAATATTTAATTTAATATGTGGTTTACACTAACACAATGCACCACAAAACTATGAATACAAAGAACATTTCACACACTGTGCAGTACAGAAGCCAGCTAGAGACAGCAGTGTGTCAAATTATTGACTTAATACCTCAAAATATCTTATTTTCTCTATATAATCTCATAACAATTACTAATTATGTCATAATAATGTCTTATTATGCACTTTAAAAAGACGGTTCTTCAAGGGTTCTGCTTCTGGCAATAGTGAAGTCAAAATATTGACTTGTTTTCATGAAATATTAAATTAACATTTCAAATCAGTATCATTTTCTGACAACTTAATATCTTGAAATATTGATATATATTAAGTATATCAAAATAATTCGCTCAAGATTTGGAAAGAATGTGACAAAATTATGAGTTAATAAACTTTAAGAAAGCAAGTAAACGGTTCAGTATTTTCCTAAAAAATTATGGTTCTTCAAGGGTTCTTTAGTAAAGAAAATGGTTCTATATAGAGCCATAAACATCCAAAGAACCCTTTGCATGATTAAACGGTTCTTTGCATCATGAAAGGGTCTTCAGACTGATGGAGAACGCGTTTTATATGGTTATATAGAACTGTTCTGAAAATGGTTCTATAAAGCACCAAAAGGGCTCTTCTATTGCTACAGGCTTGACATCGTAAGTGTAGAAGAACCTTTTTTGGTGCTATACAGAACCCTTTTCAAAAAGGTTCTATACTGAACCATCTACATTATCCATCAATGTGAAGAGGCTCTTAGCGATGCGAAGAACCCTTTAATTAAGGGTTCTTTAAATGTTCATGGTTCCATATAGAACCATTTTCTTTACTAAAGAACCCTTGAAGGACCATCATTTATAAAAGTGTACAAAACCAGTTACTTACTTTAATAACTCATTATTTTGTCACAGTCTCAAAAAATAATTATTTTGAGATACTAAGGCAACATTTCAAGATATTAAGTCAATATTTCTCAAAAAGTAAGTCACTGGTTTGAGGTGTTAATTTAATATTTCACGAAATAAGTCAGTATTTTGACGTACTACTGCCAGAAACAGAGCATGCAATAATTTTGAAAAATGGGTGGAATGCCCCTTTAAACTGCCCAACACTGGCTGAGTGGTATGTGTTTGTTTGGGGGGGGGTTCTGTGTTCCTGCTGTCCCTCCTGTTTTCCTTTGCTGCTATTATGGAAAGGTTGATGGCAGCAGGCTTTGAGGTTCTCTCTAGCAGAACGAGATACCATCCCGTCACTGAAGCTGCAGCCCGAGGGTTAAAAACACACACAGAACAAAAAGCAGAGCCGCTACGCAGAACAGAGCTCTGCCAGACAGCGTGAGCCGTGTGGCGAGGCCAGCAGCAGTGAGGAACTGTGAACACCCCCTTCTTCAGAGCCAGGCTTTAGCAAGGTTTTGGTTTTGGGCGGGGCTGCACAGTTACTTCAGTTACTTTCCATTCCTGCTGCAACAAAACTTCTCCATAATCACAGCTTTACAGGACAGAATGTGCTTTTGGCCTCAACAGCACAGCATTTCAAATAGTTTAGAGTTAGTTTTTAAATATAAGAGCTATGCAACGTCTAGAAGGTCACAAAAGGTCAGTTTTCAGCTTAAAAACATTAAAAACGTCTGCATTAAATACTTGCTCAGATGTAAACAGAGTGATTCAGAGTGGTTTGGTGTGAAATGGTTCAGGTTGGTGGTGATAGGAACCAGGGGTTGCCATGACTACAACGCAAATATAGAGATATTTACTATCCAAAACCACCAGTGAGCCTACACGAGTCTTCTGAGTGTATATGGAATGTTGGTGATGGAAAATAGCGGAAAATCTGTAATAATAAGTTTTCTTTGGGGACTATTTTCCCTCACAACACCCTGCGTGTATCCCTCCACCATTTTAGGCCGAAACCTTCTCCAAACTATCGTAAAATAATGTAAAATAATGGCATCAGGAAGCGTATTCGTAACAATTTCATATATACTCTCAGAAACAAGGGTACTAAACTGTCACTGGGGCAGTTCCCCTCTCGTCACTGGGGTGGGACCCTCAAGGGTCCATCTCAGTACCTTTAGTCAGGGAACATAACTGAACCATAATCCACTGAAATGATATGTTCTAAGCTGTACTGACTCCACACACCCCGTCTCGTCTCCAGGCTTTTATTTTACTGTTCTGTTTAAAACATTCGGTTATGAAAAGGTACAAATACGAACTTTTCACCTGGAAAAACTTATTTAAGGTTCACAATCAGACCTTAAAACCACTGTTGGACCTCTGAGGGAACATTTACACTGTAATGTACAAGAAATGTACCTGCACAGAACCTTTATTTCTAACAGTGTAAAACCTTTCTGTGAGGGAGTTTTTAGAGGTGGACGTCTGGTTCCTATCACCACCACTGTGAACAATTCTGACTGTCTAGAATGAAGCATTTTCACACCGAACCACTCTGAACGACTCTGTTTACATCTTAACCATGTAATTATGCAGAAATGTTTTTAAATCAGCAGCGTTCTCATTTAATGGTGTACTATACTGTAGAAGAAGGGTGTGGTTCTGTGAAAAACCTGGCATCTAACTGCAGAAACCCAGCAGAAAGGCTTCAGGCATGAAGGGTAGTAACTGATTTAATCGTCAGCTGCTCTGAGGTCTGGTCTGAGCATGCACACTGCACTCTGCATGCGTTCTTCACTGTCTATGTGATAGAGCAGCAGCTGTCAACGTTCCTGATCTGGGAGTGGTTAGGAGACACATGGTGGGTTTCTTTCTTCTGCCACTGTGGGAGGGCTCGAGGCGGAGCCTACAGTAGGTTATGGCCTCCGAAAAACTACCAGAGGCAGTAAACAACTGTTATATAAAACTGGATGGGATGACAAAGCCTACCTTATTCAGCCATTCCACCTTCTCCACGTCCGGGAAATTGACCTGCGGGACAATAAAGACAGTAATGCATCCGATTCTGTCGTAACGTAAAAGGATGTGGTTGTTACAAACAAGAAGCTCATCACAAAACAGACTTTAAATACTCCTTAAATGGAAGAAATAGCTGACATATTTCTCCTATCTGTCAAGAAAAAACTCCCCAGCCTCTGTGTGAGCATGTTTCAGCAGATTTCTTCAGGGAGTAAAGAGGCTCTTATGTGTGGGCAGAGGCTACTTTATTTACTTAAGAACCCTTTTTTGCACTTTTTATGCACTTTATTTATTTCCCTGATGTCCTCTTACAACATTTGTGTGATTATATGTATCAAAAACAGTCATAATTCACTTTTAAATGACCATTTTCCAACCTCTCTGCGTCCGTTAGAATTAAACAGACTGATTTTGGTTACAGTGCGTTTAAGACTGACATCGCTGTTGTCAGAAGAAAACCTCGTATCTCCAAAATGGTAACTTTACAGGAGAAGGAAAAAACCATTTTCACTTTTAATGTAAGTCAATGGAACCAGACTTTTTTCCAAGTGATTTTTGGCCGTTTCTTTTGGTCCATTCATCACGAAATTTAAAAACAATGTAAAGGACGACAGACATTTTCAAATTATGTAAAAAACTGAAAAACGGCAAAAATAGAGATACGAGGTTTTCAGTTATATGTAAATGACATCTGTTCTGATTGGCTGCCATGCATTGAGTCTCATTTGAAAAAGCAGTCCTTATAGGCTCAGCATGAATGCGCGGAGCCAAACTGCTGCATGCAAAATAGATGGATATCTGTATATATATAAATGCATTGGTTTTTGTGACATCACAAAAAACAATAAATTACAAACAGACCATTTTTGCCGATTAGCTTCCATATATGGTCTGCTGAGCGGTCAGTGTGTCAAAACTTTATTAATGTTTACACACCCGCATCAAACTATTATTTCAAGAAGATAGAAAATTCCACGATACAGACTCTGTAAGTCAAACCACAACTGATATTTGATTACAAAGCAGAGAGGTCAAAGGTATGTTGCACTGCTCAAATATGTAAACAAAATTCTATAATTTAATATAAATTAGTTTAAAATAGTACACAAAAATAAGAAGTAGTGCTGAATGGTATGGTTTTAAGGTACAGCAATATTTATACTGATATATTTGAGAGATAATGTGCATTATTACAGCATTATGCAGGTGTCTCAGTTCCCAAAAGGTTTGTTTTCAGCATTATAATTCTATTTTATGTGCGTCACTGATGGCATCCAGATCGTGGTAGTTAACTACAGGGTGTGTCGTTTACTGGGAGCTTCAGACTGTTGTAATACAACAGTTTAAAATCTATCAAATCTAAGTAAATAGTGCGTTTCCTTCTGCAAATGCGCCTTCTGTCTGGTTAATGTTTACAATACTGCATCTAAAACAGGTTATATTTCATGTTTGTAAGACACTCTTTTAACACAGAATATCAGTATTCAGATATCACGGAGTAATTCACATCAATGCAGACTTAAATACTATCTGGTGCCACAATACTGTGATATATTTGGAGAACCCTGTGATATTGATAATATCAGTATCATCCAGCACTAACGAGAAGCCCTTCAAAGCAGCTGTGCATGTGTTTATACTTTGCTGAGCTGAGCTTAATGACTCCACATTATCCCTCTAAGCCAGTCGTGAGTAGACGGGGAATGACGGGGCATTAAGCAGTGGAGAGATGGGCTGGACTGTAAAAGGAGGCGTATTAACCCTCTGGAGTCCACGTTTCTATATCTGTGTCTGTATATTTGTGATGATCCAGCACAGAAATCCAGTTCAATCATTTCCAGAATCTGTAGAGTTTCCGTCTTATCATGAGATCATACGAGATTCACATCCGGAGTTATGAGCCTGTGAAGAGGGGCTGAGATACACGTCATCTGCCTCTCACCGTGTGGAGCTGGTGGATTTGAGCTACACTGCCTCCTGTGTCTCAGCTTTATGATTACACTACTCTAAAACCTTTTCTCAAAATCCCAAAAAATGTCCTGTCAGTTGAAGCAAAACACTTTTAAGTCATTTTTAACCCGTTTCACATGAATCTGTAATCACTGTCTTTGGTATCATGATATACCTGTGAGTGAAAGTGGGTCTGAGGGAGGGTCTCTGAGCTAGCTGAGCGTTTTCTCTCCATGATAGTGGGGCGTGATGGGAGGGGGAGGCGAAATACGTTTTTATTGGCTAATCATTTTTGCCCCGCCCACTAGTGCATGATGATGTAATCAAAAACCAAATACATTTTAGATGAGAGGCAAAAGTCACAACATTTTCATGGAAAGAAAACAAAAGTTTTGTCTGTTAAATTATGAAATATGTTAATATATATAATATGAATATGTAAAATTATTCTTAATATGACTAGGAACAATGTAAAAAGGGTGAGTTTTTATTTCAGGCTGTCTTTTAATACCAGCTTTAACACCCACTATGAGTCCAAAAGGGCTGTATAGCGCAAAATGATATGCATGATATGCATAATTTCATACAGAGCGCTACTTTGTGAGGTTCACTGCAACATTTCCAAGCTTGTTTGAGCTTTCAGTGAAGATTCCCGACAGCAAACCTCTATGAAACCATAAGTGCTGTAAAAATGTACGTATTATTACTATCGATTTTTTGCAATTTTTTTCAATATCATGATAATTTCCATATATATTATGCCATCATGGCTTTAGATGACCTTTAATGAAGCATTATGGAAGTTAACGAGCACGTGAAAGCATCTTATGAACCTTATATGGCTTGTTTTGGACTGTTTTTGTTATCCGCCCTGAAATGACACCAAAGCAAAACCTTTCGCACTATCACAGTTTTACAGAATGCGCATTTGCAGAAAGGAAACAAACTCTTTACTTAATGTTTATGCATTTTAAACTGCTCTTAAGTTGGCTGCCAGATCCTGGATCCCACAGAATTAAAAACTAAAAAGAATTCAGCTATTTTATAGACGTATGCCAATTATCGTCCACATACATCGCTTAACCTGTATCGCGGTATATCGATGTATCGCCCAGTCCCTCTCAGATTCTTACCCAAGCAGGAAGATCTCTTTTCGCCACGCTTGCAGAGGAGCTCTCCTGATCTTCACCCAGAGACTGTATGGCAGCTTTTAGACGAGCTTCTTTGGCCTCTCGGGTGTGTTTCCAGCCCGAATAGACCATGAGGCCGAAGACCACCAGGCTGGTGCTCACTCTGTAGTACCCAGCCAAGTAGACGGGCAGCAGCGCCGTTAGGCACTTCCCAAAAGTCCACAGGATCGCCATGGGGTCGATTCTTCCGCTCCTCACCGCCGTCTCCTCTCTGCTCGGAGCTTCTTCCGGCGCTTTAGTCTCCTCTGAGGCCTCTGGGGTGGTCCTGCTGGGCTCGGGGGTCTTCTCTGCCATCGTGGCGAAGTTGTTTTCCTCCCCCAACGCTCAGAACAACACAACAGGGAGCTCGCGCTGCAGTGAGATAGCGGTGCAGTAAGGCAGCCTGCAGCTGAACTGCATCTGTTCCTCCCCTCGCGCTTGCGCTCGCGCTCTGGGCGTCTGAGAGAGAGAGAGAGAGGGGAGAGGGTGGGCTGCTGCTGCTGAGGGGGGAGTGTAAATGCGTCGCAGTGCGGATCTGCTCTGCTGAGCTCGTTTGCGCGCCGTGACTCAGCCTGAAAGAATGAGCTGGTTCCTCATCAGTCAGCCAAGTCCTCAAAACTCCTCCACTGAACTTTTTCTGCTGCTCTGCTTCCTGTAGCCCCAAAACAGGCTGTGAGAGGCCTGACCTGCTCAGCTCGGCTCTGCTGCTGGATGGAAACGCCCAGAAAAAAACGCAGCAGTTTTTTGGAGAAGAGTCAGAGATGCATAGATAGCAAATAGCTCTCCAGCACAGCCCCCATGCCAAGTCATGCACAGAGAAACAGGCAGGGATTAAAGGGGAATCCCACCCAACATTAATGCATATGGGTCATTCTACAGAAACGTCCACTTTCCTGTCTCTCCATAGGAGTCAGTGGTGTTACTGATCCTCATTGGTGTTACACATAATAAAGGAACACCAGAGACATTTTAATGAAACATGCATTTCACTAAATAACTGCTACAGAGCATCAAACCACATGTTGTCAATCATGGAATATCCACTAAAATATGGAATTTAATCCATTTGTATTCTATTTTTTCACAGTTACCTCAGAATAAAGTCGGTCACACCAGTGACTTCAGCTAAAAGCTTCATATGAAATCATGAGCTGAATGAGAAAATCTCTGATAACTGAAAGACACAGTGGACTCACCATGAGCTTTTCTTCATAGATCCTCAGAAAACAGGTAAAAGGAAGTCGAGTGATGTCATCAGTGTGACTTTTATTTCAAAATATAATATAAAAGATTTTTTGTTACACAGTAACACCAGTGACACGACTCCTGGGGAACTTTCATTATATATTTTATAATATTTATTTAGCATTTGTTTTCTTTATGTCATCTCCATAGTCATGTATAGAGTATTGTAGTTAAAATTGCAGAAAAATGTGTTTTTTTTCTTCAAAATATGGCCTCAGCCTTCACACATGACTGTGGGGATGAGCTCTTCTGTGGTGCCTGGAATTCTAGATAATTGACATGTTTTTAAGTGTAATATATCTGTAAACGCTAGGGACACAAAAATGGACGTTTTTGTAGAATGACCCATATTCAGTCCCTGAGATGATCATTCAGAGTGGTTTGGTGTGAAATGGTTCAGATGTCTTTACAGTGGTGGTGATAGGAACCAGCGGTCGCCATGACTACAACACAAATATAGACATTTTATTTACTATCCAGAACCACCAGAGAACCTACACGAGTCTTCTGGGTATTTATTCTGCCTCACTATTTTGCCTCACACCTCCCTGCATGTATCCCTCCATCATGAATGGATAAAAATGCATTTTAGGCCAAAAAATGATCATAACTTTCATAAAAGTGTCTCAGTGTATTCAGTCCCATTTCACATAGTAACTTTCTGTGAGGGAGCTTTTAGAGGTGGACGTCTGGTTCCTATCACCACCACTGTGAACAATTCTGACCGGTAAGTTTCTCTAGAACAGAGCGTTTCGCAGTTATAATTAGTAGTTATAATTTTCTGGACTGTTATGTTGAGATAACAAATTAATTATCTTGTAATCTCAAGATAACAAAGATCATAAGTTAATTATCTTGTGATCTCTAAATAAGAAAGTTGTTATCCTGATATCATGACTTAATTATCCTGTGATTTCAGGATAACAAAGTTGTTATCGTGAGATTACAAGTTAATTATCTTGTGATCTCAAAATAAAGTTATTATCCTGAAATTAGGACAATTATCCTGTGATCTCAAGATAGCAGTTATCTTGAGATCACAAGTTAATTATCTTGTGACCTCAAAATAAAGTTGTTATACTAAGCTCATGACTTACTTATCCTGTGATTTCAAGATAATAAAGTTATCTTGAGATTACAAGTTAATTATCTTGTGATCTCAAAATAACAAAGATGTTACCCTGAGATCAGGACAATTACCCTGTGATCTCAAGATAGCAGTTATCTTGAGATCACAATTTAATTATCTTTGACATTAAAATAAAGTTGTTATCCTGAGATCATGACTTACTTACCCTGTGATTTCAAGATAAAGTTATCTTGAGATTACAAGTTAATTATCTTGTGACCTCAAAATAAAGTTGTTATACTAAGATCATGACTTACTTATCCTGTGATTTCAAGATAATAAAGTTGTTATCTTGAGATTACAAGTTAATTATCTTGTGATCTCAAAATAACAAAGATGTTATCCTGAGATGAGGACAATTACCCTGTGATCTCAAGATAGCAGTTACCTTGAGATCACAAGTTATGTCATCTTGTGACATTAAAATAATAGTTATCCTGAGATCATGACTTACTTACCCTGTGATTTCAAGATAAAGTTATCTTGAGATTACAAGTTATCGTGTGATCTCAAAATAACAGATGTTATCCTGAGATCATGACAATTATCCTGTCATCTCAAGATAACTTGTGATCTCAAGATAACTGCCATCTTGTGATCTCAAAATAGCAAATTTTTATCTTGAGATCATGACAATTATCCTATCATCTCAAAATAGCAAAGTTTTTAACTTGAGATCACCACTTACTTATCTTGTGATCTCAAAATAACAGATGTTATCCTGAGATCATGACAATTATCCTGTCATCTCAAGATAACTCGTGATCTCAAGATAACTGCTATCTTGTGATCTCAAAATAGCAAATTTTTATCTTGAGATCATGACAATTATCCTATCATCTCAAAATAGCAAAGTTTTTAACTTGAGATCACCACTTAATTATCTTGAGATCACCACTTAATTATCTTGTGATCTATTAACTAGTTATCTTAAGGTAACTTCCCAGAAAAGTATAGCAACAGCTCGTGGCCTCTCCGGACCTCTGAAATGTTGGATAGTGGGAATCAGTGAGCCATTTCACATCAAACCACTCTGAATGAGTTCAGTTACATCCTGATCACTGAATCATGCAGGAAGTGTGAGTGAAGGTCTCCTTTAAGCCATGGAATCTGAGTGTAGTTCATGATTTGCAAACTGAGTCTCGTGTTTAGCGTCGTGGTCTATTTAGTATTCAGCACACATTTGCATGATTTTGCATACAGCCTTTGTGGATTTCTGTACCTGGAAGGCCACTTACCTTTACAGTGGTGGTGACAGGAACAGGGGTCGCCATGACTACAACACAGATATAGACATTTTATTTACTATCCAGAAACACCAGTGGACCTACACGAGTCTTCTGGGTATTTATTCTGCCTCACTATTTTGCCTCACACCTCCCTGCATGTATCCCTCCATCATGAATGGATAAAAATGCATTTTAGGCCAAAACTATCATAAAAGTGTCTCAGTGTATTCAGTCCCACTTCATGTAGTAACTTTCTGTGAGGGAGCTTTTAGTGGTGGACGTCTGGTTCCTATCACCACCACTGTGAACAGTTTATATGGAATGTTGATGATGGGAAATAGTGATTCTGATTTCTTTGGGGAATATTTTGCCATGAATGGACCAGATCCCCAAATATCTCAACCAGATTCCCAGAGGATATGGAAGGAAAACAGCCCCACAGTAACCCAGATCCACCCCAGCACTGCACAGTGTGGATTAGATTCCTTGTAGTAACTGTATTCAGGCTCCCTCTCCACATCTGCTAATGCCAAACCCACCTCTGGTGCTTCCTGCTTTTGTCTCACCTCAGTTGCAGTGATACTATCAAACTCCAGAGTCTTACTTTTGTGGCGTGATGACAGCAGAGTTTCCTTCGAGCTCTGTAAACAGCTCGTTGGTATGAAGGTGGAGTCTAATTGTAGTTGTGCAGAATTGGTGACCCCTTAACCATCTACAGCACGTTCTCCATCAATCTGAAGAACCATTTTACGATGCAAAGAACCCTTTAATCATACAAAGCGTTCTTTGAGTGTTCGTGGATCTCCATAGAACCATTGTCTTTACTAAAGAACCATTGAAGAACCATCTTTAAAAGTGTAGAATCTTCAAGATATTATTGTCATTTTGCAACACATTCAGAACCTCATAGCAACACCCTAACAACCACCTGGGATATCATAGCAAACATCTGGGGTTGCATAGCGAATGCCTAGCAACACCCTACACACTTAAATATGATGGTTCTCAAGTGCTCCTTACTAAAGAAAATGGTTCTATATAGAACCATGAACACTCAAAGAACCCTTTGCATGACTAAATGGAGCTTTGCATCGTGAAAGCGTTCTTCAGATTGATGGAGAATGTGCCTTGGGTGGTTCTATATAAAACCTTTTTGAAAACGGTTCTATAGAGCACCAAAAGGGTTCTGTTACTGTTACAATGTCAAGCTTGTCACAATAGAAGAACCCTTTTTGATGGTATATAGAACCTTTTTTTTTTTTAAAAGATGCTACATAGAACCACCTACAGCACATTCTCCATCAATCTGAAGAACCATTTCATAATGCAAAGAACCCTATAAAAAGCAAAGGGTTCTTTGAGTGTTCGTGGTCCTCTATAGAACCATTTTCTTTTCTAAAGATCCCTCGAAGAACCGTCTTTTTTAAAAGTGTAGAAGCTTCAAGGTATTTGTCATTTTGCAATACATTCACAACCTCGTAGCAACACCCTTGCAACCACCTGGAATGCCATAGCAACCACTTAGCAACACCCTACACATTTAAAAATGACGGTTCTTCAAGGGTTCTTTAGTAAATGGTTCTATATAGAAACAAACACTCAAAGAACCCTTTACACGATTAAGGGTTCTATGCATCATGACAGGGTTCTTCAGGCTGATGGAGAAGGTGCTATATAGCACCACCTAAGGCACATTTTTTCCCAAGCCTTTTTGGACCATTTCCTTTGATGCAATCATCATCAAATTTACACATAATGTAAAGGGCGACAATATTTTTTTAAATGGTCAAAAAACGAAAAACTGAAAAACTAAATTGTCAAAAACAATTTTCAGAGCTGCAGCTATAAAGCCATGTATTATTTAGTCACTATGTGAAAAAAGACCACAGGCCTTATATGTGGTTGACAGTTTCATTCATTTTGTGCAAAAAGATCAAAAATCACTTCACACAAACGTAATCCACAAAAAAAGACCACAAATGAGAGCAAACATGTAAATTCACAACCTCTTTCCAGTAAATCGACGGGTAACGTACGTACGTTACACGGACACGTCCGCGTTTTATGACGTTCGTATGTGTCTTTAGCACAAACACATCACTGGTTTACAGTCAGAAACAACTGTTCATTAAAACACTTCACCAGTGAGTGAGTAATAAAGGGACGTGCTAGTTTCCTCGTAGCTCCGTGTGCTGGTGTGCAGTAGTCATCTCTCAGGTCCATGGAGAAGCTGACAGGCGTGTGAGCTGCATGAGTTCTGACCGATGCTGGCATCTGCTAATGTGGCAGGGTGGTGATCCTCATACTCTGACTTGCAATGGGATACGACACCATCGGCGTTGTGGCGTGACTCATCGTGATGCCCGGTAACGGCTGCGCCATGGACACGGCAACCGGCGCCACAGAGACCGCGACAGGTGCCATAGAAACGGGCGGGGCCATGCCCTGCGCGATAGTCTGAGCGAGCGCGGCGGAGAGGGGGGCGATCTCTGGGTTCAGATGGGGCGGCGGGGCGGTCGGGGGCGCGGCGTTGGCCGGGGGGGCCGTAGGGGCTCCTGCTGGAGCGACCAAGTCCTGCTGGGTGACGGGGCGAGGCTGGAGCCCCGCGCTGCTCAGGGTGGTGTGAGTCTGGGCAATGCCGTGGTTGTAGGAGCTCACAGAGCCAACAGGGGGCGCCAGATTCTGCTCAGACGGGGCGGGGGTGGAGGAGAGAGTCATGACTTTAGCCTGGCTGCGGAACTGAGCGTTTTGCTCCAGCAGGACTTCATTGGTGGCGATGAGATTGGAGACCTGAGGTGTTGGAGAAAAAAACAAAAAAGACACAAATCAATAACAATTTATTCAGTAGACTTGTTACCTGTGAAACTGCCTCAGTTCATTTACTAAACCCTGTTGTAAACTACCTCATACCCCTTAGCACAACACCTGCTCACAGGTAAATACAACAATCTGTCTTAAATGCTATGTAAATATGAAGATAGATATACTTTTATTCATACGCTTTCATATTTTCACTTATGTCTATTTTTCTATTTCTGCCTAATTTATGTAAGTTTATGTATTTATGTCCTGCTACTGTAACTGCAATTTCCCATTTTGGGATCAATAAAGATCGATCGATCTATCTATCTATCTATATATCTATCTATCTGTCTGTCTGTCTATCAATCAATCAGCTGGTCTATCTGTCTATCTATCTATAAACTGATCAATCAGTCTGATTGTCTACCAATCAGTTTGTCTGTCTATCTATCCATCTATCAGTCTGTCTCCCTGTCTTTTGAACAGTTTGTATATCCATCTATCCATCCAGCCATCCATCAATCCATACATACATACATACATCAGTCTGACTGTCTATCAATCAATAAATCAATCAGTCTATCTATCTAGCTATCTATCGTTAACACATCGTCTACAGGAGACAAACAAATATGCTATTTTTATGTAAATCTCAGTGCATATTTTCTATTTATTTGCAGATTTTAACATGTAGGAAAGAAATACAACACAAAATATAAAATGAGCCCTAACATAATTACACAGGCCACATTCTATATCTTAGTTTTTCCCCCCAATATGTTAAATTCAGCAAACAAACAGTGAGTGTGTTCTCTGTTAACTTACTTCCACTTAGAGAGTCAACACAACACAGACAGTATAAACACAAACAAAATATCCTGTTCCACCTTAAATGGTGCAGCAGTTCCGATGTCTGAGGTGCCAGAATGTAACTGCTACTCCATTTAAGGTGGAACAGGAAAATCTGAACAAGAATCTGGTGAATATCTGACTTCAGCTTCATATCACTGAAGTATTAGTGGTGGGTGATAATAAATAATTGCCCCCCTCTTTGAAGGCATATGATGCCCTAAATGTAACCAAAGCCCAGCAGTGAGGAGCTGAACTTTACCCTCCTCTGCTGTCACTGCAGACTGGCAGGGTCGCCTACAGAGCAGCGCTGGTAGCTGTTAATGAAGTGATGCTCTTTTTATTTGAGGGTCCCATTTCAGAGGGAAGATTTCAACCACTAATGCTTGTAACTCTGTTCCAAAGGGCGACACTCGAAAACAAGGGGTAGGGGTAAAAATAAGAAAGGGTTGGGCCTAAGTCACTGTGTATGAGATTAATAATATTTGGCTTTCAGTTACGAGTTATGCCTATATTTTGTTATTATACCTTTATTCCATAAATGACTCCTTTGAAAATAGCAGTGCAACTATGCACACAGTGCACACACAGTGCAATGACCATTAAAAGTAGAACAGCATAATCAGGCGACCTTCGGACGTCTAGAATAATAATAAAATTTCCATGGTTGGACTGAGAGAGACAGGGCTGAGTGATCACTGCAGGGCACAGAGAGTGCAGCCCTCTATCTCAAACCACATCACAGAGAAATATGATCAGATTTAACACGGTTCCAGTCTAACTGACGCTGCCAAAATCGATTCTCTATAGAAAATCTACATCATTTATGATCTCCCTGCATAAGTAACTATGACTAATCTGTTCCTTCACTACAGTTTGTCTTATGAAGCACCTTCAGAGATGCAATTTTACCCTGGACTTTACCCATAATTTAATAGGAAGAGGTAAAAAGCGAACACAAGCAAATTCCGATAAAGCAGACACGTCAATATACCTGCCAAGACCCGGGAAAGGCTGACGTGTGAACCACAGCCGATACAAAGCTGAACGTTTGTGTGACGCTTCTGTTTTTACAGGTGATTTTTTCAGTGTGGTTTTGTAAGTAGAAAC
>NW_023494789.1:50352736-50490236 GCF_904425465.1 Colossoma macropomum
CGCCGTAGAGCAGACCGTCTCGTTCGGTTTAGCCTTTGCGGGGCTACACAGCCTTCGAAGGACACAGCCCCTGAATTGGGACACATCAGTTTTCTTTTGTGGCATACTGGCCATTTTTTTGGCCCACTGTGTTAGTGTGTGTTGTGCTGGTCTGAGTGGATGAGACACAGCAGTGCTGCCGGACTTTTTAAACACTGTGTCCACTCACTGTCCACTCTATTAGACACTGCTACCTTATCAGTCCACCTTGTAGATGTAAAGTCAGAGACGATAGCTCATCTGCTGCTGCACAGTTTGTGTTGGTCATCCTCTAGTCCTTCATCAGTGGTCACAGGACGCTGCCCACAGGACACTGTTGGCTGGATATTTTTGGTTGGTGGACTATTGTCAGTCCAGCAGTGACACTGAGGTGTTTAAAAACTCCAGCAGCACTGCTGTGTCTGATCCACTCAGCACCAGCACAACACACACTAACACACCACCACCATGTCAGTGTTACTGCAGTGCTGAGAATGACCCACCACCCAAATAGTACCTGCTCTGTGAGGGTCCATGGGGTCCTGACCACTGAAGAACAGGGTAAAAGGGGGCTAACAAAGTATCAGAGAAACAGATGGACTACAGTCTGTAACTGTAGAACTACAAAGTGCACCTATATAGTAAGTGGAGCTGATAAAATGGACAATGAGTGTAGAAACAAGGAGGTGGTCATAATGATATGCCTGATCGGTGCATATGTGTGTGTGTGTGTGTATATGTGTGTGTGTGTGTGTATATGTGTGTGTGTGTGTGTATATGTGTGTGTGTGTGTGTATATGTGTGTGTGTGTGTCAAAGTAGGCATTTCTTGTCCTCAAGAGTTAAAAAAAATTAGGCCCTTTTAGCAGAAAACAGGAGAAAGAAGCAAACATGCTGTACAGGTTCTACTGGTGCAAAGAATGTATTTGGTACCATGTTTACACATGACCATGCTGGACATCTCAACTTAACCTAAACAAACAGAACTAGCAGGGGTGTAACGTTAAACATAGTTCAAGGTTTGATACGATTCTGGATTCTGAGCTCCAGATTCTCAATACTTCATATGTTAAAAATGTGTGGATTGTAAACACCACAGACTGCTTTGGGGAAAAATGTGGACTTTAAATTGTTCTTTCAAAACAATCTGAAACATTCAGCATATTGCAGACGACACAGTTCACTGTCAGGCCCTGAATATCTCGAGTAAAGCACACTAAATAGAATTAACAACTAACAACAGGGACTTATTTTGGGGTATTCAATCTTGGATGTATCACTCTTTTTGTATTAAATATATTACTAAAACTGGAAAGAAATATCATGGTGCATCAGTATCACTGTGTACCAGTGTAGAAGATATCGCCTGATCACGCAGCCCTGCAATACACTGTTTTGATTTTCTGATACTGTATTGAAATTGTTGAATAATTTAATCTGCACTAGTTTATTCCCAGTAAACCCACATGGAGCATCTGCCCTCATGTGGAGTTACTCAGGTTTGCTTTAGAAAATTTCTACCTCAGTAATAATTCTGTCTGTACTGGTGTTGGTATGGAAGCTCGTTTCCACGACTAGAAATATTATATATATATATATATACATATATATATAGCAATTTTGGACGTCATAATGAGAAAGTATTCCACAATTATGATTTAGCATCTCATATAAATGGCCTAGTATGTCATAATTACATCTTACTATCTCAAAAATTACATTCAATCTCAAATATGAATTATTACCTCATGTTAATGGCCCGTCATAATTATGAATTACAGTCTCATAATTATGAGTTAGCATCTCATAATTGACTCAGCATCTCATATTTATGACTTAGTATCTCATAAAAATTAGTTTCAGTCTCATTATTCTGAATTAATATCTCATAATTATGAGTTAGCATCTCATAAAAGTGACTTAGTCTCATAATAACGACTTAGCATCTCATCATTATGAGTCAACATCTCATAATTATGACTTAGTATCTCATAAAAATGAGATTCAATCTCATAATTCTAGCATCTCATAAAAATGACTGTAAGTTATGACTTAGCATCTCAATTATGACTTAATGTCTCATATTAATGACTTACAATCTCATAATTACGACTTGCTATCTCACAACTACGAGTTAGTATCTCAAAAATTACATTCAATCTCAATTATGAATTAATACCTCATGTTAATGACCTGTCAAAATTATGACTTAGTATCTCACATTAATTACTTACAATCTCACAGTTACGACTTGCTATCTCATAATTATGACTTAGTACCTTAAAATTATGATTTTCCCATAATGTCGGCTCATTAGCACCTCATAGTAATGAATAAGTCATAACGACTTAGTATCTCAAAATTATTACTTTACTTTCTTTTGATTATGAGAAAATTATCATTATTATGAGATGTTAAGCTATAACTATGGAACACTTTCTCATTATTACGACTTAATAAATGGTTATATATGTTTTGGCTATATATATGAGGCTGAATCGGGCTTCCATAGTTGGTCTGGTTCAGCTAACGTTAGCTAAAATGCACATTAGCTGCCTCAACACAACACATCTGGACTCCGCTACGGTAGCCAGCTGATGTTAACCATAAACTCTATAGATCATTATTATATGTCCGACTTCATATCTGACCACAAGTAAACAGAACCGGCTGGAACAGTTCGAGTTTGGAGCGAATCTGACTAACAAAGGCCGGAGGGGGTCATTAGCCACCGAGCTAACACTAACTTAGCAACTTACAGGTAAACCGGCGACTTACCGCACTGAGCTGGACGGACCACTTAAAAACAAACGAATCTCCACGGTGTCACCTTTCCGGACAGGTCAGAAGGAACGGCGAGCTCCTGCTAAGCTATTTAAAACGTCTCGAGGTTGCCACACGTTGAAGTTGGTCCGACAAACTTCCGTTCGCCTCCAAAATAATGGCTGTGTCCATCGCCAGCCCGCTGCGCCGTTTCGCCGATCTACAAGTCATTTTCAACGGACAGTCTTTGGCGCGTTATGATATGTAGATCGCAGGATCTGCGCCGATCTACAAAGAATGTGAAAGCGGGATATGTTACTAGACGAGGTATGGCATGGCTTGGAGATCGATGGTCACTGTAGCCTCCGTTTGAGATCATGCGACTGTGACAGACAGATAAAAAAATACCCTTCACAATAAAAGACTTTGCTGGTTTAAAAGGGGAATTCCACCGATTTTTCAAAGTTTCTGTATAATTATGTCAATTAGTTGTAAACAAAGTTCTTCAGAGTGGTTTGATGTGAAATGATTCATTGTAGAGAAACCTGCCAACTTAGATTTCTTTACAGTGGTGGTGACCACCTACACGAGTCTTCTCACACGAGTTTATATGGGATGTTGATGATGGTAATAAAATAGTGGAAAATCTAAAAAAGAGGGTTTTTTGCACTGTTTTACCCGGTGTGTACCTCTCTGTGAATGTATTAAAAAGTATTTCATGCTAAAATCTGAAAGCAATCCTAAAACAATGTCTCACACATTATGCAATGTATTTGTCACTATTTCATGTAATAACTTTCTGTGAGGGAGCTTTTAGAGGTGGACGTCTGGTTCCTATCACCACCACTGTGAACAATTCAGACTCTGTAAGTTTCTCTAGAACAGAGCGTTTCACACCAAATCACCCTGAATGATTTTTACATCTTTATCATTATATTGCAAGAATTAAGAAAATTGGTGGAATTTCACTTTGTCATTGAGGATTCTATTGGTATAAGATATTATAAGACATAATGATATTCCAGATGTGGATTAAGTCTAGTTTTGGACTAAAATACAACACCATTGGCATTTAACCATTAAAAATACAAGCTTAGATTTCCACTGTTTTGGATTTATTTTAATCCAATCCAGAGACGTTTTAGGCCTAAACTTTATCACTAAACTATCATAAACAGTGTTTCAGACATCAGGCAGTGAATCATAACCATTTCATGTAGGAACTTTCTGTGATGGAGCTTTTAGAGGTGGACGTCTGGTTCCTATCACCACCACTGTGAACAGTTGTGACTCGCTAAGTTTCTCTAGAACAGAGCGTTTCACACCAAACCACTCTGAATGACTCTGTTTACATATTAACCACTTAATTATGTAGAGATTTTGCGTTTAAAACCAGCCCAGGATGTTTTGATAGAAAAGCAACTGACATATTGAAGAGTAAAACAAAATGATGAAATGAATTGGAACGATAAAACCTACATATGATTTTTTACACATATTTAGTCAATAAAATGATCAAAACCATTCTTTATTTTTTATGTGTAATATACCATTGCTGAGCCACAGAAAGTAGGGGAGGACAATGTATTATTAGATCACAATTTTGGTTTTTGTGATTGTTCTTACAGAAAGCTACGTATGATATGCATCCAAGCTTTCTAATAAATCACATTTTTAATTATGTGCTGTGAGCATTCAGGGCAGCTGATCCAAAATTTAGTGAATGGCTATTTTGATGAATCAAGGCATTTGTGTGACCCTATATAAATAATTTTGGTCAAAATAATACAGGCCAATCTCTAATCATGTCACCAACAGTTTGTTAAAGCTTCTTTAAAATACGCATAGCAAATCCTAATAGGGAATTTTATCCATATTGCGCAGATTCCCCTTCTGGAGTGGCACAAAAACAGGTTAGACTGAAACTCAACTACCATGTCTATTATTCGCTCACCACAGTGGGACAATAGTTTGGTGTTTATCACAATAAAACACTTTCCAAAGCATCACATGGGCTTTTACAATTCAAAACACTGTCAAATGTCCCGTTTTACTTGGCATTTGAATCTGAATTTGACTAAATGGGAACAGATGCTAACAGATTAAGTAGCCAAACACATGTGGAGGGTCAAAAGACATTTTATTTCACACAGAGGTCCCAAAACATCATTGCAGTAGGACAGAAGTTCAGAATAGTTTATTTGTATGTTCACATCCAATAATCAAGGTGCAGGAAACAGACCAGGAATGCAGAGGTAGAAATCACCTGTAAGGGCGAGAGAGATGGTGAGCAACAGCAGACGTCTGATTAAAGTGTGCAAAATGCACACTATATATGCAATACAAGGACCTTAAATTGGTAAAGGACCTTTATACTACATGAAGGTTCTTCACACTCACAAACGTCATTTGAATATGTGGTTCTTTAGGGAACCAAACGTGGTTTTCCTATGGCATTGGTGCAGTTTCTTTGGACATAAATATTCCTGATACCAATGTACAGAAATTGTGTTTTGGTAGTTTATCGAAAACACAATGTATAAATAAGCAACTTTTTTAATAGGCTATGTTCTGTGAAGGTACACATACATTTTAAATTAGACTGAAAATTTACATATATATGCTCAACTCAAAAAATCTAAACCACTAATTTTTTTTTCCCGTTAAAAAAACTAATTATGTATTTTAATTCATATTATATTGGTTTATGTGGATATATAAGCATTTATATTGTACTTTAACACTGTGCAGAAATATCCACCCATTTAAAATAGTATCTGGTACACAGAAATTAAAGCAGGCCAACGTACTGTTCATTAAACCTCACCACAAATTTTAACACAGAAAACAATAATCTTCAAGTGAGCCTCACAATCACAATCACATTTTTATATTATGTGCCATGAGCACCCAGATGACTGTCCTGTGGGTATTTTAATGAAAGGTATGATCAAACAGCAGGACTCACTTTATTCACCAGAGGGCCTCACGCTTTCAAACACACCAGCTTCCCTCATGGCATTGAACTCCTTCACGGAGTCATACTTCTTGTAGAAGTCAGCGTAAGCCTGTTTCCGGGGCTCTGCTACTGTGAACTGCATTAGAAGGTCAGGAGAAGCAATTAGAAAACAAAAAGCATTCCCAAATGCAGATGATTCAGTCTGAACTGTTATGATGACACGACTGACCTTGAATGTAGTTGCAGCCAAAAGGGCCAGACCGAAAGCAATGGGCAAGTGAAACCTCAACCTCTTGGCAAGGAGACCTCTCATCACAGGCTTGGGGAGGGACATGGTGAAATATCTGGAGAGACGGGGAAAATCAGCACTGCAGATGTTTGTATGGGATGAAGCATTAAAGTGTGACTACAACAAAACTGAGTATTAAGGAAACAATATATGTACAGTGCAAACATATTTCCATTCCTTCAGTCTCCACTTTATTAGTATAAAGGAGCCCCTACGGTGACAAGGTGATAAGGCGGGGTCACAAAATAATATATTGAGGCCACACATTAAGTTTCTCATACCTCACGGCCTCGATATACTGATTTGTGGCCTCAATACAGTAAATTTCATTCTAAACAGAGTAAATTGGAGCCTCTATATATTAAATTGTAGTCTATATCCATTAATCCATGGCCTCAAAATATTAATTCGTGACCATGCCTTAGTAAAAAACAATCACCATGTCACCTTAGTGGCTCTGTGCAGTCTCAACACTTTAATGTTGGTCCACCTTAACCTGCAGCTGTTGACGTGCAGCACCGGCCACTTCTGAATGGTGGCTGTTTAATGTCATGACACTGCTTTACTAACCTTGCACTGCTGTCATTACTTACTGACTCACAGGCGCCAAAACATCGGAATAAACGTTATAATAAGATTACCATTCAAAACAGACAGGAGATGCTGCCTCTGCTCGCTTTAGTAAAATTAAATATACAACTTTAGCTGCTGGTAGCCTGACGGGCTCAGCCGTTATTACCGCTTTCCTGCCACAAAAGGTAAAAAATAAACAGCTATAAAAGGAGCAAAGCTACAGAACGCGGTTCTGTATTTGACTATTTCGGCTAAATTGTTCATAAAATAAATAAACAGGTGCAAAGTCGGTGAGTTACACAGGTTAGCTATGCTATGCTATGCTATGCTAAGCTAGGCTAGGCTAGGCTGACTAAACCGACACGCTTCCCGTTGACACACAGCGCGCACTCGGTTAGCATTTCAGCGGAGTTTAGTGCCAATTTCTGGTTAAAATGACCCAAACACTGCCTTAAAAATATGCCAGGAACAAGTTTACCGTAAATACCCAATACACTAAGACATCTGAGCGCGTTAAAGAGAATAAAAAGGGAAAAAATCTCACCTCTTCGCTTCGCGACCTTCACTGGAAACGTCCGCAGCTCTACGGTAACGCTGTGAAGCCAGGCCCGACTACAGCGCGCGGAGAGGGACAAACTGAAGGCGAAGCGAGGACGAGGGCGGGGTGAAGAGCTGCCTGTCACAGATTGTCCTCGCTGCGGAACCGAGCACGGTCTGACTGCAGAACAGGAGGCAGCAGTTTCAGGACTGCAATTCCAGGACCATATGTTTTTCCTTCCTGTCTACCAAACTACTTACAGTTTTAGAGGCTTTTTCCACCCAAATACTACTACTTTATCTAACTTACAGTTTTAGAGGCTTATTCCACCCAAATACTACTACTTTATCTAACTTACAGTTTTAGAGGCTTATTCCACCCAAATACTACTACTTTATCTAACTTACAGTTTTAGAGGCTTATTCCACCCAAATACTACTACTTTATCTAACTTACAGTTTTAAAAGCTTATTCCACCCAAATACTGCTTTCTCAGAATGAAACTTGTTTACTAAGAGTTGCATTTTGTGTAACTGTGTAAAAATAAAGATACAATCAATTGCACATATTGCTTTTACAGTCACTAAATCTCAACCAGATATTTGAGACACAAGAAAGGCTTTGGTGCCATAATATTTATTTAATATATCAACAATAACAACCAACAAGATTCAACAAGTAAGATATAATCCCCCTCAATCACACACACAAACAAGCAAATGGGTTAAAAATGGTCATTTAAAACTGGGATGGTGTCTCTTTTCCACGTGTTAAATGCGGTCCTTATATCCACTTCGCTAGGGAGCAGTGTCGCGAAAACATATGGTCCTGGAATTGCGGTCCTGGAACTGCTGCCTCCGCTGCGGAACCAGAAGTCCAGGGGGTTCAGCTGGATCTGATCCAACTCCTCCCCCGTCGTGTTTTAATTGGTCTGAACTAGAGTGGAGCTGATAAAATGGACAGTGAGTGTAGAAACAAGGTAGAATGAGCCAATAAGGTGGCCTATCAGGGTATATAACATTTAATATGATTTTATTTTAGGTATATTGAGTCATTGTTATTAGACTTATGGAAATGTGTGGCAGTAGTACCAAATCCTTTTAAATGTAAAAAAAAAAGTCGTTATAAAGATTTTTTATTATGAAATTCCAGGATTTAGTTGATAAAACACAGTTATGTGGGTTATTTTGACCGGTCATATGTGCGTCCTAGTGTTTAAAAACGTTCAGCATTTTCAGCTAGAACCCGTCTATCATAAGTACTCTTGAGATGTAGGCCTACAGGACGGACTTTGTACGGGAATGTGAAAAATAGCTTTTCAAGTGTGGCGTTCAGGACGGAGCGACAATCGAGAAATTAAACAAAAACACCAGCAACACCTGCGGGTTTCCCACAGGTAAAAACGCGACAGGGTAGACCAATGAAATGAGTTGTAGGCGGAAAACGTAAGCGACACATACTAGTTTAAAGACCTATAGATATGCTATGATTTTAGATCAATGAAAAGAAGACGTGGGCGGAGTTGGATCAGGTCTGGCTCCACCCCTTTGGACTTCTGGTTCTGCATCGAGTGATAGTTGTGGAGTGGTGGGGCCCGTCACAAGGCCTGGGATTCTATGGGAGGCAAATCCAGCCAAAAACGAAATTAAAATTAAAACAATAAAATGTAAATGCAACAGTGGTGGACAGTAACGAAGTAAAGGTAATTAGTTACTGTACTTAAGTAGTTTTTCGTGTATCTGTACTTTACTGAAGTTTTTCCATTTTGGGCAACTTTTCACTTTCACTCCACTACATTTCAATGTCTAATATCTCACTTTTTACTCCACTACATTATGAGAAATCTGTCGTTCCTTTTGTTTTTTGTGTGTATAAAAACATAACGTCAAAACGAAAGAAGTGTGAAGTAAGAACACCAATCAGGGCACAGCGGTCACTTTGTTTTGAGCTTGTTTTGACCTGTTGGTCATACCGACCCAGTGCAGCACACGGTTCAACATCAGTGCAGCAGCGTCAAATTTTGGGAGAGTCTATTCAACATAAATGATGAACTAACCTAACTTTGTGTAAATAGACCACAATATAGAAATATGTACACATATGCAGTTGTGACTGACGTGTCTTTTTTCTGAATTTATATAAACACTTTAATTTTATAGTAAATTTGTTTCTGCTAGTTTATGTTTATGAACCTACAGATGCAGTTTAGTAAAGGAAACTCATTTGTTAATCTGAGATTAAAGTTTTTATTAAACTTAAACTTGTAACTAAGTTCAAATAAATCTTAAACCAAAATTTTGCTTGTTTGCAAAAAGGTATTTCAGAGCCACTCAGTTCTACCTGATGGAAACTGTTTGCCTTCAGTGTTTTGTGCTTATGATAATTTTAATAGACATCAGCGTCACTAATTAATGACATTCTATTAAAAGATTAGTTTACCAAGAGAGACACTGGAGTATTTTCACCTAAAATGAGTTGATAAAGCAAGAGTCTTATTACAAAAATGGTAACAGGACATCAGAGTCATCTACAAGGTGGACTGACAAGGTAGGAGTGTCTAATAGAGCAGACAGTGGGTGGACACAGTGTTTAAAAACTCCAGCAGCACTGCTGTGTCTGATCCACTCGTACCAGCGCAACACACACTAACACACCACCACCACGTCAGTGTTACTGCAGTGCTGAGAATGCTCCACCACCCAAATACTACCTGCTCTGTGAGGGTCCATGGGGGTCCTGACCACTGAAGAACAGGGTAAAAGGGGGCTAACAAAGTATCAGAGAAACAGATGGACTACAGTCTGTAACTGTAGAACTACAAAGTGCACCTATATAGTAAGTGGAGCTGATAAAATGGACAATGAGCGTAGAAACAAGGAGGTGGTCATAATGTTATGCCTGATCGGTGTAAATAGCACAAAAAAGGGTTCGGCTTTGTTACAATAACAGAACCACTTTCAACAAGGTGCTAAATGAAGCATATACAACACATTCTCCATCAATATTTCCAAGCAAAGAAGCATTTAAGCATGCAAATCATTCTTTGAGTGTTCATGGCTCTATATAGAACCACTGTCTTTACTAAAGAGCCCTTGAGGAACCATCTTTTTGTCTTTTTCACTTCTAGTTTAAAATGTTGTCCACTTGAATGGAGACTGCTTTTGACAGAAAGACAGAAAGAAAGAAGATGAGTAATAATAACACTGTCAATGTTCATCAAAATAGCTCAGCTGGTAAATAAAGCCATAAACACGTGTGTATAACAGTGTCAGTGTATATTTTCTAGACGTAAACCTGCTTCTCCAGCGTTTCTTCTGAAATTAAGGAGACTAATAGTGAGTTTGTGCTCACTATTAGTACCTCTACTCTTCTGGAAAGGCTTCCAGATGTTGGAACATTGCTGTGAGGATTTGATTAAGCATATGTGAGGTCAGGTACTGACGTTGGATGGTCAATAATCATCCCAAAGGTACTGGATGGAGCTCCATCACTCCAGAGAACACAGTTCCACTGGTCCTGGTTTTATACCCCTCTAGCTCACGCTTGGCATTGGGCATGCAGACCTTAAGCTCATTTCTATAGAAATGACCACCTGTGTCACCAATGGACGCATCTTAAAGTAGCTGACTTTACTCATTAGTTTGGAGCCTTCAGGGTGACATGGTGATTATTTTGTAATGAGGCTCGGCCACAAATTTCTATATCGAGATCACAAATTACTATATAGAGGCCACAAACTACTATATTGAGGCCACTACTTAAGACATGGAGGCTACAAATTACTATACTGAGGCCACAAATTACCATATAGGGCCAAAAATTAATATATTGAGGTCAAAAATTAATATATTGAGGCTACAAATTAAGATATAGAGGCTACATATTACTACATTGAGGCCATAAATTAGGATATGAAGGCCACAAATTAAGATATGGAGGCCACACATTACTATATTGAGGCCAAAAATTAATATATTGAGGCCACAAATCAAGATATGGAGGCCACAAATTAAGATATAGAGGCCACAAATTACTACAATAATCTATCTATCTGCCTATCGATCTATCTATCTATCTATCTATCTATATTAAGACTACTAATTACTATATTGAGGCCGTGAATAAATATATTGAGGCCACAAATTAAGATATGGAGGCCACAAATAAATATATTGAAGCCATGAATTAATATATGGAGGCCAACAATAACTATATTCTGACCACAGTTAACTATAATGAGGCCAGAACTTACGAGAAACTTCTGGCCTCAATTTGTTAATTCGTGGCCACGCCTTACTAAAAATTAATCACCATGTCACCGCAGGGGCTCAGCACATTAGACTACTTTTGGACTCGGTGTACTTTCAGCTCCCTCTGTTCTCGGGATTCCGCACTAGTCGGCCGGTCATTCTGCTCCTGAAATAGCCGCGGGAGAGAAACCGAATCCGGCGAGCGGAGAACTGAAACCGAAATCTGACACCGAGTCCGGGGCTCACAGAGCCGGTCAGCGTGCTGAGCTTCACCGGGAACCCAGCGAGCTAACTGAGCTAGATTAGCAGCATTTTCTGGAGTTTTCCTGAATGAACTGGAGTGTAGAGACTCACGGCTTCTTACCGGAGGCAGAGTAAGGGCAGGGTTAGCGGTCTGTAGACTCGTTTATCGAAGTTATTCAGGTATTTCTGATAAGTTTGGTTCCTGTTTTAAGCTAAAAGGCGCAGCGCAGAAGCGCCGGAGCCCGAAAAGCTGTTCGTTTCTTCTGATTTCGGTTTCGCGCCGCCGTCCGCGCGTCTCCTTTAACGTTAGCTAAGTTAGCGGTAGCCCGCGGGTAGTTAGCGTTTAAACTAGTTTACAGTTCATACTTCATCGTATTTCTGCCGACTTTCAGGTAAGAAGCTGTTTCAGCAACGAACCACATGTTTTATTAATGCTGTTCACTCGGCTGAGTGGACCGAACATCTACGGCTAACCACCCCGCTAGCGGTAGCTAGCTTAGCCTGCTAGCCGTAATCATCTGTTCTGCTCTTTTCAGCTCCGGTAAGTTTGATAAAAATGCCTCAGAAGCGTCGCTCGCAGTCCTGGGCAGAGCTGAAACAGGCCGGCAACGAGTGCTTCAAGACCGGGCAGTACGGAGAGGCTGCGTCCCTCTACAGCCAAGCCATCAACATGCTAGAAAAGTCGGGTAAGAAGAGTTTCTACCGGAAAAAACATGCAAAGCCAACATGTGAAGAGAGAGATCTCCATAATTACGACTTAGTATCTCATAATTATGGCTTAGTATTGCATAATCACGAGCTTTCTCCTCATAATTATGAGAAAGTGATTATAAAGTCATAAATATGAAATGCTGAATCATAATAACGAGATGTTAAGTCGCACATATGAGATATTAAGTCATAATGATGAGATGCTGTGACATAATTATGAGATGCTAAGCCATAATTGAGATATTAAGTCATTATTATGAAATGCTGAATCATAATAACAAGATGTTAAGTCGCACATATGAGATATTAAGTCATAATGATGAGATGGTGTGACATAATTATGAGATGCTAAGCCATAATTGAGATATTAAGTCATTATTAGGAGATACTGAATCATAATAACGAGATATCAAGTCGTAATTATGAGATGCTGAATCACAATTATGAGATTTTAAGTCACACATAAGAGATGGTAAGTCCTAATTATGAGATGCTTAATCCTAATTATGAGATGCTAAGCCATAATTGAGATATTAAGTCACTATTATGAGATACTGAATCATAATAACGAGATATTAAGTCATAATTATGAGATACTAGGTCATAATTATGAGATACCAAGTCATAATTCTGAGATATTGAGTTGTAATTATGAGATGCTAAATCATAATTATGAGAGGTTAGCAAGTCGTCATTATGAGGTGAGTGATAATTATAAGATATTGAGTCATAATTATGAGAAACAGTCATAATTATAAGATGCTTTGCCATAATTATGAGCTGCTAAGCTAAAATTGAGATATTAAGTCATAATTATGAGATGCTGAATCATAATTATGAGATATGAAGTCATGATTATGAGATGCTGAATCATAATTGAGATATTAAGTCACACATAAGAGATGCTAAGTCATAATTATGAGATACTGAGTTGTAATTATAAGATACTAAATCATAATTATGAGATACTGAGTCGTAATTATGAGAGGTTAGTAAGTCGTCATTATGAGATGAGTAATAATTATAAGATATTAAGTCATTATTATGATCTTAAATCTCATTTTGAGATACCAGGTCATAACTCAGTCTAACTCATCTACAGGCATTTTACAAACTCATGTTCAATTTTCCCTCTTAAAACTTAAAACAACATTTCTACTAATGTGCACACTTTAAAAAGATGGTTCTTCAAGGGTTCTTTAGTAAAGGTAATGGTTCTATATAAACCATAAACACTCAGTGACTCACTTGCAGGCTTAAAAAGTTCTTTGCATGATGAAATGGTACTTTAAATTGATGGTCATTGTGTTGTAGATTGTTCTATATAGCACATTGGTGAAAAGAGTTCTATAGAGCAGCAAAACGTTCTTCTGTTGTTACAGGCTTGACATTGTCACAATAGCAGAACCCTTTTTGGTGCTGCATAGAACCATATACAACACATTTTCCTTCAATCTGAAGAACAATTTCACCATGTGAAGAACCATTTAAGCATGAGAGTGTTCATGTGTTGTGTTCATGGTTCTAAATAAAATGATTGTCTTTACTGAAGAACCATCTTTTTTAAGAACATTGAGGAACTTTCTTTTTTAAGAGTGTAGGTCAGAGGTCACTAATAGGCGGACTGCGGTCTGAGTCCGGACCCAGACGCTGTCCTATGTGGACCTGGACCTATAACTGATAAACTATGGAGAATTATTTAATTTTGATGGGGTGGTCCTATTTTAATTAGCATAACTTTCCTAGCCTTTACAGTAGCTTTAACGGCCCGGGAGACTCAGACCAATCACATGCGTTGTAACTATCACACGTGACACTACTCAGCCAATCAGATCTGTGCATTATGATGAGCACTGAGACTAGAGTGAGTGACGCCACACAGGGGAGGGTGGAGGCGAGAAACAGCAGTCGGAGAAGAAAGTGAGTCAGAGGGAAGTTATTCCACATGTCGTTCTCTAAAAAGAGAAAACTGACAATAAATGTTGTTGAAATATGACCGAATTGTACTTTATTTGATTTGATATTCAGTTATTGACTGTATAAGATGCTGATATACCTACTAGGCTACTTCAGTAAACAGTATATGGCACTGAGTCATAATGCAAGTTAGACATTATGATGTTCTGGACCTTCGCTTGAGGAAATTTTCTCTAACTGGACCTTATTGAATTTTAATTAAAGACCCCTGGTGTAGGCTGTTATTTAAAAAAAAATGCAGCACTTGCAATTTAAAAATAGCACCACCTTAAATTGAGATTTTGATATAAAGCGATTAATCTTTCAGCCCGAGATCAGAATCATGTGTTTTATCTTCCTAGAAATGGTGTAGCTGAACTTCCCTGCTGACTAAAATAACCTCACTTTACTTCACAACACCTTAAGCAAATACGTTCCAGATACCTTTGGAGCTCGCGGAACAGCTCAGGCTGACAGTAAAGTGTGCCGGACTCACACCTCATGATATTGCTTTCCAGTTTTAATGACTTATTGGATAGATAATAAGCATTACACCTGATGTATGATGTGTATTTTAGCGTTTGAATTCTACTTAGTGCTCTTCACTGATGGTGCCCAGGACCTGACAGTAAACTGTAATGTAAATAATATGAGCTTCAGGTTGTTTTGAGCAGGTTTGTGTTTCAGAAATATGTTTTCTGTCTGATTAACTCTGTAAGGTTCCCTTTCACAGTATTGACTTAAAGGGGAATTCCACTGATAACTGATGCTGATATAAACAGAGTCATTCAGAGTGGTTTGGTGTGAAACGCTCCGTTCTAGAGTCAGAATTGTTCACAGTGGTGGTGATAGGAACCAGACGTCCACCTCTAAAAGCTCCCTCACAGAAAGGTATTACAGTGGTTATCAATATGCTGCCCAATGGCTGAGACATTGTTTTATGATAAGTTTGGCCTAAAAATCTGTTTTTTAAATTCATGCATGGTGGAGGGATACATGCAGGGTGTTGTGAGGGGAAAATAGTACCAGAAAACATTTTATATTGTGTCAGTAAGTTAAAAATTATTTCACACCAAAACACTCAAATAAAAAAAATCACTGGAATTCCCCTTTAACTTTTACGGCACTGTTTGAAAGATGATGATACATGATATATCATTTATTTTTTCAGACATCTGATCACTTGGAACAGAGAAAAAAGAGCCAGTAGTGCTACATTTTAAAAATGTACTATCAAAAACTGTGAACAGTGTTTTTTATTCAATATTTGATACTAAATCCAGTTAAACTGGACTAATTTTGCTCTCTTTAAAATGAAACAGTTGCAGTTCTTCAGGGTCTTCAGGATACATTCAGAAAAGCATCTTATATTGTACTGTGACATAATTGATCACGATAACAATATATACTGTTATATTGCCCAGCCCTTATGTGTGTGTGTGTGTGTGTATGTGTGTATATATATATATATATACAAAGAATGAGAGGTTTGGGGCAACCAATTGTGTTACTTAGATTAATAATATGTATTATAATACATTCTGATACATAATGTATCATGATATGAACAGAGTTTTTATGTTTTTTATACAAAGCTGTCTTAATTATACTCCTGGATATTCTTTTTACTCTCGTTACTGAAACTGAAGCAGTTACTTTTGAGTAACAAACTAATCTGAACATTTGTAGTCCAGTATTTTTTCATTTCATGAAGACCTGAAAGCTTATTGTTGTAAAGCCTCTGTAAAATGTGTACTTCCTCCTGAATGGATGCATCATGATGAGCCATAACCTGTTATGTCAATTCCATTTACAGGTCAGAAGAAACCAGAGGATCTGAGTATTTTGTATTCAAATCGGGCAGCCAGTTACCTGAAGGATGGAAACTGCAGTGAATGCATTAAGGATTGCTCAGTGTAAGTAAGATGATGAATGCCTGTCCTCTGTAGTGGTTGGAGCATTCACCTTACAGTGTATCCTGTTCTTGAGATTTTGACCATTTCAACAGGCACCTTGGACACTGATGATTTACACTACATGTCCAAAACTCTGTAGACAGCAGCGTTTCTCCTGAACTGAAGGGGATTAATAGTGAGTTAGTGCTGCAGTAACTACACTAGATTAGGGGTGCCCAAACTTTTGTTTTGGGGGGTCAAAGTGCAGTGCTTGTGGTGGTCCAAAAAGAAAGAATCAGTACACAAATAAATAAACACGCTAGGTAGGATTTTAAATCGAGTTAAAAAAAAATTTACAAGGTGTTTCATAACATGAAACAGCAGTATGAAGATATTTTATCGTTTATTGTGATAAATTTTGCTGTGATAAACAGTGGATGTTGTCAGTACTTAAAGAACACTGACCGACCGCATCTTGTATTGTGATGTAATTTATCACCATATATGTATGTGTGTGTGTATATATATATATATATATATATATATATATATATATATATATATGTGTGTATGTCATGTAGTCCAGCCTTGACCAGCCCTAATATCTATATACATATCTAACAGGTAAGACAATTGGTTGCCCTCAGTCTCCCACTATCTATATATATATATATATATGGATAGTAGTGGGAGACTGAGGGCAACCAATTGTCTTACCGGTTAGATTATTAATATGACTTGCTTCTTAGATATTACAGTACATAATGTATTCTGATGTGAACAGAGTTTCAGAGTTTTTGTTATTCTGATACAGTGCTGTCTTAATTTTGCTTTCCTTTTGCTTTCAGAGTAACAAACCAAACTAATCGCCGCATTTGTAGTCCAGGTTTTCATTGAACTGCTTTCATTTTATGAAGACTTGTTGGCTTATTATTGTAAAGCCCAGCGCCTTTTCCACAGAGACGAGCTGTCTGTGCGCAGTTGAACGCCTCTGTCAGTAATGGTAGCACCTTAAGGTGATTTGCTTTCTAGAATGGGTGTCTGGATACTTTTGAACATATGGTGCCCCATTGAGACCTAAATACTGTTCCCACTGCAAGACAAAGTGATTTACATTGAACTGAATGATAAGTGGGACTGAGAACGTAGCTTGAAGTAATGCTTTAAGTGTTCAAGCTCACTGTAACATCATTAACCTGGATAAATTATGCTCACTGTGAACTGGTTATAACAGGTCCCTGGAGCTGGTGCCGTTTGGGATTAAATCCTTGCTTCGCCGCGCTGCAGCTTATGAGGCTATTGAGAGATACAGACAAGCCTACGTTGACTATAAAACAGTACTGCAGATCGACTGCAACGTACAGGCAGCTCACGATGGCACCAACAGGTAGGTGCTTGTATAAAGCATGAATCTTAGATGGAGTTGATCTTAATGTGTTGTGGTTTTGAGAAAATATATAAATAAATCAGTGTGATCTCCATGTGGAAATCATGAAACATGATCTGTTCAAATTAAATATCTCACCATTTAGAATTAATAACAACTGCGTGATTATTAGGTCACTTGTTACACAACTACAGGAAAGTACACCAGCAATCAGAAGTCTGGAATTACTGTTTTCATTAACCTTTTTAACTCCTTGGAACCACCGGTGGTTCCAAAACGCACTTCGTCATATTCTTTGCTTCATAACTTTCATATTTCATAAGCTACATCATAAGCTACTAGTCTTCTTTCCAGTCAAATAGATGCGTAATGTAATTTTAAAACTTTATAATAAAAGAAGCTGAACTCAATTTTTTGTGTGTACTGAAAGTCGACCCATTTTTCCACAAATCTGAACTATAAACTGGATCTCAGATGGCGTCTTTTCAGTGATCTGCTCTGTAAAAATACGAGTAGCCCAAAGTATGTGGAAACAGCGCCCCCTTTACTTCAGGTATGAAGTTTCAGGCACAAATGGGGCGACAGTTAATGCTAACCGTACCCTAGAAGACTCTGAAAAGACTTTTGAAAGACTAAAGTCAGACACCCTCTCACATCTAGAGACAATGTCAGTTTGTAGTCACAGACTGTGATTTTGCAAAGACTGGGGATCTTGCAGGGTCACTGTTTGCAGGACTGCACCTAGATATTTGAGATTATTCCCCATCATGCACCTGGTGGAAATTTACGCGCAGATAAACCCGTATGACGTATGCATTTTCTCCCTTGCACATACACACTCTCTCTCTCTCTCTCTCTCTCTCTCTCTCTCTCTCTGTTTATTGCGCTGCTCAAATGCTCTTGCTCTCTCGCGCCCCTGGCCCGTCACAGTTTGCATGAGCCAAGACTTAAAACTTACAATAATATTAAACACGGTTGATTTTGTCGCAGCGTCAAGACGAGAAAAAGACTGACTTAGGACCGCCGTCCTGACCAGCTCACACTAAACGATCGAGATGATGCGACGCGACTCTAACCAGACTCCCCATGATTTTATTCCGACTTTGGAAATTTGTCTGCGACAGTGAAATCGCTTGAGAAGTGGTTTGGTGTGAGGCCGGCTCACAATTCGCAACTTCAGCTTCTTATTCGCAGAATTCTTGAAATATTAAATAAAACATCTATAAATATCAATAATATTGTAATATGTAAATCCACACTAAATATGTTATTGTATATAAAATAATAGACTGATTGCCATTTTTACTCTTATTTATTTTGTCGTTTTGCTTATTTATTTATTGATTGATTTATCTATTACTATGGCTTGTGTGTTTGTACAGAGCCTTGTACAGCACTGGATTAAACCAGGTCATGAATGTAGCACTGACACAGCTGGGGTGGGAAGGGGGAGGATAAAGGGGGTTATGTTACAAACACTGATACGTGTGGTTTTGTATTAATCTAAGAGAAAAATCAATGAAAAATGTTAATTATACAAAAAAAACAGACTGATATGACAAGTGATTCCAAACTTTTGAAGCATGGTTTAAACTGAAACTGGAATTTTTACAAATACAGTTAATCTTGTGTTTTATTTATTTGTTTGTTTGTTTTTTAGAATGACGAAGGCCCTGACAGACATGGATGGACCAGCTTGGCGCGAGAAGCTTCCTCCGATCCCCACTGTTCCCCTGGAAGTGAAGGAGAAACTACTGCAAGCTGCGAGCTCAGCGCCCCCTGCCCAGCAGAACGGCATCAAGGAGAACAGCAATAAAAGTAGAAACCGCTTCTTTGTTATTTCAAGACTTATGTGAACACTATAGTGTCCAAAAGTCTGTAGACAGCAGTGTTTCCTCTGAAATGAAGGGTCTTAACAGTGAGTTTGTGCTGCAGTAACAGACTCTACTCTTCTGGAAAGGCTTCTAGGTGTTGGAACATTGCTGTGAGGATTTGATTGAGCATTAGTGAGGTCAGGTACTGATGTTAGATGGTCAGTTCTGGATCACTCCAACTCAGATGTATTAAATGGAGAGTGCAGTTTTTTATTATAGCCTGTGCTCTTAAAAAAAGATGGTTCTTCAACGTTCTTAAAAAGATGGTTCTTTAGTAAAGACAGTCATTCTATATAGAACCATGAACACTCAAAGAACCATTTCATGCTTAAATGGTCCTTTGCTTGGTGAAATCATCTTCAGATTAATGGAGAATGTGTTGTATATGGTTCTGTATCGCACCAAATAAGGTTCTGCTATTGTTACTGTGTCAAGCATGTAATAATAGAAGAACCTTCTTGGTGCTCTATAGAACCCTTTTTAAAAAGGTGCTATATCAGACCATATACAACACATTCTCCATCAATCCGAAGAACGATTTCTCCATGCAGAGAACTCTCTAAGCCTGCAAATGGGTCTTTGATTGTTCACGGTTCTATATAGAACCATTGTCTGTACTAAAGAACGCTTGAAGAACCATCTTTTTTAAGAGCGTACTTTAAAGAGAGGAAATGTAACCTAATAACACAAAGCTTATGAAATGCTTGTAGATGAGTTAGATCAGTCAGAGGCAACCCGACCTCCATGTGTTGTGACATCACAACCATGACTTCCTGTCAGTTTGGCACACTGCATTCAGGGGTCAAGGCTCAAGCCAGAAAAGGTGGATATTCTGGTCTTCTTGGCCAAAAAATATCAGGCCTGAACCTAAATTTAGGAAAAATAATCGCAATTTAAATCGCAGTCGGAATTTTAGTCGGAAAAGCCACAATTAGATATTTTCCTCGAATCGTTCAGCCCTAGATGGAGCTCCATCACTCCAGAGAGCGCAGCTCCACTGCTGCACAGCACAAAAGCCAACGAGTTCACCTTAAAGAGGCTGAATTCATTCATTAGTAGTGCTGTCTGGATACTTTTGGACATATATGGCTGGTGTCCTAGACAGAGGTGAAGCCTGTTTATGGACTTGTGTTTACTTCCAGTAGAACGGACCTTTTTCACAGTCACTGCGTCGTCACATCCGGCTGTACATCCGTCCGCCTGCACCGTTTAACAGAGCGGCAACGGCGGTGCCTCAGTTTTCAGCGTCCCTCAAAAATCGCCCCTCGGCCTCAGCTCGGCTAACAGAGGAGCAGTTTGTATGTCTGGTAGCTCCTCTAACATGAGCAGAAAGGCGAGTCTGACGTGGCTAAAGCTCGTCGCGCAGAACTTAAAAACATTTGGACTCTGTATGAATCTGCGCGTCTGCCGCCGTGGGCTGTTTTTACCACCGTGTGGCGCTCAGGGGCAGCCCGGTAAACAGAGTAAGCTGCGGCAGACAACAGAGCCACGGACCCCACGTCTGAAAGCGCATCTCCGTGTCAAAGCAGGTGCATTTAGACGGTGGAATGTTTTCCGCAAAAATCCGCGTCTGAATTGTGAGGAATTTGCCTGAGACGGGTTTTGCAAAGCAGAGAAGGAGCGGATTATTATGTTCAACACCACATCACACATCCCTAAACAGACCTGCACTCACTGCGCTTGATTTTGGAGAAAAAGCACTTTTTACAACAGGTGTTGTCACAAAGCGGCTTTACAGAAAAATCCGAGTCCGAGCCGCCATGAGCGTCGCCAAACAATAGCAACATTAGCCAGTGCCCTGAACACCATAGCCAGCTCAGAGACACAGCGTCGTATTTCTACAGTACAGTTACTGATCACTGAGCTGCAGTGGAGACGAGTCAGTGTCTCAGGGTGTTTAATCAAACCTCTGTGACGACCATCTCCAGGATCTTAAACACAGCAGTGAATGAATATTTATTATAGAGCATTTTTAATCACTAATGTGAGTAAATCTGTCCTGTACAGGCTGTTTTCACTCTACAGCTCAGTTTTACTCTTTTTTGATTGGTTGCCTGATCGAGTGGAAACTCAGGTGAGGCTGTTTAGTTAAATTATTGGTGCATTTAGAAACGCAGCAATGATTTCGGGCAGTATCAGCCATCGTTTACAACGCGACCGGAAGCCGTTTAACGCTACTATTTACTCTTCTGCATTAACGAACACGGAAGTGTGAAAATGGTCTATATTTACATTCATAATCCTATGTAGTCCAGAATTAGGCTTAATCCTTGTCTGGGAAACTGGCCCATAGGGTACCTACTGAATGGCTAATTAATGTATAATATGTCAATTTATTAATCTGTCTGAATGTAATGCATTATCAGCAGTTGGTGACGTCAAAAAGGCCAGGCTTCTGAAGGAGGAGGGTAACGCTCTTGTGAAGAAAGGAGAGCACAAGAAGGCAGTCGAGAAATACACACAGTCTCTCGGTCAGGACCCCACTGAGGTCACAACGTATACAAACAGGTAAAACCTTACAGCTCAGTTTTTCTCCATCAAAATGCTGTCACATCTCTGCTCTGTGTAAACGTTAGGGGTGGGGCGATATGACTGTATTTATCATTATGGTGATAAATTATGTCACAAAATACTTTTATGAATATTTTGTAAACACTGTCAGTACTTATACACTGAACAGCTGCATGTTTCTTCACAAAGGGAGCACATTTAGTCCTGTTTAATTGGATTCAGTACAGCACAGAGTTTGAAACATTGAATAAAATCATGGTATTAACTTGGTTTTATATGTTTTTGACTTTTATTATACATTATAATATTTAGTAAGAGTTTCTATAATGATATTATATTTATATAATACATTTTAAATATTATAACTATTATTATTAATCTACATAAGAATTAGAATAGTTTTGGATGTGTTTTCTTTAAATGTAGCACTGCTTTTTTATTGTCTGTTGCACCTGTACTGTGTAAATGCTCTCAGTAGAGGCTCAAAGTTAGGGGTGGGGCGATATGACAGTATTTACACCGATCAGGCATAACATTCTGACCACCTCCTTGTTTCTACACTCATTGTCCATTTTATCAGCTCCACTTACTATATAGGTGCACTTTGTAGTTCTACAGTTACAGACTGTAGTCCATCTGTTTCTCTGATACTTTGTTAGCCCCCTTTTACCCTGTTCTTCAGTGGTCAGGACCCCCATGGACCCTCACAGAGCAGGTACTATTTGGGTGGTGCATCATTCTCAGCACTGCAGTAACACTGACGTGGTGGTGGTGGTGTGTTAGTGTGTGTTGCGCTGGTGTGAGTGGATCAGACACAGCAGTGCTGCTGGAGTTTTTAAACACTGTGTCCACTCACTGTCCACTCTATTAGACACTCCTACCTTGTCAGTCCACCTTGTAGATGTAAAGTCAGAGACGATAGCTCATCTGCTGCTGCACAGTTTGTGTTAGTCATCCTCTAGTCCTTCATCAGTGGTCACAGGATGCTGCCCACAGGACGCTGTTGGCTGGATGTTTTTGGTTGGTGGACTGTTCTCAGTCCAGCAGTGACACTGAGGTGTTTAAAAACTCCAGCAGCACTGCTGTGTCTGATCCACTCAGACCAGCACAACACACACTAACACACCACCACCGCCACGTCAGTGTTACTGCAGTGCCGAGAATGATCCACCACCCAAATAGTACCTGCTCTGTGAACTGTAGAACTACAAAGTGCACCTATATAGTAAGTGGAGCTGATAAAATGGACAATGAGCGTAGAAACAAGGAGGTGGTCAGAATGGTATGCCTGATCGGTGTATCATTATGGTGATAAATAATGTCACAAAACGCCTTTATGAATATACTGTGAATGCTGTCAGTACTTGTACACTGAAGAACTGCATGTTTCTTCTCAAACAGAGCACATTTAGTCCTGTTTTATTAGATTTAGTACAGCACAGTGTATGAAATCACTGCTTTTTTACTGTCTGTTCCGCCTTCGATCCTCAGAGAAACTGAAATTGTCTTAAGTATCATATTTTTTGCCAACCCCTTCTGAAAACCTTCATATGATTCCACTAAGCCATGCATATGAAGACAAATCTACATGGACTGAACCATGTTTAGGTTTTGATGGATCACAAGGCTCCACAGTCATGTGGATGAAATTTCAAAATATTTTTATCGTCTCTAATTCTCCCTTGTCTCTCTGCTCGCAGGGCTCTGTGCTACCTGTCTCTAAAGATGTACAAGGAAGCTGTGAAAGACTGTGAAGAGGCTCTTCGGCTGGACTCGGCTAACATTAAAGCTCTGTACAGACGTGCACAGGCTTACAAGGAGCTGAAAGTAAGAAGCACAGATGTTCCCACTTCTAACGTCCTCCTGCACAGGGCTGTTTCCTTTGCTATTACAAACGTATTCAGCTCCTCAGATGTTTTTCATGAGTTGAATCAGGTGTGACACGGCAGGAAGCAACAGAGCTTTTCCATCGGACGGTGTGGTACAATTGGTACGAACTGGGAAGCTACAAATAGTGCAGACCAGACATAAATAGGGCTGAAAGATTAATTATTTTTATATCAAAATTGCACTTTGAGACCACAATTATCAAATCGCATGAGTTCTGACATCACAACCACCATTTACCGGCAGTCTGGCACATTACATTCAGAGTTCAGGCCTGAAAAAATGGATATTGTGGTCTTTTTGGCCAAAACGCCGGCCTGAAAATTGCTTTATAGAAAATAACCGCAATTGAAATTGCAGTTGCAATTTTTATTATTTTCCCCCCAATTTCTCGTATCCAGTTCCACCCACTAGTTAGGACTCTCCCAATCACGATGCGCTAGGAGGGTGAAGGTTAGCACAGGATCCTCCAAGACCTGAGAAGCACCACCGCATCTTTTTGAACTGCCGCTAATGCAAAGTCATTGTGGCATCACACAAAGTCGAACGCGCTCACAGGAAAGCGCCAACCACCAGATCCATTACGTCAGCTAACAGACGCCTGCGCTGACTAGCATCACACCGAGTGATGGGGGAGACAGGGGGCCATCCTACCCACCCAGAGAGAGCGAGGACAACTGTGCTCTCTTGGACTCCCGGCCACGGATGGCTGTAGCATCACCAGGGATCAGACTCGCGATCTCCTGATGGTAGGGCCAACGCTTAGACCCCATGTGGCAAACACGAGGCCTGTGGGCCAAGTCAGACCCACGACACAGTCCTGTTTGGCCCGTGAAATTATTTTCATTTTCTATACTTATTAGCCCGTTTCACCCTAAGATGCACTACAGTCCCCAGCATGCACTGCAACATAGTGTGTGTTCTGACCCACAGCAGCATCTCTGGGTCAGTGGTTACACAAAAAGAAAAGATGTCTGGTGTCTCGTTCAAGTAAATAGGCCATTTAAAAAAAACTACATAAAACAATTTATTTTTATTTAGAATTATTTTTGGATAAATATTCAGTGCCTATTTTGTTGTTGCAGTTTCGGTATATTTTGAATAAACGATGGCCCGTTTGGGTCATGCCAAATGTTAAGTAAAAATGAAATGAAAACACATCTGGCTCAGAGATTTGCTGAGATTTTTAAATATGGTTTGACACCCCTGGCTTAGACGGTTGCGGCACGCCGGAGCCCCTCAATTGCAATATTAGTCATAAAAATCCACCAATTTTCCACCAAATCATTCAGCCCTGCGTGTAATTTAAATGGCATGTAAAAGTTGTATTATTGTTCAGAAGTTTGGAATCGCTTGAATTTACAATAAGTTCACAACGTGCGTTTTATTATTACTGTTAATTGGAATATTTTGAGAATTCTGTGAACATATATACTGTATAATATCATATATAACAACATCTGGTTACAGTACGTTTTTGTCCAGCTGTCTGCTTTGAGATTTAATCTCCACTCTGGAAATACAGAGTGATTAAAAAAAGATTCATCTGATTTCAGAATTATTGATTTCACTTGTAAATCGTTACAGATCAATGCAGTGAACTGTAAATGGTTTAAGGAGCATAAAGTTTATTATGTAATTGTAGAAGGTCTCAGTATGAACCTCCTCCAGCTGTACAGACAACATCAACACCATAGTCAAACTCATCCCATACTGGATTGAGCATGTCGGGTGTCGCTGCACTCGCGGCTCTTTCAGTGCGATTTCGGAGATCATCCAGTGCTGTGGAACCAACGCCGAACGCTCTGAGCTGTTGGAGCTTCACTGCCCACGAAAATCACACACAGTTATGACGGATTCACTCTTATTGAAGTGGAGAACGCAGAACGCTTTCTGCTCAGGGGTCCCATCTCCTCTCAGACTGAAGGGAGCCATCTTCCACTGATGGCCTCTTTCAGTTGGATTGTGATTGGTTCCTCGGTGCCTCACGGTTATAAAAATATGACGCTTGGAAATCGGATGAATCTTTTTGAATCACTCTGTATTATGTTGACCGAGCTTGGGCTGTAAATTGGCCATACCGCACTGTCCGGTGAAGAGCGCTGTAACTGAGCAATGCAGGTCTAGAATGCAGAAACGGTTATTTGTTTGGTAATTAATGGTCTGTAATCTCTCCTCAGGACAAGAAAGCCTGTGTGCAGGATCTGAACAGCCTGCTGAAGATCGAGCCAAAGAACACAGCTGCACAGAAGCTACTGCAGGAAGTACAGAAGATGAAATAACATTTTGTAAGGCTCCCACAGACATGAGGAATGCAATCCCTCGAGTGCCTCAAGTTGATCTGCCTCTCAAAGCTGCTCCCCCCCATTGAGACACACTCGTTTCATGGAGGTGGATGGTTTGACTTGGAAACTGGCATAGAGTTAAAACGTAATAACATAAAATGGCCAAATGCCTCGTTACCTCCTTCCCATCCAGTGATAAAGTGCATGATGGTCAACAAATTGCTTCAGCATACATACACGCACCAACTCTGATACCAATGCAGCAAAAAGCTTAAAAATTGACCATTTCTTATAGTATTGATCGGTGAAGGACTGACTACCCTATTCCAGTTTCTTTGTGCAAATGACAAATAAGGGTTTGTTATTATTAATGTACTGTCTTTCATTACACTGCACTGGTTTGTACTTTTTGTACTTTTATCAGGGTATAGATGTTTATTTTGAGAGTCTGTTCTTGCTCAGTGATGTAAAATCCACATCTTGATCAAGTATTAATTAATGCAAATAACAGGGCATCATTAATAAAATCCCAAAGTTCTAAACTCCGATGCTCACACCTTTATTTTAGCCAAGAACGCATATTAAAGCCTAATGTACTCGTTTGCTTGTGGACTGTTATACTGCCTATAGAAATGCTTACTGAAAATTATGACATTACAACACCAACACGTAACTCAAGGTGGCGGCGCTTCAGTCTCGAACTGAATTCTAAGGATCAATCCAATTGCATGTAGAACCCCTGAATGGGTACCACTTTAGAATAAGACTACCTTTATAAAGGGTTTATGAATGGTTTAAAATAAGTTCATGTATAGTTATTATTTAGGTCATAAACACTTTGAAAATCATTAATAAGCAGTTACAACACATGAACAAAAAGGTGAGCTGTTATGTCTGATGAGTATGAATATGTGAGGAAGTTGATAGTTTAATGCTGACTGATCGAGAAGAAAGGAAAATCAGTTCAAGATCAAAATCTGAGGTTTAACAGTATAAATGAATGTGGGTTCACTATCAGACAGACATCAGATCACTGTTGCCCTTCAGACTGGTTAAAATGAGTTTATTAATATTTATTAATGATGTCATACACACCTTATAATCATCAATCAGCAGTTAAAACACAAATAAAAAGGGCTATTGATTGCCTAATAGTGAACCTACATTCATTTATACTGTTAAAGCTCAGATTTTGATGCTTATTGATCTTAATCCATCAGTCAGCGTTAAATGACAGCTTCATCACACCTTCATATTCATCGGGTGTATGAGCTCACCTTTTTATTAATGTTATAACTGCTTATAAATGATTTATAGAGTGTTCGATCTAAGTAATAACCATTAATAAACACATTTTAAACCATTCATGTACCCTTCACAAGGGTAGTCTTATTCTAAAGTGGTACCCCTGAATGAATTTATTTCAATTTCGCTATGTATTAAAATCATTTTAGAGTTTCCTGTATTCTACATATTCATGTATGACGAAATACTTGGACAATAAAGAAACCTGTGTTGCTTTGAGACTCGAGACAGATGATATTTTTCACAACTACTTCTAGAAAGGAGATGTAAAATTCATGCATTTGGATTAAACTAATACAGTAAACAGCGAAATGTATGCAAGTCCACAATAGTGCCTTCAGAGCCTTAAAGGGGAATGCCACCCATTTTGAAAAATGTCTGCATTATTACACTGCTGAGTGGTTTGGTGTGAAACGCTCTGTTATAGAGAAACTTACAGAGTCAGAACTGTTCACAGTGGTGGTGATAGGAACCAGACGTCCACCTCTAAAAGCTCCCTCACAGGGAGTTACTACATGAAATGAATACGTTGCCTGATGACTGAGACTGAGTGTGTTTACGTGCACTTAATAATCCGATACCTGCAGAAAATCAGATTTTGTCAGTAATCCGATCAACACATTTACATGCACTTGAGTAATTAGATAATGGGGGAAACTCCAGGTCTACATAAGTCAGACAGTAATCAGATTTCTGCTGTAAAACCAGCCAATAAACTCACAGAAGAAGACGCGACGTAAACATAACGTAAAACTCAAACTTCATGCTGCAGCTTTTTTTTTTAAAAACATCTAGAACAGAGGTCACTAACAGGCAGACCGCGGTCCGAGTCCAGACCCAGATGCTGTCCTATGCGGACCTGGACACCAACCGATACACTATGGAGAATTATTTAATTTTGATGGGGTGGTCCTATTTTAATTGGCGTATCATTTCTAGCCTTTACGATAGCTTTAGCGGCCCGGGAGACTCACAGACCAATCGCATGCGTTGTAAATATCACGTGACGCTTCTCAGCCAATCAGATTTGTGCATTATGATGAGCACTGAAACTCGAGTGAGTGGCGCCACACAGGGGAGGGACGAGGCGAGAAACAGCAGTCAGTGAAGAAAGTGAGCCGGATTATTTAACATGTCGTGCTCTAAAAAGAGAAAACTGACAATAAATGTTGTTGAAATATGACTGAACTGTACTTCATTTGATTTGATATTCAGTTGTTGACTGTATAAGATGCTGATATACCTACTAGGCTACTTCAGTAAACAGTATATGGCACTGAATCATAATGCAAGTTAGACATTATGATGTTCCGAACTTTTTGTTCTTTTGGATTTACTATCAGGGCTAAATGTTGCTCTTGGCAACATTTCAGCTTTGAATTGAAATGTTTTAATTAAAACCAAAAAATATTTTGATGTAATTTATAATTCATGTTTTGAATTGAAATTTTGATTATATTATCAAAAAATCATCAGTTTCCATTCCTTACAGGATGGCCACTAGGAGGCGTGCAGAAATTAGGTTAACAACCCTGTTTGGACACAGAGCCGACAGCATCAAATCAGATTTTGTCAGAATTCGTTAACTGCAGCCTCTGTGAGAGCTGATGTGACCATGTGGTCAGCGTAGTCGTCACCTGCTAAGCTGGTCTTACACTTTGTTGATTTTCTTTAAAAATGTTACCGGCAGTAAATAATCATGTATTAAAATGTGCAGAATGTGTCTCTGTAGAGGATGTGCTAACTTATTCACACTCAGAAAATCAACAAAATATGGAATTAGACCAGGGGTGCACAAACTTCAGCTATATGTGATATTTCCATTAAGATTCACTGGTTTAGTGACCAGTGCAAATTATGATTGCATGTACACACACACCATATATATATATATATATATATATATATATACACACACACATACACACACACACATACATACGTCACAAATCATAATCATCTATAACTGCTACAACTGCCAGATACTCAGTGTATATTAAAAGTTATGCAAGATGAATATGTATTTGTCCACCCATTCGCCATCAACATTCCAGAAGACGTGTGTAGGTTCACTGGTGATTAGTAAATAAAAATAGTGAATAGTAAATAAAATGTCTATATTTGTGTTGTAGTCATGGCGACCCCTGGTTCCTATCACCACCACTGTACAGAAATCTGAGCCATTTCACACCAAACCAGCCAAAAATTGGAAAAATTCTGTGAAACCCCCTTTTAAAAATAACACATTTAGGTGAACACGATGGTCAATAAGAACACAGGGAAATTTGGAACTGATAAAACTTTTATTTCACTTAAATTGTCTTTTACACTTTCCTGATTATAACATGTAAGGTGAAACTAGAACCGTTTAAAAGACATACACAAATCTAGTATTACGTCAATAACCAGGTTGTAGTAGGATTTATTTTTTTTTGTTTTTTTTTTCTATTTTTTTTCTTAAGCTAGTCTAAATTTTTCACAACCACGTGCGCGCTAAGCGATAAAACCGTCACAGAAGCTAACTGTAGGCAGAATACTGGTCAGTAAAAACAAAGCAATTGGAGATACCAGATATACAGACAGGCTCGGCTCCACATTCACTACTGTATTTTTTCTCAAGCGTAGAATAACTGCCATTTGTTCAGCTAAGGGGAGAGACGTTTGTTTTTTTTTTCTTCTTCAGTGCATGAACGTTGTCTTCAGTTGGAGACAGATGAGTTCTACACCTAAGTGGAATGTTATGGTGATGTGACAAGGTATTGTGACACTGAATGAGAACCAACTCTCTCTCTCTCGGGTCTCTCGAAAGCAACCGCTCGTCTAAGGTCCCCCTCGAGCCTGAGCCTGAACCGAGCTCGCGTTTACAGGATCGGAGCACTACGCCTCTCGGCAGCACCTCGGATACAGCCGAAGTCCGCTCCCGGCCGCAAACCACCCCCAGTTCTACACCGACACGAGACTTTCGGTGGAGAGTCACCACCGACGCCGAATCACTGCAGGACTGAGTTTAACCTGTGGCCAGAAAACAGACCCAAACAACCTCAGCGGGAATTTAGTGAAGCCCGGTGAAACCTTGGATTTCACGTCGGCTGGGAAACGGATTTCTGTTCACTGATCGATTGACGGGGCAAACGAAAGCATGAACGGTCAGCAGAGGGTTTCTTAAAGAGAAAAAAGAAAAAAAAACTACAACCAATAAAGTAACGGTTTATGTTTAAGCAGGTTTACATTTCAATTTAAGACAATTATATTTACCTTAAGTTTACAATTTTACAGTCTGTGTTAAACTAAACAGTGAGTAATTACGCGAAGGAAAAACGGGAGAAGCATCTAGATTTTTTTGTTTTTTTTTACTGATGTTACAGCACCTTTATGCCACCTGCACTTCGGAAAACGCGTTAGGATCGTTACAGTTCTCCAGTCTGATCTACGACCTCACTGTTTACTGAAGGAATGTTTTTAGCTCTTCGTTAGAATTGAGTAGAAGTGGAATGACAAAACCTAGGGTCCCTTTTATTTCATTCTCAGACTCATGCAAAAAAAAGTAAAAATGGCGAACATTACACGGCAACAACAGTAATGCATGTTAGTCAGTGTCACAATACAGCCTGTATCCTTCCTTTCTGTATGAGCTCGCCACGGAATTGTACCGCTCGCCCAAGTCCGTTTCAGATTATCCGTGGAGACGCGAGGGGGAAAAATAAGCATCACAGTGTTGGTTAAATTAAACGAACCTTTTTCGAATAAAACCAGCCGTCGCCAGTGCACTGCAGGTGAGAAGAGAAAGGGGGCGCTATAATGCATAACCTGAACACGTTTTTTAAAAAATATTAAAGGGGGTAAAGAAGGATGGTCTCACTATTAAACCACTATTTTTTAATTTCCTAAAGTTTCCCCACACATGCAGACAAATCTCACTCGTTTCCAAATCTCAGCCTTCCAGCAACTCGAAGTCACCCTGTCGCTTGATGTCAGAGGGGCAAAGACTTGTAGGTCGGGTACAATTCACGCTGCTCGTCATACAGAAAGGGGGGTTATGGTGAAGTGGATGGAGCAGGGTACTATGGGCTGTATGTGTAAGATAAAGAGTGTGGGTGGATTTAACAGTGAAGTGCAGCGCCTTTTAGTTCTCCCCCTCGCCGGCGTCCCCTTCGTCACCCTGGTTTTCTGATGTCCACAGCTGCAGGAAAAAAGGAAAAGAAAGCATTATACTCAGTCTGCACAGAACTAGGGCTGGGACCACAAGCAAAAAATGTATACATCAATCAAATTAGTGATAAATATTGATTACTTTTATTATTCAAAATCACAGTGTTTCACAGGAACATATTTAAGTCTAAGTCAGTTTCCATTTGTGCCAGGAGGGGGCGACAAAGCCTCGCAGCCTTTTCAGACCATGTTATGCCAAAAATAAACAAATAAATAAATAAATAAATACAAACAAAAAAGAAACAACAACAACAACAACAACAACTGGAGCTTCAGATCATAGACTGGACAGCAGAATTCGAACAAGCATAAAAAGAACAAAACTAAAAAAAAAGCCCCCCAGTCGGTCCTAGCCACTGATTTCATTGCTGTTGATCAGTAAACTGAAAAGTGGGTCCCAGCTAGGGGGTGGGTGATAAAATATAATAAAACATCATGATATGATACATATTAAACCTCCAAAAAACTAAATATCATAAGCTGAAATGATCTCAATGCACCAGTAGCTTCACATTCGGTCAATAAATTAAATAAATGGCTGTTATTAAATCAAAGAAGCCATGCTAGCAAGGGGTGGGCAATAAGGAAAAAATATGATACATATCAAATCACAATATATAAAATAAATAAATAAATAAATACATACTTAAAAAAAATCAATAAGCTGGAACACCACAACTTAAAAAAAAAGTATTTAAAACATTTTTGTTCAGCGTTTTACACTGCGCTAAACCTAGTTAAAGAGGACCAACTCTGCTCTCTTTGCAGTGAAACATGCGCTTTAAGAGCTCTTTAAGTACTGACGATATCCACAATGTGTTCAGAAACACACATTGTGATGTAATTTATCATGATAACTATAAACTATCATATCGCCCCACCCCTCACAGAACAAACACCTCCAGGAATCTTGGGATCTTGGCTTTATTGTCTGATAAAACGCTTTTCAAAGAAAAGGAAAAACACGTTTGTTTCAATTACCCAACAAGCTTAATCTTAATTTCGGCAAACTGCCCCCAGTAATGTGAATGAATAAGGACGCTGTGGGATGAGTGTAGATACTCACAGTGAGGTTGTCCCTTAGTAGCTGCATGATCAGAGTGCTGTCTTTGTAAGAGTCCTCATTCAAGGTGTCGAGCTCAGCAATCGCTTCATCGAAAGCCTGCAGCGGTGAGGAACATACAAGCCTCAGGTCTTCCGTGTATAAAGGACACTTTCTTTCTTTGTACTTTAAAATGAGGGTATTTTACAGAGATCTTCGGCTATCGTGACACGAAAAGGGCGCGTAACAGAACTGTACTGTCTTCATTTTCTCTTTTTCACTCACCGTCTTTGCCAAACTGCAGGCCTGCTCTGGGGTGTTCAGGATTTCATAGTAGAAAACGGAGAAGTTGAGAGCGAGACCCAGCCTGATGGGGTGCGTCGGCTGCATCTCCTTCTTGCTAATCTCAAACGCCTCCTGGTAAGCCTTCTGAGAGTTGTCCACCGTGGCTGTGGAGTAAAACACAGAATTAATTAAATAGGAATGAAACATCTCTTTAGTGGATACTAGGGGGCAGTCATGGGCTGGAGGCTGGGGAACCGGCCTTGTGACTGGAAGGTCGCAGGTTCGATCCCCTGAGCCGACAGTACGTGACTGAAGTGCCCTTGAGCAAGACACCTAACCCCCAACTGCTCCCCGGGGCACCGCAGATAGGGCTGCCCACCGCTCCGGGCAAGTGTGCTCACTGCCCCCTAGTGTGTGTTCACTAGTGTGTATGTGGTGTTTCACTGCACGGATGGGTTAAACGCAGAGGTAAAATTTCCCCGTTGTGGGACTAATAAGGGTCACTTAATAATAATAATAATAATAATAATAATAATCATAATAATAATAATAATAATAGCAGAGGCGCAGCACTACTTTCATGTTAACCGGATTTTTTTTTAACTCCGAACTTCCTACTTCCCACCTCAAAGCATTCACAACCACTGTTTAACGTTGGAAAAACACTCACAGTGCAGAATGGCTGCTGCATGAATATAAAAGCCTCTTACACTGTTGTAAATAAAGGTTCTGTTCAGGTACATTTTCGTTCATCAAGGTACAAACAGTGTAAATGTTCCCTCAAAGCTCCAACAGTGGTTTTAAAGGTCTGATTGTGAACCTTAAATAAGTTTCTCCAGGTGAAAAGTTCGTATTTGTACCTTTTCATAACCGAATGTTTTAAACAGAACAGTAAAATAAAGCCTGGAGACGAGACGGGGTGTGTGGAGTCAGTACAGCTTAGAACATATCATTCAGTGGATTATGGTTCAGTTATGTTCCCTGACTGAAGGTACCCAGTGACAAGAGGGGCACTGACCCAGAGACAGTATAGCACCTTTTTTCTGAGTGTAAAAGCTTTTACACAGGAATAAGTAAGTTTTCCGTTTAGTTATTGCAGTTTGATCAAGTATTTGTCCCAGTTGGCGTAAACGTTCCACTATCCAAACATCCTCATGTATTTACAATTAAACACAAATAGAAACACAACAGTCTGCTTAGAGTTTCAGTGTGTGAGATTTCAGGGGGATCTTTTAGCAGAAATGGAATATAATAAACAAAACTATGTTTTTATTGGTGTATAATCACCTGTGACTGTGCATCGTTATGCTTTCGTTAGTTCAGAATGAGCCCTTCATATCTACATAGCGAGCGGCTCCTCTTCCACAGAGGCAGCCATGTTGCGGCGCTATGTTTCTGCAGTAGCTCAGAGCGGACAAACCAAACTCTGGCTCTAGAGGGCGCCTTTCTTGTATTTACGCTGAAGTGGCAGCTTGAATTTGGTGGCGCTGTAGCTCCGGTTGAAAGACGTAGACAGAAGAAGAATCAGTGGTTGCTGTCGGTGCTGGCTGACCATTTAGTGTCGAGACATTTGAGAACCCAAATTGCAACAAAGAGAGGATCAGACTATTATTTAGCACAAGATAAAAGTGAGGGGGGGTGAATCCTCACCATCGAAGAGAAAACAAAGAAGCAAAACGAAATCAGGACAGACGACGACAGAAAACCTGACAGACACCGTAGGTTCTACTACGCGCTTGGAAAGGGAGGGGTGAGGGAGGGGGATTCAGCTGGGGTGCAATCTGCAACCTCACCACTAGGTGCCACTAAATCTTACACACTGGTCATTTAAAAAAGCTCAAAACATGCAATTACTTATTATTTTACGGTTGGTGCCGTGTTAATTACAGAACTGGAAGTTGGAGCTCTTGGGAATTATGAACTGGGTGGCCACTGACATGGACAACAATTTTACTTAATCGCAGTTCTTAAAGAATAAACATTTTCAATGTATAATAAAAAAAACATCAAATTAGAGCTTTATCTAATTCAGTTGTTTGGGGTATAAAGGCTTCTCTGCTTGAAATGTTTAGCAAAAATTAAGTGCACACTTAGACCAATCAGAGGCAACCAAACCTCCATGTGTTGTGACATCACAACCACAGTTTACTGGCAGTTTGGCACAGCAGATTCAGGGGTCAAGGCTCAAACCAGAAAAGGTGGATATTCTGGTCGTCTTGGCCAAAATAAATCAGGCTGGAATGTTAATTTATAAAAAAAAACTTCGCAATTTAAACTGTAGCTGCAGTCTTAGTAGGAAAATCGCAATTAGATATTTTCCCCAAATCGTTCAGGCCTAAGGAAAGCTCCCGCGAGCACGTCGACGTCACCTGTACACTCAGAAAAGACAGCTGAAGCACAAGGAATAACTAAAGAACAGTGAAATTCAATGTCCTGAAAGACCAGCTACTCTGTTCTCAATATCCTGTAGCTACATACTCTAATAATTTTAGTAAGTTTGTTATTTTATGTATTTATCTACAATTTTTCAGCCTGTTGTGTCCCCTGAGAGGAGGAAAGGTTCTTGGGAGCATAAAAAAAGTATTTTTCCCAAATATATCAATTTCCAAAAGCAATAAAACAATAAAATGCATGCTACCGGACATATTTCCCCAACATCAGAAGACCAGGCATCTACAGCTTCAGCAACCACTGTAGAAAAGAAAGGTACTTTCCAACTAAAGAATCGTCGTGAGCCACTTCATCACCACAAAGTGCATCAGAGATACCATTTAATAATAACCCCTCGCTGCCCACCCACAAAATGACGTAGTCAAATCTCCAAAATTAACTCAGTAGGAAGTCTGTCTTTTACTTCCCTATTTGATAGCAGTTCTACTGTCATAGCTGATATATGCCAGACGCTTCTCTTCTGCATTAAAATGAGAGAATCAAACCGAAACACGTTCCACTCACATTTCTTTGACTCTCCAGATGCCACCTCAGATAAGTATCTGTAGTAGTCTCCCTTCATTTTCAGGTAGAAGACTTTGCTCTCTGCCTGGCTAGCGTTGGGTATGAGGTACTTCTCCAGAAGGCCCTGCGAGGACAGAGGAGTTGCGCTGACGTCAGAACAAGAGCATTAACATTTACATCAGAGATAGACATTATTAGCCTTCGCAGAGTCAGCTACAGCCTTTAATGACGTGCTAACTGCAATACACACATGAAATGAAATTATATTAATAATACAGGGTGACTCGAAAAGATTCATTCAATTTCAAAATGATTTATTTCACATGTAAATCAGAACAATGCAGTAAACTGTAAAGTTTATTATGTAATTGTACAAGGTCTCAGTCTGAACCTCCTCCTGCTGTTCGGACATCATAGTCAAATTCATCCCATACTGGATTGAGCATGTCGGGTGTCGCTGCACTCACGGCTCTTTCGATGCGATTTCGGAGATCAGGCAGCGTTGCTGGGAGCCGCGGCACAAACCGAATCCAAAAAAAGTCACACGCCGTGAGATCTGGTGATGCTGGTGACCTTTTTCTTGGAACTGTTGGTACCAACGACGAATGCTCTGAGCTGTTGGAGGTTCACTGCCATACTGATAATCAGAAACTATGACCCCTCTTTCAATTGGTATGTGATTGGTTCCTATGCGTCTCACGGTTGTAAAAAATTGGATGAAAATCGGATTTGAAATTGGATGAATCTTTCTGAATCACCCTGTATACATGACCAATCGCATTCAATTTAAATATGCACCCTGAACTTTGTCCGAGTGTGTTTTCACCGTGCGTAGCAGGTGCTCCATTTTCTGACCGTGAGGCTGTTCCTAACTCTAACCTACAGTCTGAGACGCCTCTCAGTCAATATTCTCAAGTGCTACTGCTGAGCGGCACTTACAGACCGTTTCGTTATGTCTTCCTCTCTTAAAATGACATCAGAGGGAATCTACACAATACTGTAAACGTTAACCAGACAGAAAACACATTTACAGAATGAAAACTCACCATTTAGTTTTTAGGGGTTTAAACCTTCTTCCAGAACAACCTGAAGCAGTGAGTAAATGACAAACTGCATTTAAATAGTCTTGAGTATGAAGGAAAAGCTTACCATGTTAAGTTAGCCTAGAAGCTACTGTTACTGTAGTTTATTACTGTAATTAATCCTTTGGGCTTTTCAACTCGTTCTTGGAAGAAGTAAAATTAACTGAGTTTTGTATGGTTTTATGAAAATTAACGTTTGGATTAAATGATGCATTGATAAAATGGTAGATTACTTGATTACTAAATGATTGTTAAGAGCAGCCCTCATTTCCAAACAAATTTCATTCTTTCGTGGTCACCAATCAGACACAGGCTCAACACCATTTCTTATTTTACCCCTACTCCTTGTTTTCGAGTGTCTCCTTGCCCCTTGGAACTGAGTTACAAGGTGTAGTGGTTGAAATCTTCCCTCTGAAATGGGACCCTCAAATAAAAAGAGCATCACTTCATTAACAGCTACCAGCGCTGCTCTGTAGGCGACCCTGCCAGTCTGCAGTGACAGCAGAGGAGGGTAAAGTTCAGCTCCTCACTGCTGGGCTTTAGTTACATTTAGGGCATCATATGCCTTCAAAGAGGGGGGCAATTATTTATTATCACCCACCCCTAATTCTTCAGTGATATGAAGCTGAAGTCAGATATTCACCAGCTTCTTGTTCGAATGTTCCTGTTCCACCATTTAAGGTGTAACAGTAAATTTAGCCAACTAGCTACCGAGAGATCAGCTACTACTAGCAAATTTCTTTGGTCGCTTGTGCTCCATCTTGCTGTTTTTACTTTTGTTCTCATAACTCTGTTTTTAGAGTTTCTGAAAAACCTCTGTTTAAAGGGTCATGTAGCTCTAACACTTCGCTCTACCCCTCTATCTCGGCAAAAATCGGGACCCCCTACTCCTAGGCGTGAATGTGCAAAATAGAGGGGTATGGCTAAGCGGTAGGGGCGAGGGTTGAGATGGGATTGGGCCAGATATTCCTGCCAAGTTTAGCTCCAACCTGCATCTAACAAGCTGCCACTTTATACCCAACACCTCTGAATGGCCTTTGAAGATATAAATAAGGTGAGACAGATTGGGGCTGAAACTAGACAATGCAGGAAGGTTCCTGCATTGTCTAGTTTCAGCCACAATCTGTCTCGCCATATTTAGCAGGTTAATGTCTTCAAAGGCACTTCCCCACCCACACTGCTTTTGGTCCAACACAGCATTTCTTACCAGCACATCATTGCAGATGTCCTGTAGCTCAGTCTCAATCTTCTCACGGTACTCGCGCGCCATTTGCTGCTTCTTCTCGTTGCCCTCCGTCTTCTGCTCGATGCTGGAGATGACCCGCCAGGAGGAGCGGCGGGCGCCAACCACGTTCTTGTAGGCCACAGACAGCAGGTTGCGCTCTTCGTTGGACAGCTCACCTCCACCCTCTGTGACGGCCTTCATGGAGGCAGCCATGTCATCATAGCGCTCTGCCTGTTCGGCTAGCTTGGCCTTCTGCACCAGGTCGCTCTTGTCCATGTTGATGCTGCATTGAGAAGACACTGATGTTAGATGCAGATACACATGGAGCATGGACTCAATAGTAGAGGTGGGCAATATGGCAAAATGTAATATCACGATACTCGATACACCATGGGTGAATACTTTTGACATCTGACAAGCTAGAACAAAGAGAGTAGTGCCACATTTTAAAAACACTACCAAAACAGTGAACCCACTTGTATTCAACATTTCCCACACTGTGCTGCACTAAACCCAACTAAACGGGACTAATTCTGCGTTTTCTCATCAAACACACAATTGAGAATAATTTTTACGCACTGACAATATCCACCATTCGCTCAGGAAAGAGTAATGAGACATTGTTTAGAAATCTATGTTAACAATAAAAGAGTATCATACTGCCTAGCTCTACTCAACAGCCAGGTTTTCATTCAGCTCAATTCAAGCAAGTGACTGAAATGTCTAGGGCTACGTTTACACAGCAGGTAAAAGTGGCCCAAATCTGATTTTCTCACCAAATCTGATTTTTTGTTTGGCTGTTCAGATTATCTTTTAAATGTGATCTGTAGGAGACATCAGTCTGAACAGATCAGCTCCTAAACCGACCCGCATGCGCAAAAGAACAATTCTTCACGCGGCTCATCCAGAGGTAAACAATCATGACGGCCAGCGAACGCCAGTCGCTCCCAGAGCTTCGGTTTCGTCTTCGCCAGCATCACAGGAGCGAGTATTAAGTTCCAATGACTGACAGCTGGACTCGTCACCCAGAATGTGTTCGAGTTCACTGTAAAAAGGGCTCGTTATTCGGCCACTTCTTTGGTTCGTGTCCTTGGATTCTTTAAACTGTTCTCTGGCGCTGCAGCCTCGGTCTCCTCCGGCCGCGTTCGGCCTTTCGTTCGAAACCTCTTTGAACACGGAGCCGTTTGATCAGTCTCTTCTAATTTTTTGTTACAGAAACATCAGCCTAAATGTTTGAGTGTCAGCAGCGTGAAATTATGACGAATGTCGAGTTGGATTGAGGTAAAAGTCACATGAATTCCGATCTGGCTGTTCAGACTGAGTCGCATTGCCGCAGATCGGATACGTATCGGATTTCAGTACCACATATGAAAGCGTCTCAAATCAGAATTGAAAATGTCAGATTCAATGCGTTTTTTGCTGTTCACACTGCCAAACAGACTCACATCTGTGTCACATATGAAGGAAAAGATCGGATTTGGGCCACTTTTACCTGCTGTCTAAACGTAGCCAAGGACTGATCTCAATAATAATGTTGATATTCGTTTCCTTATTTAGTATTTGGAAGCTTCGTCTTTTGTTAAAACTTTTAGAGCCCAACAGAATTCAAGAAGAGTTTCATGGACTCCCAGGAGAAAACAGATTCACAATAAATATCACGTTATACAAAGTAATCTAAGCTAAAGGCTGAACCACACTAACCCACAATTTCACATCACCCCTTTTTAAGCAAATAGCTTTTCTAATGCTACTCCTCATATTTAAGTACCATGACACGTCTGACCTCCAAAAAGGGAGGGCGAAAAAACTCCATCATGTGCGCTGTCAAGCAATTTGGTCAGAAGTTACGATAATAAATATAGCCACAAGCGGCAATTTGCGGGGTCCAAGCTTGCTTTGCAAGTTCGCCCAACATTGCTATCTTGGCCACGACCCTTCTTGAGTACATGTCAGTAAAGATTCGTACATATATATGATCTTTCAACGTCATTTAAAGACCACATACATATTTCGTGCGCGGACCCTTAATAATAATACAAAATTATTGCATCGTTTCTCAACCCAAGGCACAAACACCTGCGAGTCACTATAGATATAGTTAACCATGTCATAGAAACAAAAGCACGAGATCTTCTTTCTGCAGCAGCACTAAAATGGACGAGAGCGCAGCACCTGAACTGCACCTGAAACCACCACGGGGTGGCCAAAAAACCATGAAATGACAACACGTCTGCCACCTCATTCTCGACTCACAATCGATGAATGTTATTTGAATAATGCAGTGAAAACTCTAATATCAAATTTGACTGAAATGGTAATTTATAGAATATATGTATAGTTTCCTTCATGTGTAACAGACAACAAAACATTAATTACCACAAAGAAAGCCTACAGAATATATATCAGGGTGCCAAAGCGCAATGGCTATTATTGTAACCAAAGAAAATTCATAGTTTTCAAGTTACATGTAGTATAAAAATGTTTATTCTCGTATTTTGGTGAGAGTGTGAGCCTAGGCCAAACCAAACATCCTCACGGGCCAATTTTGGCCAATGAACCACACCTGATCTAGATATTATTGCAGATCTACTGATAAATTTGCTAATCAAGAAAAAAAAGACCCAAAATGCAAAAAACATCAGTAACAACTACAACGTTTATGCTGTTGTGCGGCACAAAAATAAACAAAATCTCTACACGCATCAAAATCAGAGATAAACCTTAAAAACAAACCTTGAATTCGACCAATCAGGTCACTGATGTCTAACCAAACCTATCAGAATCAGTCTATCAGTCTCCCTGACAAAAACAAATGAAGTCAGAACGACATGAGCATCTGTAAAGAGCTGTAACTGGCAGACGGTACGGACTGAAGTGCTCTCAGAGAAGAAAGCTCTGATGTTGAATTTTCTCGTTAGGTGCCAAACCATCATAAAAAAGCGTTCACCACCAGCGAACTGCTTGGAAGCAGACAAAGCCTGTTTAGAGTGGTGGCTCTTCTGATTAAACAATCACTCTTCAAATATTTCAGACAGAATGTACAGCAAGACACTTTACCGCTGAAAAATACCCAAATAGATTTTATGGTCCAGCCCGAACTCAAGGTATCTGATCGTCTTCCAGAGCCTCAAACATGTTCCGTGATTATTAAGTCCACATTAAATGCTACTGGCTTTACAGCTGGTGTTGTAACAGCTTCAGGCCAATGTTTGTCCACTGGTGCTACGCTCACGTTTACAAGCTCTATTCTGATTCTTCAGATATGATCTTTCTGCCCTGTTTGCTTTCGTGTTTTGAAAGGTGATCTATGCTCAACATTGTAAACATTAATATAACCGCAAACAACTATTTTCTATATAAAGGCAGAGTGGAGTAACCGCATCCTGAGCAGAGAATGAAGCCACGTGTGTCTAATCTGAGCTTCTGTGTTTTGCCTTCATAGCCGGTCCAGCCTCGCGTGCATGTTAGTCCCGTCCCTGTGAAAACGTCGCCCCTCCCCATGTTTTGTTTTGCCGTCCCTAGACAGTGACCACCCACGCAGCATTGTGTGGGCACCACTTAAGGTGGAACGGGAAAATTCAAACAAGCTAAGGAACCAAATGTAGTCTTAACTGCTGCACTTTTTAAGGCGGAACGGGAAAATTCGAACAAGATGCTGGCGAAAAAGAAGCAGCTTTTAAATGCATGAAAACGGATGAGGAGGTCGCTCCTGCTGGACATGTGAGTAACTAATTTGTTTTTGCTGTTTCACAGAATCAATGGGTCAGTATTGTTTGCCCTGTTTGCTAATGTTTGTGGTAGCATCTGGTTAGCTTCACAGCAGCGAATGTAGCGACAGTTTGCTAACCCACAGCCGAGCTAACGTTGGTTACATTACTTGCTGTCTTGTTCGCTCTGATGTAATGTCATAGTATTTGTCTGTACAATATCTGTGAAGGTTTTATGGCCACAAAAAAAAAACAAAAAAACCCGTGGTTCGCCTCAGCAATGCGCATCCATGAATTTTGTGGGGGGGGGGAGCTTCTGAAGGAGTACTGAAGGGAGGGGTGTATTTGTTTTGCTGTTGAGCTAAAATATCAACAACTGTTCTCCAGAACCATGTCGTGCACGTTTAAGTGACTTATCTGTCACCAGTCCAGAATGCACATATTTTCAGTAGGATCACACGCACGATACATCACAAACGACATCATATCTGTGAGACAGCCCACCTGTGTACATCAGACAAGGACTGAATTTAACAGATCACGATAAATGTACATCCTGCTGTATGGTGGGTGCAACAGTGCTGTGCCAGAAAGTGGCCTTCCAAGCAGAGAAGTTTGCAAAGTCTGTATGCAAAATCATGCAAATATTTACTGCATACTTAATGAGTTACGCCGCAAACAATAAACTGAGCCAGATTTCATCAGTCAACTATTGTAATGCACTCCACACTGTACAGTCACGACTGCAGGGCATGTAGATATCAGTCGCATTGCTGAATAGATTTTGAATACTTCTTCTACAGTGTGGACGACTACGGTGTCCAGGTACTCGAGTACTCAACTGTGCACAGTGGCAGTATCGGAATACTGCTAATCACTATTTCAGTATTTGTTAGGATTGTGAAAACATACTAATCAACAGCGTTTACATGCACTCAATAATCTGATAACTGCAGAAAATCAGATTTTGTCAGTAATCCGATCAACATGTTTATATGCACGTGAGTAATCAGATAATGGGGGGAAACTCCAGGTATACACAAGTCAGACAGTAATCAGATTTCTGCTTTACAACCAGCCAATAAGCTCAGAAGACGAGACGTAAACATAACGTAAAACTCAAACTGCATACTGTGGCTTTATTTTAAAAACATGGCAACACTTTACCTGAAAATATGAACATACATACATCATATTTAAATCCTTTATTTCGTGTTTAGCTTCAGCACCGCTCCAACAGCGTTTTGCTGCATCTCCTGACATCCACCGTCTGATCTCGTGCATGCGCAGAGTGAGAAATCCGAAAGAAATCAGAGTGAGAGTTTACATGCACTGAGAAATCTGATTACTGAGCTAAAATCCAGCTCTCTATCAGCTTTCTTAATTGGATTTCTAGATCGGAGTATGGTGTTTACATGACCATTTGAACAATCGGATAACTGCAGAAATCAGACTATGTTCGGATTATTGCGTGCATGTATGCGCACTCAGTGATTTTATGTAAAACATGCTCATATTCTGCGAAACAAGTGCCTTGAAGCTGCACCATGTATGTTTTGGGGATTTGGAGACCCCTCTGGTGGAAATACGTAAGTGCATGCAACATGCAGAACATTGTGACGTGGGTTGTTTCGTCCCCCCTTTCCCAAGCGGATGAACCTGACGACTAAAAGAGAATTCAAACAGAACTCAGTCTTTGATTCATCACTATGTTGATTCTGAGATCATTTGAGGCCTAAATATCGAGCCGGACCTTCTTTTCCAGCCTGTACGTGTGACGTTGATACGTAAAGACGTACAACGTGGTGTGAAAAACTCAATGCCTCCGACTTTTAAACGATTATTTCAGCTCTCAGCAGCTCACGCTCACCATATTTTAGCCTGTTTTTATTCTCCTCACTCAGTAATGATGCTTCTTTCAGTTTTAACAAGAAAAAACCACACACTGCTTTGTGAGCATGACGTTAAGGATGTGACTGAGAAGTCAGAGATAGTATGACTTTTATTGTGAAATAGTCTGATGTTCAGTCCAGAAAGACTTAAAGTACATTTCTCTGATGATCTGCCGGCAAATCGCCCACTGTAAACAAACACCTGTATAGAGACGACGAGTCTCCATCAGCATTGTTAGCGGTTAGCTGTAGTTATAGCTCATCTAAGGCTATGTTACACATCCAACACTAAAACAATGAGTGTGTATACATACACTGAATAATCCGATCATAACTGGATTTCTGCAGTTATCTGATTATTCAAATGGTCACGTAAACACCATAGTCCGATCTAGAAATCCGATAAAGAGGCTTGATTTTAGCTCATTAATCAGATTTCTCAGCGCATGTAAACTCTTACTCTGATTTCTTTCTGATTTCTCAGTCTGCGCATGCGCGAGATCAGACAGTGGATGTCGCGAGACGCAGCATCTCACCAGAAACTCCCACTGTCATGACAGATTTGTGAAATGTTCCACTGTTTGGTGATTGAGTGTCGTGTTGACCATAAAGGATAGTTTAAAACAGCAACTGACCACTCAGGAGCGAAAAATCAGCCTTCAAACTGGAAAGAAATAATGATTTGATATTTATCGTGATGTGTATCGATATCGACCGATACGAATTTTTTTTTAGGCGATAATATTTTTGGCCATATCGCCCAGCTCTAATCTGGCGTTAGCATCACTAATTACAGGAGTCCGTCATGTGATGCTAGCTAAATTCATTCTTGCTGTAGTTGAGTAGCTTTTATAGCAATTTTAATAAAATCACACCAACAACCTAAACATTTCTTGTTAAAATGAAATGGTTAAAGTTTATTGAAGTTCATCATACAAACTACTGTTATCGCAGCCTAATGCTGTCATTAGGCCATCAGGCAGGGCTAGACTTTAATGTCTCTTCTGTATTTAACTGCCCTCGTTCACACAGTGCGCTTTATCAGTTTAGCAGTTCTTGTTCGATCCCATTTTTAAAAATAAATTGTTGAAATTTAGTTTCACTTCATTGGAAGAAAATGTAATGTATGTTAACTGTATTTTCCTATAGATGTTCGTTAGGAAATATTATTTTCTTAATTAATCGCTAATCAACAGATTAACTTATTACTAAATAACCAGCAGAAAAGTGTCCATTTAAACATGAATATCCAGAAATGAATCACAAAAACATCTAAATAGTAGTTATTTTTCAATGACCAACATCTGTTGAAGTGTTATCTATTTACAAACTCCTCTCTCTCTCTATAACACATACATATATATATATATATATATATATATATATATATATATATATATATATATATATATATATATATTTAGCTGCTGCCGGAAGAAAACCTTGTATCTCCATTTTTCTCGTTTTTCAGTTTTTTACAGCTGAAAATGCCTGTTGCTCTTTACATTGTGTGTGAATTTCAGGATGAATGGACCAAAAGAAACGGCCCAGAATGACGTGGAAAAAATTCTGGTTCCATTGACTTCCATTAAAAGTACAGTAGGTTTTTCCTTCTCCTGTAAAGTTACCAGTTTTCTTCCAACAACAGAAATATTTTATATATAGATTAGTGCACACAAACACTGTACGTGCTTTTCCCCTACATAACATTTACATCTTGTATGTAAGTCACACGTTACTGGCCCGCTGTTACTCAAAGTCAAATAGGAAGTGAGTCTGTCACACCTACCACTGCAGAAAACCTCAACAAGGGCAGGAGCACCTTCACTTCTCTTTACCAACTAGTTACCAAAAGTTTACACAAAGCTTGAAGAAAAAAACTTGATCTACCTTCAAGAAAGGTTCAAAGATAACTGACTTATTTACCTTATTCTACTATTCCCCCTCATTTGAAAGCAAGAATAATCGTCCCCACCCGTAAAACCACTAGTCAAAAGCTGAGATGTCTACAAACCAAAAGATTTTTTCCATCTTCATGCTGTGGTTCCTTTATGATCTAAATTAACTGCAAGACATTTTCTGTTGCAGCTACGATGACTTTTGCTCATCTATTAATTTAACATGCACGTCATCATAACTTTTATTCATTTTCAAGGTGAAATTCCTCTGCTTTGTCAAAAAAAACCTGCAGAATTTATGGTTAAGATGTAAACAAACTCATTGAAAGCAGAGAATGACTGACAGCAAGTCAGAATTCATAGTGGTGGCAACTGGAACTGGACGTCTGATGAATTTAATGCCTCTAAATAACCACCTCACAGAAATTTAATAGGTGAAATGGTCAGGGCTCATGTCTAGGACATTGTTTTATGGCAGATTTGAAAAGGTTTTGGTCGAGGCAGAGAGGTACACGCAGGGCACTGAAAGACAAAACAGTTGGAATAAGACATTTTTTTCAGGTTTACCATAATCTGTATCACATATCGCTGCTGTTGGAACAAAACCTCGTTTCTCCAAAATGGTAACTTTACAGGAGAAGGAAAAAACATACTTTACTTTTAATGGAAGTCAATGGAACCAGACTTTTCTCCCAAGTCATTTTGAGCCGTTTCTTTTTGCCCATTCATCATGAAATTTACATGTAATGTAAAGGACAACAGGTATTTTCAAATTATGTCAAAAAATGTAAAACATCAAAAATGGATACACGAGGTTTTGTTCCGACAACAGTGATATACAACTCTAGACATACAGATTATTCTGAATAGTAAATAAAATGGCTATAATTGCACTGTTGACACCTGCTGGTTCCCATCACCACCACTGTGAAAAGCTGAAAAGTTTCAAACCACTTCACATCCAACTATTCATGAATTAATTTACATCAACTACTGAATTCTGCTGAAATTTTTGAAAAAATTGGTGGAATTCCCCTTTACGTTTGCGTGCAATCTTTGAAATGACTGAACAGCCTCAAACGATTCAGCTTCTAAGCTAAAATCTGAAGAAGTTGCCCTCTGCTGTGAGCAGCGTGGCTCACAGATAGAAATCTCTGGTGAGCAAATCGCCACGACTGGCGCTATTGAACAGACACTCTCTGATCACGGCAGGAAAACACTAGCTGGCACTTTAAAAGCACTCGCACTCGAAGTAGCCATGATCGGACAGTGATGTAATCCTTTCCCAGGTATCTGACTATTAGCTACACTCTTAAAAAGATAGTTCTTCAAGGGTTCTTTAGAACCATCTGCATGGTTGTATGGTGAAACGGTCCTTCAGATTGATGGTGATGTATACAGTTCTACATACAACCTTTTTGAAAATGGTTCCATGTAGGACCATAAAACGTCCTTCTGTTGTTACAATGTCAAGCTTGTATACAACAGAAGAACGCTTTTTGGTGCTATAAAGAACCATGTAGCCATTGTACATCATTTCACCATGTAAAGACCCATTCCCTTTACTTAGGAGAGAAAAAATAAATAAATAAAAGGTTCTTTAAGTTAAGTGTGTAGCTGGCACTTTAAAAGCACTCACACTTGAAGTAGCCATGATCGGACAGTGATGTAATCCTTTCCCAGGTATCTGACTACTAGCTACACTCTTAAAAAGATGGTTCTTCAAAAGGTTCTTTAGTAAAGGGAATGGTTCTATACAGAACCATCTGCATTACAACCATCTCAGGGTTGTATGGTGAAACAGCCCTTCAGATTGATGGTGATGTATACAGTTCTACATACAACCTTTTTGAAAATGGTTCCATGTAGGACCATAAAGCATCCTTCTGTTGTTACAATGTCAAGCTTGTATACAACAGAAGAACCCTTTCTGGTGCTATATAGAACCATGCAGCCATCATTTCACCACGTAAAGAACCATTTAAGTATTAAATGGCTCTAAAAAGAACCATTCCTTTTACTTACACCTGAAGAACCATTTTTTTTTTAAGTGTGTACCTGGCACTTTAAAAGCTTTCACTCAGTGATGTAATTCTTTCCCAGGTATCTGATTATTAGCTACACTATTAAAAAGACGGTTCTTCAAGGGTTCTTTAGTAAAGGGCTGTAGTAAAGTTCTATTGACAACCTTTTTGAAAATGGTCCTCTGTAGCACCACAAAGGGCTTGTATACAACACAATAACCCTTTTGGTGCTATAAAGAACCATGTAGCCATTCTCCATCATTTCACCATGTAAAGAACCAAGTATGAAATGGTTCTAAACAGAACCATTCCCTTTACTAAAACCATTTTTAAGTGTGTAGCTGGCACTTTAAAAGCACCCACACTTGCAGTGGCCACGCTTGGACAGTGATGTAATGCTTTCCTAGGTATTTGACTATTAGCTAGGTGTTTGCATATCTGTGACAACGCCCAGGGCGTCGTCTACATGCATGAATGGACTCAACTCTAGTACTTTGTCTCAGCTGAAAAACGAACAGGTAACTTAATTATGTCACAGCAGTAAAAACAGAATACTGAAAAACACAGCTTCAAATCCACAAACCGCTCACCTGACTATACAGGAGGACGTTCGCATTAAAGGCCTTACATTTAGCCTGACTCACCTCCAAACTGTGAATTATTAAGATTACTGAGACAAATAAAGCACGACACTAACAATACCACCTTAAAATGATGGTTCTTCAAGAGTTCTTCAGTAAAGAACTTGGCTTAGAACCATTTGCATGCTTAAGTGGTTCTTCGCATGGTGAAATGGTTCCTTAGACTGATGTACTTGGTTCTGTATAGCACCAAAAAAGGTTTTGCTGTTGTTACGATGTCAAGCTTCTGACCATTTCTGATGCTTATTTAGAGCCAGTTTCAAAAAGTTCTATACAGAACCATATACAACATATCTGAAGAACCACTTAAGCATGCAATGGTTCTATACAGCACCAAAAATAGCTTGACACGGTAACAACCCCAAAACCCTTTTTTCAGTGCTTTACAGACCCATTTCCAGAAAGGTTCCCTACAGAAACATACACAAAACATTCTCCATCAACCTGAAGAACCACTTTGCATACAGAGAACCGTTTAAGCATGAAAGGGTCCCATATAGAACGCACAGTTCCTAACACAACCCCTGCCTTTCCCAAAGAACCCTTGAAGAACCACCTTCTGTTCGAGTGTATGTGAAACCCGCAGCCTCGCCTGATCATGGTGGATCGAGACCAGCATAAAAGGCCTAAAACGCGGCCTAGCGAGCTGAAAATTCCGCCATCCCCCCGATATTAACCGCAGAGGTGGTTTCACTGAGGGAGTCTGAACCGAATCTCGCTAAAGCGATCAGCATCTCCAGCATTACAGCGGTAGAACCCGACTGCAGTAAGTTAGCCGATAGGCTGCTTAATGCTGCAGTGCAGCGGCAGAGCGAGTTAGCACGCAGGCTAACAAAGTAGCCTCCCAGCTACGCCCTCTCCCCCCCTCCTCTCTCTCGGATTCACTCCTCCTTTGCGAGGTTTACACAACAGAAATGCGCTCTGAAATATTTAAAAAATTATGAACTCGAATTTAACAGTCTCTGGCGAGTTTACACCGAATCACCTCCGTGTTTTTCATCGTTAAAGCGCGGCGAATTTCACCGCTGCCGTCCGTTAGCTTTAGCCTAGGTTAGCGGGATGCTTTCCGCGACGGCCGACAGAGAGCTTAACGCTAAATCACAATCGGGCCCCAAATACAAAGGAATGAATGCGTTTCTGACCCTCTCTGGGTGATAAAGAGGTGTTGTTTTGGCGAAAGCTCGCAGCGGGGAAGCTAAAACGCTGAAAGAGCCCTCAGAGCTGGTCGCAGCGCTTCGGCCTGCCGAGTCTGAGCGGAGACAGCCGAACCACAATAGCGCGCGCCTTCCGCCTTCCGCCATTCGCGGCGACGGAGCGGCGAAAGACGGAGCGGCGCCGCGGCACCGACTTCGCGCCGGGCGTTGAAACTCACATTTAAATAAAGTCTGAGTCCCGCTTTTCTCTCGCTGATGGACCGGGAGAACCGTCGCCGTCCCTCCGTTTTGCTGCTCACGGTCTTCAAGGGCTGCACCGCTTCCGCCTGCGCTAACACTTCCGCTTCCTCTAAGCCACGCCCCTCTCTCTTCTCTCTTCTCTCTCCTCTCCTCTCCTCTCCTCTCCCCCCGCCCTCCTCCCGCCGGTATCCACGGCAACCCCAGGCACGGGCTTTCCTAAGCGCCTCGGAAGGGGCCGTTTACGTCACCGAGCACGACCATGGCAACCGTCGCCGCGTGACGTGCGCGGTCGCTATGGCAGCCGTTGCCGGGAGGCGATTTGACGAACGCAAAAAAAAATGGCACAAGAAGAAATAAGCGTATTTATTTATTTATTTATTTATTTAAACAAACTCCGAATATTTTTTTTGTATTTTTAGTTATTAATCATTACGGCTTGTTAAAGGCACAAATAATCTCAGCTTCTCAGTAATTATATTCTTTGACCTCTGTTTGTTTGTTTCCCGTGTTTTATTCACTCAGTTTATCCACACGTTTAAAAAGACGGCTCTTCAGGGTTCTTTAGTAAAGCTAATGGTTCTATTTGGAACCATGAGTTCTATATAGAACCATTTCATGCTTGAATTGTTCTTTGCATGGTGAAATGGTTCTCCAGATCGATGAGGAATGAGTTGTTTATGGTTCTAAAAAGCGTTCTTCTATTGTTATGATGTCAAGCTCGAATGCAATAGCATTGTATACAATACAGTAACATATATATATATATATTTTTTTAAATAAACTCACAACATATTTTTTTGTATTTTTAGTTATTAATCATTACGGCTTGTTAAAGGCACAAATAATTTTGTTAGCTTCTCAGTAATTATATTCTTTGACCTCTGTTTGTTTGTTTATGTAATGCGGTGGGTCCACCAGACCACTTAATAACACACACATCAACCCCACACAAGGGTTAAAGGGTTCTTTTGAAAAGGGCTCTATATGGCACCAAAAGGGGTTCCACTGTTGTTACAAGCCAAAGGGCCCTCTTTTGGTACTATATAGAACCCTTTTTGCTAAGAGTGTACTTGCAGTGCATATATCCTCTTCAAATGTAATCACATTATGTCTTTTGACTTTATTCTTGTAAATAAAAAGATGTATTCATGATCATAAACCAAGTCATGTTTATAAAATTAAATTGAAGGGGAAAAAAGTTTTAGACACCACAAATGATTAACATTAGTACTCTGTTGCAAAGCCTTTGTTGGTGATTAGAGCTCTATGGTAATTAACTTTTTACAACACTGTGGTTCAATTCTTCTTCTCGACAAACCTTCTTCAGTGCCCCAAGGTTATGAGTGTCCCTCTGATGGACTCACAATTTCCAAATTTTTAATGGAATTCAAGTCAGGAGATTGGCTAGGTCATGCAAGTGCCTTCCCTGCTGAAAAAAATACTGTTAGAACCATTAAGACTAATGGTTTTGCTTTCTAATGGGAATTGGCTTAATGGGTACAATCATAGACCAGTCATCACAGCCGTGATGTTATTGGCGATAACACACTCCTCGAGTGTTCTGTTGCTTCTATACAGCTGTTAAATAAATAAAGTAATAAATTAATACACTGGGTCGTGAACGCGGCGTTTAATATGTTTTAATGTTCGCAGTTCCTTCACCAAATTACAGTTCCTTAACGAGCAGCTTGTTGCTACGTCAGAGTAACGAGCTCCGCCCACTCGCTGCACAGCCTGCTGTAAGCCTCGCCTTCTGAAGTACAGACTGAGCCATAAAACTGCCACAATATCAAGTTCAGCTCAGTTTTGTTAGTTTTTGCCAGATCAGTATTAATGTTGTTTTGTTCCAGCCAGTCTGTAAAGCATCTTACAGCCCGTTTAGTTTGGCGAATGGTGTTGGGTTCATTTCTGGCTGATTCCAGGTTGTTCAGCTGTTCTTCTGTCTCAGCTGCCGACTGAAAAGCTGCTCAGTGGTGATGACAGTTTGGGAATTTAGTGTGGTCTCATCTTCAGAGTCTGACCAAATCGGCTGTCGGTCAAACGTGATCTTAAAAGTGTCCATTTTCTGTTTGTGGCAAAGTAAGAAGTAAAAACGTTCAAATATCTTGAGCGTCTCCTACAGCTGTCAAAGTCGTTGCTTAGCAACGATGTCTCAGCGGCGTGATAGTGTTTGTGAAAAACCGTGATGTTATGGTGAAATAACAGCACAGTTAGAACGCTTCTGAACCAATCAGCTTGTGTGGCCGGAACTAACTGTTGTATAAACTGGGATATCAACCCATCAGGAAAGCAGAATATCATTACTGGACACCATCAGAAACTAAGAGAAACTTTAAATGGTTGCTTGCAAAGTTATTTGGAGTCGTTGTCTTGTTTCTTGGTTACACACACACTTAATCTAAGCCGCCTATCCTTCTGCGTCGCAGTGGGAGCTGGAGCCTATCCCAGCGGTCATTGGGCGGAAGGCAGGAAACACCCTGGACAGGTCGCCAGTCCATCGCAGGGCAGACACACTCACACCTAGGGGCAGTTTAACGTGTCCAACTGGCCTGACTTCGTGTCTTTGGACTGTGGGAGGAAACCCATACAGATATGAGGAGAACATGTAAATACCACACAGAAAGGCTGCCCGGTCGGGGAATCGAACCCAGGCCCTTCTGGCTGTGAGGCGATAGTGCTACAGTGTACTGCCCTGTTTCGTGGCTAATGAGATTAAATCATACTACACTGTGGGTGATTTTGGGATCATAAGAGCAAATTTTCTTCCACACAGGGATGATTTTACTAGACTGAGTTGAAAACCCAACATCACCATGTTAGTATGAATCAAGTTTTGCCTCCTGAAGTCAAACATATTTTGTATTTATAAACCCATATATATATATATATATATGACCACTGATGAAGGACTAGAGGATGACCAACGCAGACTGTGCAGCAGCAGATGAGCTATCGTCTCTGACTTTACATCTACAAGGTGGACTGATAAGGTAGGAGTGTCTAATAGAGTGGACAGTGAGTGGACACAGTGTTTAAAAACTCCAGCAGCACTGCTGTGTCTGATCCACTCGTACCAGCACAACACACACTAACACACCACCACCACGTCAGTGTTACTGCAGGGCTGCGAATGATCCACCACCCAAATAGTATCTGCTCTGTGAGGGTCCATGGGGGTCCTGACCACTGAAGAACAGGGTAAAAGGGGGCTAACAAAGTATCAGAGAAACAGATGGACTACAGTCTGTAACTGTAGAACTACAAAGTGCACCTATATAGTAAGTGGAGCTGATAAAATGGACAATGAGCATAGAAACAAGGAGGTGGTCATAATGTTATTCCTGATTGGTGTACATATATATATATATATATATATATATATATATATATATATATATATATATATATGTACTGTACATACGTATTGCTGCTGTTTTTGACATAATTTGAAAATTCCTGATACCCTGTATGTAAATTTCATGATGAATGGACTAAAAGAAACAGAAAATGAAAAGAAAAAATGACTTAGAAAAAAGTCTGGTTCCATTTTGGAGATACAAGGTTTTCTTCCAACAACAGCGATATATATAATTATTACATAATTATTATTATTGATGTATATATATATATATACTGTACATATGTATCGCTGCTGCCTCATATCTCCATTTTTGACATTTTTCAGTTTTTGACAATTTCAAAAATGTCTGTTGTCCTTTACATTGTATGTAAATTTCATTTCAAAATTACTTGGAAAAATGTCTGGTTCCATTGACTTACATTAAAAGTAAAGTAGGTTTTTCCTTCTCCTGTAAAGTTACCATTTTGGAGATACGAGGTTTTCTTCTGACAACAGCGATAGTTAAAAACAACATTAAAATACATAATTAGATTCAGATTCGAGATTCTTTCTTGTCATTGCACAGGGTACAACGAAACTGGGTAGCAATCCTAACGGTACGTAAACAAAAAAAAATCAAAAATAAAATTTATTAAAATAAAATTATAAAATTAAAATAAGTAAAATAAAGAGAGTGGATATTAAAGAATGTAGCAGCTATGGTATTGCACATTAGAGTATTGCACATATGTGAAAGGGTATTTAAAATTTAAACATGATTAAAACAATAAATTTAAAAGGGAAAATCATTAAATTAAAAATCAAATTAGAAATTAAATTAAGATAGTTAAATAATCAAATTAAAAACAAAGTTAGATTAGAAAAATTAGAAAAAAGTGCCGTTACAGAGGAAAAAGGGGCTAGAGACGCTAACAGTGTTTAAACAGAGCTGAAAGCTGCTCAATCAGGAATTGGTTTAAAGTGTCCAGTGTTGGGGCTCTTCTAATGCTCTCTGACCACTGAATCCATTTAAGAGCAGCATAGTAGCTAAACGCTGCTTCTCCATGTTTAGTCTTCACCTTCGGACTGACTGACCAGTTCCTAATGATCTGAGAGTCCTGCTTGGCTCATATCGCTGCAGCAGGTCAGATAAATACGCTGCTCCTGCACCATTAAGACATTTATAGAGCAGTAACGGCTCCTTAAAGTCTTTTCTGGAACAGACTGGTAGACAGTGTAAGGATTTAGGAATGGGGGGGGTCCTTCTTCTACTCCTAGTGAGACTCTGGCAGCTGCATTCTAAGTCAGCTAAACCTGTTTGTCTTTTTTAGTGGTCCAGTTAGGAGACCATTAAAGTGATTCTTTTTCAGCAGACCAGTTTTATGTGTGCTGTAGCACCATAGACCTTAGTGCGATTGCCCCCCCTTTAGTTATGCCACTGATCCTCATCATAGGGTCGTCACCTGTCCATTATCCTGGATTTTGGTCCTTGGCACCAGAAAAAATTCCTGCAATCAAGGCATGTTCACATGTTATTTTTGAAGTTTGAACTGTTTCAGTACAAGGACTGGGTTTAAATTACCCCCCACACAGGGATGACTAAGTTGGCAACCCAACATCACCATGTTAGTATGAATCAAGTTTTACCTCCTGATGTCAAACATATATATATATATGTGTGTGTGTGTGTGTGTGTGTGTGTGTGTGTGTGTGTATATATATATATATATATATACACACACACACACACCCTTTACACTGTATGTAAATTTCATGATGAATGTACTAAAAGAAACGGCCCAAAATGACTTACAAAAAAGTCTGGTTCCATTGACTTACATTAAACGTAAAGCATGTTTTTTCCTTCTCCTGTAAAGTTACCATTTTGGAGATACGAGGTTTTGTTTCAACAGCAGCGATATACTGGTTTTGCTGGTGACCAGGTGTGCTGGTCTATGCTGGTTTTTCAGGAATGTTTTTGTCTGTTATGTTTGTATTTCTAGAAATTGAGCCATAACTGAGCTGATTGGATGCAACTTATTCACCCAGAAGTACAGCTGATCAATACGTTTACAGATTTTGTCTATATCTGATCGGTATCGGTCAATACGCAGGGTTTCAATATAATCATCGGTGCAGGAATGTCCATATCAAGCCATCGCTACACTCTTAAAAATGACGAATCTTCAAAGGTTCTTAAGTAAAAAAAATGGTTCTATATAGAACCATGAACACTCACAGGACTCTTTGCATGATTAAATGGTTTTTCAGATTGAGGGAGAATGTGCTGTATATGGTTCTATATAGCACCAAAAAGTGTTCGTCTATTGTCACAGTCTTGACATCGACCCTTTTTAGTGATATACAGAACTGTGCCATGCGCTCGGCATTCGGGCCCCGGCACAAGAACCCTTTTCAGAAAGGTTCTATATAAAACTCATCAACTATGACTCTCTCTCTCTCTCTCTCAGGGCTCAGAGTGAGGTTCTCAAGCTAAAGCAATAGTGCTCAGCTTTTGGTACGACTACAGGAGAGAGATTGTTGATGCTTATGATGATGGTTCTATGAGTCTTTATTTCATATGCAAATGTTCTACGTGTTACTCATCCAGTTTTTTAGGTCATGAAGAAAAGTCTTGCTGTGTGGAAGACAGAGAGACCACAGTGAATGCGGTTGGGGGGTGTTGAGGGTGTTAATGTTCACACAAAAATAGGTTACAACACTCTAAAGCAAACAGGTGATTCACAGCATTAGCCAGTAGGGGTCAGTGGAGACTGCTCTATCTGAGACAGGGCCTGTTAGTTCACTATCCACTGCATAGAGAAAGTAAACACATGGAGAATGAGATACACACCGAGCAGGCATAACATTATGACCTCCTTGTTTCTACGCTCACTGTCCATTTTATCAGCTCCACTTACTATATAGGTGCACTTTGTAGTTCTACAGTTACAGACTGTAGTCCATCTGTTTCTCTGATACTTTGTTAGCCCCCTTTTACCCTGTTCTTTAGTGGTCAGGACCCCCATGGACCCTCACAGAGCAGGTACTGTTTGGGTGCTGGATCATTCTCAGCACTGCAGTAACACTGACGTGGTGGTGGTGTGTTAGTGTGTGTTGTGCTGGTACGAGTGGATCAGACACAGCAGTGCTGCTGGAGTTTTTAAACACTGTGTCCACTCACTGTCCACTCTATTAGACACTCCTACCTTGTCAGTCCACCTTGTAGATGTAAAGTCAGAGACGATAGCTCATCTGCTGCACAGTTTGTGTTGGTCATCCTCTAGTCCTTCATCAGTGGTCACAGGACGCTGCCCACAGGACACTGTTGACTGGATATTTTTGGTTGGTGGACTATTCTCAGTCCAGCAGTGACACTGAGGTGTTTAAAAACTCCAGCAGCTCTGCTGTGTCTGATCCACTCAGACAAGCGCAACACACACTAACACACCACCACCATGTCAGTGTTACTGCAGTGCTGAGAATGATCCACCACCCAAATAGTACCTGCTCTGTGAGGGTCCATGGGGGTCCTGACCACTGAAGAACAGGGTAAAAGGGGGCTAACAAAGTATCAGAGAAACAGATGGACTACAGTCTGTAACTGTAGAACTACAAAGTGCACCTATATAGTAAGTGGAGCTGATAAAATGGACAATGAGCATAGAAACAAGGAGGTGGTCATAATGTTATGCCTGATCGGTGTATGTATACATATTAGAATCTAATCTATACTGTTACCCCAGGAATTTAGCTACATCTCTTTAAAATGCATATGTGTGTATCTTTTATGCATGCTGTCTTGGCCTGTCTTTAAATATTCTGTTAAACTAACACTCACACTCAAAGAACCCTTTGCATGATTAAAGGGCTCTTTGCATTGTGAAAGCATTTGATGGGGAAGGTGTTTTATATGGTTCTATATAGAACTGGTCACACTTTAATTGGATGGTCCCCTATAGATGATCTATAGATGGGTCATTCTACAGAAACGTCCACTTTTCTGTCCCTCCATAGGAGTCACTGGTGTTACTGATCCTCATTGGTGTTACACATAAGAAAGGAAACATTTTAATGAACAATGCATTTTACAAACTGGCTGCTGCAGAGCATCAAACCACGTTGTCAGTCATGGAATATCCACTAAAATATGGAATTTAATTCATTTGTATTCTATTTTTTCACAATTACCTCAGAATAAAGTCGGTCACACCAGTGACTTCAACTAAAAGCTTCATATGAAATCATGAGCTGAATGAGAAAATCTCTGATAACTGAAAGACACAGTGGACTCACCATGTGCTTTTCTTCATAGATCCTCAGAAAACAGGTAAAAGGAAGTCAAGTGATGTCATCAGTGTGACTGGCATTTGTTTTCTTTATGTCATTTAGTATATATATTCCATAGTCATGTATAGATTATTGTAGTTAAAATTGTAGAATAACGTTTTTTTCTTCAAAATATGGCCTCAGCCTTTACACACGACTGTGGGGACGAGCTCTTCTGTGGTGCTTGGAATTCTAGATAATTGATTAAAAACCAATATTGCTAAATTGAGGCTCAAGATGGTGTAATTGTTAAAATAACTTTTTGTTTTATTTGAAAATGGAAATAAACATGTTTTTTAAGTGTAATATGTCTGTAAACACTAGGGACACAAAAATGGACGTTTCTGTAGAATGACCCAAATATTAATGTTATTAACAAACTTTCTGGTAATACTTTTTCTACTTCTACACTACTTCTGTTGATTATCAACAACATTGAGGTCAGGGTTAGATTTGGGGTTAGGGTTAGGGACAGATTTAAAAGAGTCTTTTACACACACAAGTTCAAGTTCAGTTGCATGTAATAGATATTTAGTTGAATGTTAGTTAAAGATAAATTGAGCATCCACAAAATATCTAGAATGGACCATCCAAATAAAGTGTTACCGAACCTTTTTGTAAACTGGTTCTATATAGCACTAAAAAGATTCTTCTATTATTACAATATCAACCTTGTGTACAATAGAATAACACTTTTTGGTGCTATATAGAACCATTTCCTCAACTAAAGAACCCTTGAAGAACCATCATATTTTAAAGTGTGCACCTGGAAGACCTGGTAGACACCAAAACTGCCCCATCAGATAAACAGCACTTAAAGCTTTCATCTCTGAGAGAGAGGAGAAAATCAAGCTGCTTCAGATCTGAAAACATCCACAGGTGTTTCTGTCCATCCTTCCACTGTGAGAAGACGACTCAGCGCTGTGGGTCTGAAAGGATGTGTAGCTGTCAAGAAGAACTTCACTGAGAAAAGGAGACGGACGCATCAAACAAAGAAGCTGAACGATGGACTGACCACCCCAGAGTCCAGACCTCAACACCACTGAATGTGTTTGATTACTGCAGAAAATCATCAACCAGCTTCTAAGACTGAACTTTGGAGGCGTGTCTGCAGATTCTTTGAGGAGCTGAATACTTAATAATGCAATAGGTGAGACGTCTGTGATTTTTAATGAAAAATTAAATTGCCTGGATTTAATAAATAAACACGTTTATATATGATTCCATTACTACACGATCAGATCTGAATACATAAGAAACAAGCAAAGCTTTGTGCATCCCTTTAAACAATTCTCTATCCATTTATTTATTCCTCGCTCCACATAGCATCCATATTACTGCATGTTTAGGTAGGTTTGTTTCTTTTTATTTATTTCTCTTAATTTTGTTTCTCTCACTGCAAAAAAATGATATCTTGTCAAATAAAATTATGTTAAATCTAGGCAAAAATTCTAATATTTATCAGGTTAGGATTGTTGTAAGCTTAATTTAGGATTATTTAACTCTTTTCCAAACATTTTAATGTGTTTTTATGTGATTTTATTAGGTAAATTCATCTCACTGTATTGGCAGATAATTTAGCTTGTTCTAAGAAATGTGTTTGAAACATGCAAAATGATCTGCCACTGTAGTGATATCATTTTATTTGATGCAATTACTTAAAATAAATAAATAATGTCTAGAAATAAGCTGGATAATCTTGTAATGAGTGCACAATTGTCTCAAAATAAGAAATATAAGATACATCGACTAGATTTAAGACCATTTCACTTGATAAGGTACTATGTTTTGCAGTGCTCACATTCAGGACATTGTTCATTTAGAGGACGCCAGAATGTGGCAAGATGCTTCCAAAACTAATTCTATAACCTCCGCAGCAATGAAGCGCTCTGCGTGAGTCAGACCACAACGAAGCCAGGATATTTTGGGAGTGAATGGATGTAAAAGACCGAAACGAGCTCAGTATTCAGTACAGGAAGTGATAAAAATACCAAAATGCTGTTTTTCCTCCAAGAGTTAACGCAGCTGCTGTCACTGTTCGACACCGAACAAACAGAAATGAGTCTCTCGTGTTATTTTGTTCTGCTGCACTTCTTCCAAACAAAGTAGGGACTCTTTACTACAGCAGTGAGAAAATGAGGGCTGGAGGAGTCGTGAATAAAATATAAGGAAAGAACGATGACAGTAACAGATAGAAAGAATTAAACGAGAGGCCTGGTTTTGTCCTCGGGCGCTGGGGCTCTGTTGGAAATGCTAATGATAAGTAAGCCAGCTATGGAGAGGGCTGCATCGACAGACGTCAGGTGACGAGGCAAGAAGGCCGGATCCCGGGGGTCTGAGAGTAATTTCTGCAGCCGCTGGTCTCTAAGGAAACCTGCAGCAGACCTAGTTAAGAGCGAAGTATGAGAAGCCTTTCAGTTCGCTAAGCAGTCGTAGCCTTTCTCATTAAAGCCTGTATCCGGTCATTTTGTACATTCTCTGTAGGCTGATTGTAAACATTGTTGATAACTGCGCATAATGGATGCATGACGTACACTATAAGATGGCCAAAAGTATCCAGACACCCTTATAATGTGTGAATTTAGCTAATTTAAAGCCTCAAATCCTACATTTTTCTCGTATTTTTCTCCTAATTCATTTTTCATGACCATTTTCCAACCTCTTTTTATCCCTTAGAATTAAACTATGTTTGTTGCTGTGCCTTTAAGACTGATATATGCGAATATCCTCTGTTCTGATTGGCTGCCCCATATTGTGGCTCATTTAAACACTCAATCTGGGTTGAAACACTCCTTATAACTCCTTAAACTATGTTTGTTGCTGTGCCTTTAAGACTGATATATGTAAATATGCTCTGTTCTGATTGGCTGCCCCCTATTGTGGCTCATCCAAACACTCAGTCTGGGTGGAAACACTCCTTATAACTCCTTTTCCAACCTCTCTTTATCCCTTAGGATTAAACTATGTTTGTTATTGTGCCTTTGAGAATGATATATGCAAATATCCTCTGTTCTGATTGGCTGCCCCAAATTGTGGCTCATCCAAACGCTCAATCTGGGTTGAAACACTCCTTATAACTCCTTATACAACCTCTCTTTATCCCTTAGAATTAAACTATGTTTGTTATCATGCCGATGACACTGATATATGTAAATATGCTTTGTTCTGATTGGCTGCCCCATAAATGTTAACAGTGTTTATATTTTACATCAAAATCATTTCAAAATACTGAGGTAAATTCAGTTTTCTGTGACACAGGCCTTTTCAGGTTCATCCAATACTGACCAATAGAATGGGGTGCTCTGTAGCAGCCACATACGAACCTAAAGTCATCATGCCCAATGCCCAGCGTAGGCTAGAGGGGTATAAAGCCTCCCCAGCATTGGGCTGTGGAGCAGTGGAACTGTGTTCTCTAGAGTGATGGAGCTCCATCCAGTACCTTGGGGATGAGTTGGAGTGATCCAGAACTGACCATCCAACATCAGTTCCTGACCTCACTAATGTTCAATCAAATCCTCACAGCAATGTTCCAACATCTAAGCCTTTCCAGAAGAGTAGAGGCTGTTACTGCAGTATTAACACCCTTCTTTTCAGAGCAAGAAACGCTGCTGTCTACAAACGTTTGGCCATATTATATCTTGAACCTTGACCCTTTGATAACTCCATAACCATTGAGTGAGAACACAAAGCTATAAGGAAAAGCTGCTGACGATTGGAGATAATGGCCACAAGAGGCAGTTAAGAATTGCCATGTTTTTCACAAAGTGCTCACACTTCACAATGCTGAAGGGGAATATTACTGATACTCTGCATAATTCAGTCATTTAGATGAATTCAGAGTGGTTTGGTGCACGATTCCGATTTCTTTACAGTGGTGGTGATAGGAACCAGGGGTTGCCATGACTACAACACAAATATAGACATTTTATTTACAATGCAAAACAACCAGTGAACCTACACGAGTCTTCTTAGTTTATATGGAATGTTGATGATGGAAAATAGTGGAAAATCTGAAATAATACGTTTTCTTTGGGGACTATTTTACCTCACAGGGCCCTGCATGTATCCCTCCACCATGAATAAATGTAAAATAATATGTTTTAGGCCAAAATCCTTATTGCAAAATTAAAAAAAAACAACATGTGAGGCTTCAGGCAGCATGTACATATCCATAACATGTATAAACCTTCTGTGAGAGAGCTTTTAAAGTCTTCAGACGTCTGGTTCCATTCACCCCCACTGTGAGCATGAACCTCTCCTCCATGAATATTTTCAAAAAACATATTTTAAGCCAAAAGCTTCTCAAAATTATCGTTTCAAGCATCAGGCAGTGAATTAATGACCATTTCATGTAATACCTTTCTGTGAGGGAGCTTTTAGAGGTGGACGTCTGGTTCCTATCACCACCACTGTGAACAGTTCTGACTCTGTTTAGTTTCTCTAAAACGAAGCCTTTCACACCAAACCACTCTGAACGACTCTGTTTATGTATTAACCCCTTTATTTATGCAGAAATTTTGAAAAAGATCTATTTTTATTTGAGATAGACATTTCCATTGTCTAGCCTTTCATCTGAACATATATCTCCATACATTTGCGAGACACACTTCATTCCCATTGATTCATTATTGTGCAGCATAAAAATAGGCATCTGTTCTTCAGTAACATAATGGAGAGAGGAGGAGGATCTTTGCTGTGGAATGAAAGAAATGACTATGATAATGTGTGACTTGGCCTTATTAACATGCCTTTTGCGCATCATATTCTTTCTGTGACAGGAAACTCTGACAGCCAAACAATTAGAAGGAAGGAACAAATTCAGATTTGGAATTACATGCCATCCATGGCAGCTTCTTCTCTGCAGGCACCATCTGTGCCATACTGTACCCGAGCCTTCTGCACTTCCCTGTCAAAGCAGAGGACCTAGAGTTCTGGGAAAGAGTCTGGAGACAGTTTTTGTCGCCCGGTTCATGATGTAGTACCTACTCGGTCAGTCAGGATAGATTATTCAGTGGAATTAGGCTGTTATAGCTCAGCTATAACAGCCTAGAGTTCCTGAGAATTCAATTGGCTACATGCACGCTGAGAAGATAATATGCTCAACAGTCACCCAAATAGCCCAGATTATTACATTTCTGTAAAAATAAGCACCCAAAAAAATCTCTGAAGCAGCTCAAACTGCATCCAGCTCTTCATTAAGGTGGTGCAGACTTGTTGATGTGGTTTAGGACACAGTGTGACACACTGTGAGCTATAAAAATAAATAAAGCAATCCTTTTCTCCTAAGTTATGATCTGACAGGTCAAGATAAAACTTTCACAAATCCACATTACAGAAGCAAATCTTATCATAATTTAGGAGTTATGTGTAATCTTACATCATCTTATCTCAACTTAGAAAACACTAAAGTACTTGATCGGAGTCGACAATCAACTGTCATGTCTGTTACCTAGCAACTGGCCATATGCGCACAGCTGAAACGTAAACACATAATCAAAGTAGTGTTAAAAATGTACGTTACAGCTACAGTAAGCAATGTTATAAAAGATCAAAAGTGCAATAAATTGGAGATTATGAAAATTGTGAGAGCGCCCCCTGCTGTTTATCAGAGCGTCGCCGCTCCCCAGTTTCAGTCTCCATTTCCCAAATGCTTTAGCCGAGCGCGCTAACGTTACTCCTCCTAATAAACAGACACACGTTCAGCTCCGTCTCCTCATTATTCACGCACCATCACTGTAATATTTCATCATCAACATTAACACACGAAGGTGATCAGAGGGGCGGTGGAGATCGAGTCTGCAGCGTCTGAGATCTTTAAAACGCAGAGTTAGAAAAGAAAATCATCTCACAGTGAAAGCAGCGTTTTACAGTAGAGATAAATGGAGCTCATTATGCTGGTAGTGAACTATGCTGCTGACTCAGCTGCCTAAAAACCATAGAAACGGACCTTAAACAGAAGTGAGGACCCTGTTGGGGTTCATCCTAAAGTTAGGACAGGATTTAGGAGGTTTAGTCTAGTTAGGATGTTTGTGTGATGCTGTTTTCTTATCTGGAGTTCATGATGAGATTATGAAGTTAGGAACTGTTATTCTGGAACAGCTACTGTACTAAATTCGGTCTGTACTGAAGTCAACATGGAGACTAAACAGATCAGATTTAGGAGTAGGAGTTTTCTATCTCCCCATAGGAGTCACTGGTGTTACCGATCCTCATTGGTGTTACACATAATAAAGGAACACCAGAGACATTTTTAATGAACAATGCATTTTACAAAATAACTGCTACAGAGCATCAAACCACATGTTGTCAATCATGGAATATCCACTAAAACATGGAATTTAATCCATTTGTATTCTATTTTTTCACAATAAATTCAGAATAAAGTGGGTCACACCAGTGACTTCAGCTAAAAGCTTCATATGAAATCATGAGCTAAATGAGAAAATCTCTGCTAACTGAAAGACACAGTGGACTCACCATGAGCTTTTCTTCATAGATCCTCAGAAAACAGGTAAAAGGAAGTCGAGTGATGTCATCAGTGTGTCTTTTATTTCAAAATAAGAGATTTTTTGTTACGCAGTAACACCAGTGACACGACTCCTGGAGACCACAACTTTCATTATATATTTTATAATATTTATTTGGCCTTTGTTTTCTTTATGTCATTTAATGTATATATTTCGTAGTCGTATATAGATTATTGTAGTTAAAATTGCAGAAAAATGTGTTTTTTTTCTTCAAAATATGGCCTCAGCCTTTACACATGACTGTGGGGATGAGCTCTTCTGTGGTGCTTGGAATTCTAGATAATTGATTAAAAACCAATATTGCTAAATTGAGGCTCAAGAAGGTGTAATTGTTAAAATAACTTTTTGTTTTATTTTAAAATATAAATAAATTGTAACCCAAACATGTTTTTTAAGTGTAATATATCTGTAAACACTAGGGACACAAAAATGGACGTTTCTGTAGAATGAGCCATATCTCTGATAATGAAAATATAAGCTTTGTTTGGAGGGCCAACAGTTTGTGAACAATTCAGCCAAATGTTACAACTTTCCACAAATGCAGGGTTAACTGTAACAAAATGAGGGGCAAATTGTAAAAGTCAATATAAGTTCAGTAAATTGACGCAAACACGACTAATTCAGTCCAATTCTATGTAATAAATATTAGTGTAAGATCGTGGTGTCAGTGTTTGACAAAGTTATTTTTACTTACAAAGCAGAGCAGCAAATATCAGCATAGAAATATAATTGAAATTGTAACACTGGGTTGACAAACCAGACACCAGGTTTATTAAAATGAGGATTAACCAAAAGAACAGGGTTTAGTGTTTTAATGAAAAATATAATAATTTTCTGTGTGAACAGCTGTTCAAAGCTGTTCACACAGAAAATTATTATATTTATCAGGAACTAAAATTGTCACTGAAACAGTCACTAATGAAACACTTGTTTGGGTAGAGTTATGATTGTTTTGGTAGTGACAAAATAGAACGTGTAATCATTTGTTGTAAAAAGTTAAAATAATTAAGGTATAGAGTCACTCAAAGCAAACAGATTTAGTCTAAAGTCCAAGTCAGTTAAAAGTCCCCAATGTATTTACAAAAGCCTGAAATGTACTTTCAAATAACTGTGAACCAGTTCAGTAAAATGATCCATCTAGTACATTTAAATCTCTTTAGAGCTCTAAACCAATCAGACGTAACATTCTGACCACCTCCTTGTTTCTACACTCATTGTCCATTTTATCAGCTCCACTTACTATATAGGTGCACTTTGTAGTTCTACAGTTACAGACTGTAGTCCATCTGTTTCTCTGATACTTTGTTAGCCCCCTTTTACCCTGTTCTTCAGTGGTCAGGACCCCCATGGACCCTCACAGAGCAGGTACTATTTGGGTGGTGGATCATTCTCAGCACTGCAGTAACACTGACGTGGTGGTGGTGTGTTAGTGTGTGTTGCGCTGGTACGAGTGGATCAGACACAGCAGTGCTGCTGGAGTTTTTAAACACCTCAGTGTCACTGCTGGACTGAGAATAACCAGAATAATCCAACCAAAAACATCCAGCCAACAGCGTCCTGTGGGCAGCGTCCTGTGACCACTGATGAAGGACTAGAGGATGACCAACACAGACAGTGCAGCAGCAGATGAGCTATCGTCTCTGACTTTACATCTACAAGGTGGACTGACAAGGTAGGAGTGTCTAATAGAGTGGACAGTGAGTGGACACAGTGTTTAAAAACTCCGGCAGCACTGCTTTGTCTGATCCACTCATACCAGCACAACACACACTAACACACCACCACGTCAGTGTTACTGCAGTGCTGAGAATGATCCACCACCCAAATAGTACCTGCTCTGTGAGGGTCCATGGGGGTCCTGACCACTGAAGAACAGGGTAAAAGGGGGCTAACAAAGTATCAGAGAAACAGATGGACTACAGTCTGTAACTGTAGAACTACAAAGTGCACCTATATAGTAAGTGGAGCTGATAAAATGGACAATGAGCGTAGAAACAAGGAGGTGGTCAGAATGTTATGTCTGATCTGTGTATATTTTCTATGGCTGTTTATCCTCTAATTCTCACTTCATTCCTATTTCTCTGTTTCTACTTCTACTGTCTGTTGTTGTATGTCATGCTGCTGTTAACACCTAGATTTCCCACCTTGTCACAACACAAAATGCTGCAGTTGAATTTATAGTTTTACTTAATTTACTTAATTTACTATTTTAAAGTTCTGGTCTTACATAAATCATCTTAGGTGCTAAATGGCTCCTGACACACTTAGCTGCAGTCCACTCCTTCTGCACCTAGTTATGTTTCATGATTAGCAGGCAGATTTCAGACATGAGATGGTCCACTGAGCCCCAATTTCTATATTAAATGACAGGAGGCTGCTCCATTTTCTCTGAAACTAGGTTGAGATGTACTGGAGGAAACCGATCGCGCTCCTAAAACAAGTGCCAAGAGCTTGTGGTTGGCATATCAACGTTAACTCTTGCCTGAGTGGTCTGATGAATGCAGGATGATTCAGAGGAATCCGTTGAATTCCCTGATTACGAAAAGTACATCTTAATCCATCAGCTTTAATCTCATGTGCATAAAGTGCAACACGAAGGCAGTTCCGCTGAGTATGATTTGGAAGGAAATATGTTTTGTTTTTATGTTATAAAGGCTTCTTGTCCCATTTCACAATCAGACAAATAACATTTGCACTACTTTGTAGAGCAAAAAAAAACAAAAAAAAACACCAGCATTGGAGATGAAAGCCATGGTGCTGGACATTTAACAACAAAAATAATCCTACATGTCTGTGCAGTTAGCAAACTAGCTAACTCGCTAACCATAAACAGTAACTACACTAAAGTGAACGAGTTAATTATGTATTTGCCGTAATACAGAGCTGCACATGGAGTCATATAACTAATGTGGCAACAGTGAGTGTTCATGCACTTAATAATCTGATCACTGCAGAAAATCAGACTGTGTCAGTAACCCAGTCAACACATTTACATGCACTTGAGTAATCAGATAATGGGAAAATTCCAGGTTTACATGGATTAGACAGTGACTGTATTTCTGTTTTGCAATCGGCCAATAAACTCACAGAATAAGACGTGACGTAAATGTGGTGTAAAACTTAAAATTAATGCTGCAGATTTTTATAAAATGTCGCACCACTTTACCCTAAAATATAAACATACCTAATCTAGAAGATGAAGAATATTTAAATCCAGTTTAGCATCACTCCATGTGTTTTGTTGTGTCTTGTGGGTGCTGTGTTAAATGCTTCTTGCTGGTTCCAGTACTGCAGTCTGTTCTGGCGCATGAGCAGGCTGAGAAATGAGGGTATAAAGGTATACATGCACTGAGAAATCCAATTACTGAGCTAAAATTCAGCTCTCTTTAGACGCTTTTTCACTGTATGGTACCAGCTTGACTTGACTCTACTCGCCTTTTTTGGTTTTCCATATTTTATACAATATACAATACAATATTTTATATCCATTTTACCATCTTGGCTGTAAATCTGTCTCAGTATGTGCGAATATAGACTACAAATATAATATAAATGAAAACACAGACTTACTTTGCTCCGCTTTAAGCTTTAGCTCAGCTATAACCGCTTTTCTCACATCTCCAGCAGGAAACGTTTCCACAAAAGCAGACAAGTTTCTTGTAAAATGTCTCTCAACATTCAATTTTTTACGTTTAAAGTCACAAAGCTGAAGTCGCTTCTCATTCGCCAGCTTCTTGTTCGAATTTATCTGGTTCACCTTAATGGTACAGCAGGCAAAATCCAAATGAAAAGTTGGCGAAAGAGAAACGACTTCAGCTTTGTGACTTTTTAGTGTTTGACAGTTTCTCATTGCAGATTAAACGTATCAGAAAACCAGCGGGAGTGATTATAAATGTAAATAATTCGGTTTGTCTCCAAATTATCGATGTTCATCTTAAATCTCTCTCTTTGTCGTTTCGTTAGCTACTAGCTAGGCAATTTTGTTGTCTGTGTTGCTATGGTACCAGCAGTCTGTGCTGATCTTCAGGGTTAAAGGGTGAATTAGCAGTTCTACATTAACTCCATTTATTGTTAATCTGTGTTGAACGATCAGCAGAGCTTTATTTTACTGTAAAGGAGGATTATTTTATTTTTACCTACAAATCTGATTCAGCTGTGGAGCCACAACAGGGCAGTAAAAGAGCCGCATGTTGCTGACCCCTGCACTATGCCAAGCTGGTACCAGGAACTATTTTTGCTGTCACCTCCATCGAGGTTCCAAGTGAGCTGAGCCGATACCATTTTCTGGATGATGTATATTCATATTTTCTAGTAAAGTGGCTCAATGTTTTCAAAAAATGCTGCAGCATGAAAATAAGTTTTACATTACATTTACAACCCGTCTTGCTCTGTGAATTTATTGGCTGGTTGCAAAACAAATCTGATTACTGTCTGACTCATGTAGACCCATTTCCCCATTATCTGATTACCCAAGAGCATGAAAACACACTGAACCAGTTACTGACACAATCTGATTTTCTGCAGTTATCAGATTATTAAGTGCATGTAAGCACACTTAATGTTAAGCATTCAAAAGGATATCGCTGCTGTCGGCAGAAAACCTTGTATCTCCGTTGTTGTTTTTCAGTTTTTGACATAATTTGAAAATCCCTGATGCTCTTTACATTGTGTGTCAATTTCATGAAGAATGGACCAAAAGAAACGGCCCAAAATGACTTGGAAAGAAGTCTGGTTCCATTGACTTACACTGAAATTAAAGCAGGTTTTTCCTTCTCCTGTAAAGTTACCATTTTGGAGATACGAGGTTTTCTTCCGACAACAGCAATATGTAAATAACATATTAATGAAATATCATTGCTTTCTAATAAAACCATGTATCTCCAAAATAAACTTTACAGTAGAGGGCAAAAACATTTGTAACTTTCAAAGAAAGTTAGTGTAAATATGTTTTGTTCCAAGTGATTTTGGGGAATTTCTTTTGGTCCATTCATCATGAATGTAAAGGACGGCTTTGGACAGCGAAGATATGCAGTGACTCTCTAGGCTGGCTGGGTTTGGTCGAGCACTGACGCTGCTATGGGAGACCGGGATTACATCATTCACACTGTGTGGCCTTGGTTTAACGTAGAAGGCAGATTCATAGAAAATTGGTTGAAAATTGTATCAGGTTCTCTTTCCTGCCATAACAAAGCTTTCCAAACCTTACATAACAGGTAGACCCACTGTCACAGCCGCCGTGTGAGCCAGTCTGATAACTAGCTGAGTTTCTAACAGTGATAATTAGCGAGGGAGCATTGTGGCCTTTTGATGCTAGGCTTACTTGCTTTTCTCACATGGTCAGACTGCAAATTGAACACCTCCTCGAGTCGGTATCCTCCGGCTCCAACCAATACAGCTGCAAAACGCCATCCCGACCATTTATTCAGGCTCAGGAACAGACAGTTCTATCAGAATGCACCAACCTAAACTGGAGAACGATGAACAAAAAGTCCTGTTTTAAACTTTAGTCCACATTTAAAGAACATTGAAAACAATTCAATTATAATGATAAATATTTGTGTTTTAATTTGGCCCTGTTGAGTTTTATTCCCGGTGATGCCACAGCCATTCGTGTCCGGGAGTCTAAGAGATAATAGCTGTGCTCTCTCTCTGTCTGGGTGGGTAGGGCGGTCCTCCGTCTTCCCATCACTCAGCACAGTACCAGCTAATGTGGCTGTCTGTTAGTTGACATAACAGAATTAGCAGTTAGCATTCTCCTCCAAGCGTGTTGAGCTCCAATGATGTTGTGTTAGCTGCATTTTGAAGAGATGCAGTGGAGCCTCATATGTGTCAGAGGAAGCCCATGCTAGACTTCATCTGCCCAGCTTGGAAGCACTTATTAAACAACTTTGACAAAAATGTAAAAAGTGTAAATTTAGGGGTTAGGGTTTTGGACAGACACCTCCCAATAGAAAGGACCTTATAAATGATGATTTTGTATATCGCTGTTATCTCAAAAATGACAACTTTACAGGAGAAGGAAAAAGCCTACTTTACTTTTAATGTAAGTCAATGGAACCAGAGTTTTTTCCAAGTCATTTTGGGTCGTTTCTTTTAGTCCATTCTTTATGATGAATTTACACACAATGTAAAGGGCAACAGGAATTTTCAAATTATGTCAAAAACTGAAAAACAGTTTTGTTCTGACAGCAGTGATATATTTAGCCTATGACTATCTCCAGATTGTAACGCTGAGCAAGCACAGAAAGACGCTCGTGGATCTTTAAAAACAACAGTTGGTTTAATGAGAGAACCAAGTCAGGCCAAATCCAAAAACAGTATCCAAAAACAGGCAAAAGTCAAAAACCAGAAAACGCAAAAAAAACAGGCAACCAGAGCAATAAGGGCAAATCCAAAAGAGAACCAATCGAGAAACAGGCAATGGGTTCAGCACACAAGTCAGGAAAACAGAATACAGCCACTCACTAACCAGTAGTGTGGCAATACCTCACAAAGAGGAGAACAAACCAGGATCCTTTAAAGTCTAAGGCAAACAGATACAGGTGTGTCGAATCAGTACTCAGGTGATTGAGAACGAGGCAGAGGCCTGTGATTGGTGGAAGGGGTGACGTCATGATGATTGGGATTCTGGGAAATGGAGTCCTGGAGCGTGTTAGGCAAGGGAGGAGAACCCGGAAGTGTGACATAGATAAATAATAACATAATCCTTGAAATATCTGAATACATCATTTTTCAAATAGTCTTATGACTGTGCGAGCGCAGTTTGAACTAATTTGTTACAATGCTATATATATATATATATACAGTATGTATGTATGTATGTATGTATGTATTTGTGTGTGTGTGTGTGTGTGTATATTCATATGTACAAAACTGTACAGATCTAGACAATGAGTTCGTTTGTGTTTGTTTGCAAAACACCATATAACATTAAAATACATTAAAACAAAGATAAACATGCAGTAGAAAGTAGATGATATCTTGTGAGCTGGTTTGAAGAACAAAGTTTGGTTCCAGATTTCTCCTGGACGCCTTCAGACATCACAGTTTTTTTTTTTTAATTCCATCACCAGAACTTTAACATAATGAAATACTGATTAGCCAGATTAGCCAAAGCAAGCGCTGGATGATTACTACAAATAAAACTGGGCTGCAACAAGAAGAGGCTTGGAAACACATCAACATAAAATTAATACTTATTATATCTATGTCATTTGTATTTATTCTTTTTTTGTGACCAAATGTTTTAAGTTTCAAAATGAAGCTTTTATATGCAATAAAATTTAATTAAATGTAAATTAAATTTAAACAGAATTTAAATTACATTCAGAGTCATCGTTCAGAAGCAAAGTATCTGGAATACTTTTAGTGAAAATGTCTGATAATGTTAAATAAACCTTAATCCATAACTGTCACACATTTGAGCTCTCCCAGCACAAAATGTACCATCTACCATCAGCAAAAAGCACAAAGAGGAGATGTTTTTCCTTTCCTTTCTTTCTTTCCTTTGCCGAGTTGAACAGCTGCCCATCCTGTGCATTCTGATGCTGCTACCTCTCTGCCTTGATCAGGTGCCACTGCTCACCAGCCCTCTGGACCGGCTTGACCACCATTGAGCTTCTTGCTGTACAACGCCGTGCAAACCTCACCCTCACAACCTGACCCCACTGATGCTGCTGCATAAACCAAACTAATCAAATTAATCATATGAACTAATCAATCATTTAAACTAATCAAATGAATCAGTCACCCATTACAGAACTGACTCTGTGTGTTTTTCCTTTCTTTCTTTCCTTGCCGAGTTGAACAGCTGCCCATCCTGTGTGTCTGATGCTGCTACCTCTTCTGCCTTGATTGGGTGCCACTGCTGCCAGCCCTCTGGACCGGCTTGACCACCATCAAGCTCCATGCTGTACTACGCCGTGCAAACCTCACCCTCACAACCTGACCCCACTGATGCTGCTGCTGCTGCATGAACTAAACTAATCAAATTAATCAATGCTCCACCTGTTTTTTCCCGTTTTTGTACTAACAATGTTTACTATCGGGTCTCGTCCAGAGGAGGATGGGTTCCCCTTCTGAGTTTTGGTTCCTCTCAAGGTTTCTTCCTGTTTCTCTTAGGGAGTTTTTCCTTGCCACTGTCGCCACTGGCGACGCTCATGGGGGCTCGGACCTGGATTTCTTTCTGTAATGCTGATTTCCTTGTAAAGCTGCTTTGTGACAACACCTGTTGTAAAAAGTGCTGTATAAATAAACTTTACTTACTTACTTACTTACTTACTAGGTAAGGTGCATATGGTAGCGCCTATACGTTTAACAGGATCTATGAATAAAATCATAGTGAATAAACTGGTGGTTTGGGGTTTTAGAGGCTGATGTGACGTTATTCAGTACAGTTTGCCAATCGATCTGATCATGAACACTTTTTAGCTCTTTTTCCTAGATTACACTTCGAATTTATTCTAATATTTGTATTTTTTTGAGCAAATAAACACTTAATTACGACAATTTTGCACAGTATTGTGTTATAAAATGATGTTGATATATAACTGATGTTGATTCAGCTACAAAAATGTCTCAGTTATTGTGCCTCCTGGGCCTGAACACACTGCCAGCAGTGCACCTTTCTAAGAAATAACTGTCCCTATGTAGAGAATAAACCCATTCCTTGTATGGAAATGGTTTAATTGGATAAAAACACAGACCAGAAGCAGTTCAAACTTCTTAAAGTAATAACATGAACATTTATTTCATGATAGCTCAGATTTTACTGTAACATCACTGTGCTTTCATTTACAGTGTATTTGGTCACCGTCGGTTCACTTTCTGTATCTTTCACCAAACTGTGGCGGTCCTGCAACCATATTCCACGTCCAAGCTCCGCCCCCGACCTGCCCCTTTCAGAATTCATTTGTTGGTATCCCTACAGCGTCAGTTCTTGCCCCTTATGAAATATCCACTGCCCCTCCTGGGGGATACATCATAATGAACAGTCTCTGGTAGATTGCCTTCTACTGACTCAGCACTGTGCTATGGCTGGAGTGCGGGAGTATGCAATTTCTTGGCAAAATTAATTCGCGTCCCCCCAGGTCCTCAGCCGCGGTGGGGGAAAACAGCTGGCTGTGTTATTTGCTTTCCTCGTACCGATTGTTGCTGGTAAATAGGAGCAGCCCGCACGCATCTGTGTCCTTGGACGTGTGTAAACTGACACAATATAAGAGCGGGCACCAAGCAAATGAGGTTACCGCAAGAACAAGAGGCGGAGGCCCTAGCAGGTGTTTGGGAGGCGTTTGGCCTCCAGTGAATAATAGACAGGTTAAAGTGCCATTTTTTTAAAGCAATGCTATTTTTCATCTGCCAAGGTGCTGGACACCACAGCTGTCTCTGTCTCTATCGCTTCTCTCTTCTCATTTCTCTCCATGAAATACAGTCATCATATGCCTTTTTATGTTTCTTTTCAATGTTTTATGAATTTATAGGTGTGTAGCCATATCGATCACGGCTCTACCCAATCAAATGGGGACAGATTATTTATTGAGATGCAATTTTTAAGATATTGAAATTTGATTTGTTTTCTGGGAAAGATGTCACGCTCCGTCTTAATTTCCCAGCCCTCCAAACACTGCTAAGCAACTGTTGCTATCTGCCCCTGCCTCAAGCCTTCGGTTTGTTATCTATGTGCCATTGTTTGAATTTGTCACTCCAGCTGCGGTTAAAAGACGTAACGTTACCTGGGGGAGGTGTGAAAGTGACATCCCGTCCCTGGTAGAGTAGAGTATGTTATTTTTTGTCCCTCCAAAACTAAAAATAAATTTTGTCGTTAGTTTTATGCCGATTACGATCTGGTTTAGTGGGACGTTATTATATTATAACCACAGAATCGCAGTTAGTTTTAGTCAGTCGCTCAGAGACCCAGCTGACTTTTGTCAATTTGAGAATTTTGTGATTTTCAGTCACTGCGGTTCCACTTTTTTTTAAAAAATCAAAAATTTTGCCCCAGCCCTGTCGCAGGTGTGATGTCACGGCTGTAATGAAAGTGTGTAATCCGTGGCTTAAGTATGAGCTCAGCTCTGCACCATATGATACATCTGTGAAAGGGTTTGTGGAGGCAGCAGAAGATGAAGGAGAACTGTTTTCTGGGTCGGTCTGATACACAATCCTGCAGAGAGAGAGAGAGAGAGAGAGAGAGAGAGAGAGAGAGAGAGAGAGAGACTGTGTGTGTTTATGTGTAGGTGAAAGAAAATGAGATTTTGTTAAAGTTATGAATCATTAACGACTCTGAAATTTGAAAGAGCGAATGAAGCAGGGAGAGAGGAACAGGAGCGAGCGAGAGAGCGAGAGAAAGAGAAACGAATGATCTAAGGTAAGATCAAATGTGTGGAAGAACAGAGAAAGTAGAGAGAGAGGGAAAGAGAGAGGAGAATGAGTGAGAGTGAGAAAAAGAGGAGAACGAGAACGGAGAGAGATAGAGGGGAGAGAGAGGGGGAAAGAAGGAAAGAGCGGGAGAGAGAAAGAGAGGGGGAAGAGACAGAGCAGTAGAGAGTGACGAGAAAGATAAGGGAAAGGAAAGAGATGTACAGAGAAAGAGAGGGAGAGAGAGGAGAGAGAGAGAGCGAGAGAGAGAGAGAGGAAGAGAAACGAATGATCTAAGGTTAGATCAAATGAGTGGAAGAACAGAGAGAGAGGGGGGAGGGGGTAAGGGAGAGAAGAATGAGTGAGAGCGAGAAAAAGGAGAAAGAAAGGAGAGAGACAGAGGGGAGAGAGAGGGGAAAAGAGTGAAAGAGCGAGAGAGAGAGAAAGAGAGGGGGAAGAGACAGCAGTAGAGACTGAGGAGAAAGACAAGTGAAAGGAAAGAGACGAACAGAGAAAGAGAGGGAGACGGAGGAGAGAGAGACAAACACATACAGGGAGAGAGAGAGAGAGAGAGAGAGAGAGAGGACAGCAGCTGAAAGTCAGTGAATGTCAGTGGAGAGGAGAGAAGCCCTGGAGAGCCGCTCAGACTCAGACTAATGAAACTCCTCTCTCCTCTCTCGCCTCTCTGTTTTTCACCATCACCCAATCACTAGTGTGAGAGAGAGGGAGAGAGAGAGAGAGTGAAAGAGACGTGTGTGTGTGTGTGTGTGTGTGTGTGTGTGGGCTCTTGTTTTTGTCCATTTTTTGGTAGAAAAAATGTCCCAACTTACAAAAATCATAGAAAAATGACACTTTTCCAAACAAATAACAGTCTACAACAGCTGTATGTCTCCCTGCCAAAGCATCCATAACCGGGGACTCTATTCTGTCAGGAGTGTGGGTATACACTGAAGGAGATAATGTCCTTTTTAAGTGTGTAAAACCGCAATGCTACACTATTAAAACATCACTGCAAGTTAGCTCGTACTTTATCTATTAAACAGCTATTAGGAGCTGTGCTGAGAGAGAGGCCGACCGTTACAGTGGTTTTATCACTTACATTGTTTTACTCTGCTTTACTCTGCTTTGTGTCGTTCCTAATAACACCTTTATCTGTGCTAATATCACTGTAATGTATGGCCTAATGAGATTTTCTCAATATCCATTTTGATAAAGCACAGAAATACGAAGTGATAAATGCTCTCAGGTTTGCCGATTGATCCGGCACTCCAGTTTAAAACCGCCTTCAGAAGCTGGAAGAGAAAGAGGAGTAAGAACTGAGAAACTTGAAGTACATCTGTGTTTGACAGCAGCCATGAAGACAGAGGAAATAAAATGGTGTTAGCAGCCGTGTCATAACAATGCCACACTAAATATACTTTCTTTCTTTTTTCTGGTTCCGATCATCACAGTGAACAATTCTGAGTCTTTTTGTCCAGAAAGGAGCATTTTACATCAAAAATGCAGCCTTTTTAAACTAACAGAGCCTAAATGTTTTCTTGAGGTTAAGGTTAAGGTTGGATTTAGATTACTAAACTAGAATATAGACGCTTTCACAAGAAACAGAAGTGCGTAAACGCAGAGTAAAACAAGTTCTGCTACTGCCTTACGGACAGTTATAAACCTCAGAAATACAGGCGTTCGTATCACATCAGCTCAACACAGAAACCGTTGTCATGGTTGCCAAGATAGAAATTCGAGGATGAGTCCAGAATGGTTGGAGAACCAAACACACAACAATGTGGAGTCCAGACTAAACAAAGGATGTAAATGTTTCATGGAAAAATTCCTTCACAGCTATCAGAGCACAGTAACGTCAGCGAACGTCATGAGTGATGAATCAATAGAGGTGAAAATAATTATACGCTAGATTAGCCATGCTGGCTGGAGATGCTTAAACAGCTCACTAACAATAAACTAGTTAGCAAAAAGCTAAACATGCACACACACCAGCAGGGGGTGCAACAGGTCGTCAGGGTCCGTAGTGCCACTTTAAACATTTTTCACAAACAGTGAATGAACATCAGTGGTGGACGAAGTACACAAATCATGTGCTTGAGTTAAAGTAGAGACACCCAAGGTAAAATATTACTGCAGTAAAAGTAGAAGTTCCTCCCTTTAGACCTCCACTTGAGTAAAAGTACTAAAGTATTTGCCTTCAAATGTACTTAAGTATCAAAAAGTACTAAAAGATTAATTATGGCTCTGATGTCCTGTTATCATTATTATCACAAGATTTGCTTCATTAACTCATTTTAGGTGAAAATACTCCAGTGTCTCTCTTGGTAAACCAGTCTTTTAATAGAGTCATTAATTAGTGACGCTGATGTCTATTAAAATTATCATAAGCACAAAACACTGAAGGCAAACAGTTTCCATCAGGTAGAACTGAGTGGCTCTGAAATCACTTTTTACAAACAAGCAAAGTTTTCAATTTATTTGCAAGTTTAAGTTTAATAAAAACTTTAAACTCAGATTCACAACAGAGTTTCCTTTACTAAACTGCATCTGTAGGTCTCTGTTCATAAACATAAACTAGAAAAAACAGTTTTACTGTAAAATGAAATGTGTTTGTATAAATTCAGAAAAAAGACACGTCAGTCACAACTGCGTATGAGTACATATTTCTATATTGTGGTCTATTTACACAAACTGTGCTGCTTCGCGCTTCTTTCGTTTGACGTTATGTTTTTATACACACATAAACCAAAAGGAATGACAGATTTTGCATAATGTAGTGGAGTAAAAAGTGAGATATGTGGCTTTGAAATGTAGTGGAGTGAAAGTAAAAAGTCTCCCAAAATGGAAAAACTTCAGTAAAGTACAGATACACAAAAAACTACTTAAGTACAGAAACTAATTACATTTACTTCGTTACTGTCCATGACTGACTCCCCGCTGAGCTCTCGCTCTCCCAGATACCGACAGCTTTCGAGGGAGAAAATGAAAACTGTTCCTCTGAAAGCGGCTGCAGCAGCAACTTTAAAGCACGAACTGCGCGTTAACGTTACTCAGCAGCGCTGAAATGCAGACACAGAGGTTCTTTTCCTCTGTATGACAAAGTTTATTCCTTTATTAACTGCACAAACCCATATTTCCTCTGCTCATCATCAGCTGACAAACCACTGAAACTGAGATGAGGCTGTTTTTGCTTCAAACTCGAACACCCGAGTGAGCTGCGCACGCTCAACTCATCATCACTGTTATCGTTAATGCTCTAGGGGAAGCAGCGTTTCCCTGCAACGAGAACTGCCAGGAGAAAAAATGCGGAAATGTGAAAAGCGCCTATTACACGAGTGAGTGCAAATACACCACAAAGGTAGTTTTACCAGACTTTGTGTGTGGTTTGAGAGAGAGAGAAAGAGAGAGAGAGAGAGAGAGAGAGAGAGAGAGAGAATGAGAGAGCGAGAGAGAGAGAGGGAGAAAGAGAGAGAGAGAGAGAGAGAATGAGACAGAGAGAGAGAGAGAGGGAAAGAGAGAGAGAGAAAGAGAGAGAGAGAATGTGTGTGTGTGTGTGTGAGAGAGAGAGAGAGAGAGAGAGAGAGAGAGAAAGAGAGAGAGCTCTTCGACCTTTACTGTAGGCAGACAGTGTAAGCACAAATTACACAGGAATGATTTATGTTAGCTTCACACCCGAATCCCCAGACATCAGCATGAGCTCAACACCTAGTTCCAGTTTCTTCTGTTCTCCTCTCCCTCCTTCTCTCCCTCTCCCTCCATCCCCTGCTCCACAAAATAAAACACTGAACGTGTGACATTCTGGACAGCAGTTTTGTCTTCCTGAAGAATGCTGTGCTTGTGGGCACCTGGAAGGTACGCTGTATGTCCGAAAGCATCCAGACGGAGCTTCTACACAGCTAGAAAAACCAGTAGAGACCAGCAGAACCCGCGTATGTTGTGTTTTGGAAGCTGTTGAGCTGTTCACTACCAAAACCAGGATGTGCTGTGTTTTGGATGCTGGTATCCAGGTCAACCAGCAAGACCATTCTGTTAAGCTAAACCAGCAACAGACCAGCACAAACCAGCGTAAACCAGCGTGAACCAGCATGGAATCAGCTACTTTAAAGATGAACACCAGTATCAAATTCCATCTGTTAGGTATTATGACATTCTGTAATATGAAATATTGGTCTAAAAACCCGATTAAGGGTCTAAATACTCTTATTTAATTGTGATGTCTGCATTTGACTGTTGTTGTAAACCATTTTAGTGGACGCCAAAAATATTTATCCAGTACTGAATCAGTTCACTCCATTAAATAGTCTGTTATTGCTGAAATCCTTGTCCATAAAAATGGAGTTTTTAAACACCTCAGTGTCACTGCTGGACTGAGAATAGTCCACCAACCAAAAATATCCAACCAACGGCGTCCTGTGGGCAGCGGCCTGTGACCACTGATGAAGGACTAGAGGATGACCAACACAAACTGTGCAGCAGCAGATGAGCTATCGTCTCTGACTTTACATCTACAAGGTGGACTGACAAGGTAGGAGTGTCTAATAGAGTGGACAGTGAGTGGACACAGTGTTTAAAAACTCCAGCAGCACTGCTGTGTCTGATCCACTCATACCAGCACAACACACACTAACACACCACCACCACGTCAGTGTTACTGCCTTGCTGAGAATGATCCACCACCCAAATAGTACCTGCTCTGTGAGGGTCCATGGGGGTCCTGACCACTGAAGAACAGGGTAAAAGGGGGCTAACAAAGTATCAGAGAAACAGATGGACTACAGTCTGTAACTGTAGAACTACAAAGTGCACCTATACAGTAAGTGGAGCTGATAAAATGGACAATGAGCGTAGAAGTCATAATGTTATGCCTGATTGGTGTATATATCCATAACTGAAATATATTCTGTCTCACTGGAAGAGACCAGCTAATAGGCTGCTTCAATAACATTGAAAAACATTATGAGAAACAAGCTTCAAATTCAGCCCTTTCCCATAGAGTCCGGCTAAAACTTCTTATATAATGAGAATATGTTATTTGCATGCGCAGCTTCACATGCCTGCGTTTAAGCTAAAATTAGCATTGAACAGCTGGCAACTAGCATGGTGCTAACACGGTTAGAAATTAGCATCATGCTAGCAGCTAATCGGACAATGCAAGGCTGCTTATTAAACAAATTAAGGTTTCTACATTAAGCATTGCTTTGTAATGACACACAACTGGCAGTTCATCATGATTTTATGATGGTACTTGTTTCACAGCATAAACAAAACTGAATACTCTGTAAAATGACTGAAACATCTCAGGCTTTGTTTTAAATTCTGTTAGATCCATTCTGCCTCATAAGCAGTTGCAATTTCTCCCGAACTCAGAGATCTACAGGTTCAAACACGAACTGTATAGACTTGTGCGTGCTGAAATAAGCTCTCACTCTGTATGTGGTAGGATACCACTGCATGATTTATGAATATTAACCCATTGCCGACACAGTCGTTCACACATCTCCTTAGAAAAGCACTGAACAATAGAATGAAATGCTCTGGAGAAGCTGCACGAGCCTAAGGTCACCATGTCCAATGCCAAGAGTGGGCTAGAGGGCTATAAAGTCCCCCAGCATTGAGTCTGACTGAGGAGTGAATTCAGCCACTTTAAGGTGCACCTTAAGGCTCAAATCAGAAAAGCCATTAGAAAGCAGCCACATATGAGCCTAAGGTCACCATGCGCAATGCGAAATGTGGGCTAGAGGGGCATAAAGCCCCCCAGCATTGGGCTGTGGAGCAGTGGAACTGTGTTCTCTGGAGTGATGGAGCTCCATCCAATAAGGCTTGGGAACGTGATGTCTCTTTATGGGTGATCCGTCATTGTGGCTGGGTTCTCCAGTCTAGGCTGGTTTTGAATAGTTGAAAAACACTAACCTGCTTTCCTTCATTTTGGCTGATCTGTAGCTTATGGTCTCACTAAATACACTCACAGAGATGGTAGTGAACAGCGCAACAGCTCCCAAAACACAACATATGCAGGTTCTGCTGGTCTGTGCTGGTTTTTCTAGCTGTGTAGAAGCTCCATCTGGATGCCTTCGGACATACAGCGTACCTTCCAGGTGCCCACTCACCGAGATGACTAGCATGTACATGAGTATCAGATCCATGATCAGAGCAAAATTGAGGAAAACAGATCGGCATGGAACATTTCATCAGCTATTTTGATGCAGCTCTAGGTAAACAGCACATATGAAGCATCGCAGAGCGAGTGTGGACCAACATTGGGCACAAGCCTTATTGACAGATCTGTTGATATAGATTTATTAGAATAAAATTTTGACATCACTTAGTGGATTTATCACATTTACAACAAAAGAAGAGGTGATGAAACACAGTGGTAAACAGGCCCCCTTCCCAACTTTTTTGGAATGTGTTGTTGGCATCAAATTCAAAATGGGCATTTATTTTTCCAAAAAAAATAAACTGTCTCAGTTTCAACATTTTGATTTGCTGTCTTTGTGCTATTTACAGTGAAATATAGGGTTTAAATGATTTGCACATCATTGCATTTTGTTTTCATTTACATTTTGCACAGCGTCCCAACTTTTTTGGAAATGGGGTTGTATATTGGTATTTAAAAAAAAACAAAACATTTTGCCATCAGACAGGTGTTTAGATTTGACCGATATTTTAAACTGATGTGTGATGATGTGTTTATTAATCTTCAGAAGAGCAGAATGTTTAGGTGATGCTGGGTTAGTGTACAAAAATATTTGCCTTCTATTCTTTTACTGCATTTGTAGCTACAGAAATAAATACTATATTCTACTTATACTATATTCTACAAATTCTAATACTATAATGCTAAACCAGCAAGTATGAAATATGTACATGACAAATTTCAGATATCAGCATCTGGCCACAATTCATTATGGTGCCTCCCTAGAAACTTCATCAAATTTCATCATAATAATTACATGATTTAGAACTGTTTTTAGATTTTTTAAAATGATTTGTTAGAATATTTTTAGAATTATTAAAAAAAAACACAGTCAGTACACCAGTGTAACTGCAGGAAGTGTTTAGAAGTAGTGAAATATAGATCATACAGAAAACACAGCAAGACTTATTTTATTTTTATGTTTGACAAGAATTTGATTTTGCCCAATAAATTATCACATACTCCATTCTGTCCCTCTAGGAATCTGCAATCACAAATTCAACCAAGATTTGCAATATTTGCAAGAGCTGCACAAGAAGTTGACAAATTTAGATTCATCGAGTTTAATTTTTATATTAAAAATTAAAAAAGTAAAAAATGCTGTCCCATGTTTTCATGTCATTACCATTACACAGAGTTTAGTCTGTGGGCGGAGCCTCGTTTTAGCCACGCCCCTGCATTTTAGAGCAGGAAGTGAGGCTGCATCCCTGTCCCTCATGGCCACATGGTGAGCAGTTAGATCCCACTGTTTTGAAGTAAATGTGTCCCAACGTCTGAAAATCAGTGTGGAACATTAAGAATCGTCATATTTTTGAGGGTCTTTTTAGAGTTTTAATGGAAAATATGATGATTTTCTGTGTGAACAGCTGTTCAAAGCTGCGTTTTTGAACTAAAATTGTCACCAAAACAGTCACTACTGACACATTTGGTAAAGTCTGGGTAGAGTTATGATTGTTTTGGTAGAGACAAAATAAAATAAATGTAATCAATTAATTAATTCAATAAAATAAACATAATTAAGATATGGGGTCACTCAAAATAAAAGGATTTTAGTCTAAAGCCTTTAAAACTCTACATATTTTCTGGACTAATCCTGGAGCACACCTCAGGGACAGTGGGTGTCGATATGTCTATGTTACTATATTTGTAAATCCAATATTTTCTGGCCCACAAAATGTGAAGCAGATCATACAGTGGACACAGTAGCCTTCATTACACACTAACATTATTAGAGAAGAGGTGTAAGACAGCATAAACAAGGAGAGAGAGAGAGAGAGAGAGAGAGAGGTGGATGCAGGCATATATTGATATTAAAAGCTATTAGAGGGATTGGCCTGTGGACACAGCGCTGTGTAAATCCAGTAAGTGGATTTTACATTAGTGTGATAGGCCGAATGCTCTTGCTGGGCTGATAATATGATAAGATAAAGCAGAGCTTGCACAGGAGACGAGTTCGGTTCACTGAGTTCAGCTGGTACCAGGCGGGCGCTGGACCACGCCCTCACACCAGCCCTTATTCATCACAGTCAGTTCTGATCGTAAAGTGACCGCATGCAGTTTTATTATTCATCAGTTTTATTCGGTGCATCTGTATGATTAAACTCACTTATGCTGCACTCTTAAAAAAGATGCCTCATCATGGGTTCTTTAGTAAAGATGGCGGTTCTAAGTAGGCCGAAGAACGCTCAAAGAACCATTTGCATGTATAAATTCTTTGCATGGTGAAATGGTCTTTCAGATTGATGGAGAATATCTTGTATATGGTTCTAGATCGAACCTTTTTGAGAATACAGCACCAAAAAGAGTTTTTCTACTGTATGCAAGCTTGACATCATAACAATAGCAGAACACTTTTTGGAGCTAGAACCTTACACAACACATTCTCCATGAATCTGAAGAATGATTTCACCATGCAAAGAACCATTTAAGCATGCAAAGAGTTCTTTGAGTGTTCATGGTTCTATACAGAACCATTGTCTTTAGTAAAGGAACCTTGAAGAACCATCTTTTTTTTTAAGAGCGTAGGCCATATTAAAACCAAATGGATTTTATCTGCTAGTGTCGGTAACACTTTGTATGAATGTCATGTTTGTAAGCATCTATAAACACATTTATAACATGTCATAATGCATTCATAAGGCATTATAGACATGGTTATAAATATTTATAAAAATGAATTACCTTGAATTACACCTTATAGCCATGTTTACTGTACATTATGAATTGTTAATATAATGCATTATAAGTAGTGTTGATAACATGTTATACTGTCAGTGCCAAAGAAGTCAGTCCCAGCTTGGAGAGCGTAAAGTAAAGACAAATATAGAGTTTTTTTTTTTGGGGATTTCCAGTATTTTATTTCTCAGCGCTGGAGCTGATAGAGCTGCATCTTCAGGGCTTCAGTTCTGAAAATTGAGATGCTCCAAACAGGCTGTCCAGCCTAGAATTACTGCTACACTGTGCTTTTCTTACCCAGCGCTCGCACTTTACATCACAGCAAACCGAGTACCCATCAGCCCCTCCCCTGAACCCCCTCTGACCTCACACTGAGTGTGAAGTCACTGTGGAGTGAAGGCCTGGAGAGGGAGAGGTGCCACTGGATAGTAGAGTTCTGTCATTGTAATCTGTTCCCTCACTGGTTCTAAAGTCAAGCGCTAGAACCCTTCACTCTGTAACATCCCTACACTACATTACAGTAATGCTAATTTCTGCTAGCGTTCTATTGGATATGCAGTGTTAAGTTAGCGCCAAGCTAACGGTGGTGTACATTACCTTTCCCACATTGGGTAAAACACTGATGGCAGCACTAGTTTAAACTCTGACATTTGAAGCCTGTAATGTGCTTTACTGTGAATGTTTTAGTGTTTCAGTAAATCCTTCAGTAAATACTTCAACTTGAAGCCTCACTCTGAACACTGGAGGAGGCTTTAGTACAGTACGCTTCACTTTACTTAGAGCAGACAAATACCACTTATGAGCTCTTATAATTTGTTATGAACAGTACTTATAATGCATTATGTTAACAATTCATAATGCATAATAAGCATGGCTATAATGTGTAATGCATTTTTATAAATATTTACAGCCATGTTTATGATGCCTTATGAATGCATTATAACATGTTATGAATGTGTTTATAGATGCCTACAAACGTGACATTCATAGAAAGCGTTACCGTAATAACATTTCTGTGTTTCACAAATAATGTTGGGCCTCATTCACCAAGCGTTCTTAAGAAGAAATTTCTTCATAAAACTCACTTACGCAGTTTTGATGAAGAGTCTGACTCACCAGTGTTCTCTTATGTGGGATTTGTTCTCAGGTAAGAACAGAATCTACACACACTCAAGAGCACAAAGGTGAGAACAGATCTGCGCTTTAAGAACACGTCATGAATCTGATGTGGACTTTTTCTTAGGACCTGTTTAAGAACAAACTTAGGAAGATACTGGAGAACGAGACCCAGTGTTTAGGAAATGTTCAGGTTTTTGTTTGGGTCTGTTATCCTGATTATGAAAAATGTGTTCATTTTTCAAAATCCTGTAGATTTTATCCGCCTAATTCTGAAATGAATAAATAAACAAATATCTACTATTTCCTTTTTATCTTCCTCTGAAAGGACATACATAAAAAAACATTTCTGAAATAACGCAAGCTGATTGGTTGAGAAGCGCTCTAACCGTGCTGTTATTTCGCCACAACATCACAGGTTTTTCACAAACACTGTATCACTCCGCTGATACGCCGTTGCTAAGCAACGACTTTGACAGCTGTAGGAGACGCTCAAGACATTTGAACGTTTTTACTTCTTACTTTGCCACAAACAGAAAATGGACACTTTTAAGATCACATTTGACCGACAGCCGATTTGGTCAGACTCTGAAGATGAGACGACACTAAATTCCCAAACTGTCAGTTGGTCTGTGTGGAGCTGGACAACGAACTGTCAGCTGTGCAGCGAGTGGGCGGAGCTCGTTACTCTGACGTAGCATCAAGCTGCTTGTTAAGGAACTATAATTTGGTGAAGGAACTGCGAACATTAAAACATATTAAACGCCGCGGTCACGGCCCAGTTTATTAATTTATTACTTTATTTATTTAACTGTTGTATTAAAGCAACAGAACACTCGAGGAGTGTGTTATCGCCTATAACATCACGGCTGTGATGATCTACGGTGACCAAATCACAGCCGTGATGTTATTTCAGGATAATACACTCCCTCTCGGGTTCTATTGCTTAATTGGAGGTGGCGAGCGTGTATCTCAACAGCTGCATTCAAATGATCATCCAATACAAAGGGTGTGTCCCAATTCAGGGGCTGCTTCCTTCACAGACCATGTCCTTCGAAGGCTGTGTAGACAGTCTCTACGGTGGATTTTCTGTTTGTGTCACAGCGCCGCTGTTCCCACCCTTACCGTTGCGTCACGAAACGCCGCCCCTGTCAAGTTCTTTTAAAGTTCTTTAAAGATGGAGTCACAATCTTTGATTTTAGTTTTTGATTTTTTTTCTTTTATTAGAGCTGGAGATGTTTCACCGCCAACACGTTTTGCTTCAGACCACATCAGCTTTTATAACATTTGTATCGTTAGCTATTCGACTCAATTTAACCCCATAACTAAACCCAATACTTATGTTTAAAAGTGTGTCCTCAGCCGCCGTTCGCTCCTCTGCTGACTACGCCATGTTCTCAAATCCTTGCCGGCACGCAGTGAACCTCGGGATATGTTGGCTGGTGAAGGCTCCACCCATTGGATCTTTCGTTGCCGTGGAAAAGGACACACTTCTTGGCCGCATATGAAGGAGACTTCGAAATGGGACAGTCTAGTCGCACCGCTGTGATGCAGTCAGCCTTCAAATGCAGCCTCCGAAGGACGCAGCCCCTGAAATGAGACACGGCTAAAGACTGAGTTCTGCAGAAACACATAAAAGTGAATGTGGTGACGTATCTGCTTCTACAGAACTAGAATACCTGGGAAACAATGTCCAGCATACTCTTCAAAATGATGGTTCTTCAAGGGTTCATGGTTCTATATAGAACCATTAACACTCAAAAAACCCATAGCATGATTAAAGGGTTCTTTGCATCGTGAAAGCGTTCTTCAGATTGATGGAGAATGTGTTGTGTATGATTCTATACAGCATCTTTTGGAAAATGCTTCTATATAGCACCAAAAAGGGTTCTTCTATTGCTACAGACTTGACATCGTAACAATAGCAGAACCCCTTTTTAGAAAGGTTCTATACAGAACCATCTACAGCTCTGTGCAACTTGCAGAAACATTTTACAATGCAAAGAACATTTTAATCATGCAAAGGGTTCTTTGAGTGTACATGGTTCTATATAGAACCATTTCCTTTACAGAAGAAACCTTTTTTAGGTGTATGCATAACAACCCGGTTCTGTTTAGACTATAATATGTTCATGATTATATGACCAACAAACGAGAAAGTATGAATGACTGGAATGTATAACACTGAACTGCTGAACGTTTCATATTCATACAAGATGGTTCTTCAAGGGTTCTTTAGTACAGAAAATAGTTCTACATAGAAACATGAGGAATCGAAGATGAAATGGTTCTTTGCATCATGAAATAGTTCTTCTGACTGAAGGAGAATCTGTTAGATATACAGACTTGACATCATAACAATAGCAGAACCCTTTTTGGTGCTGTATAGAACCATCTACAGCATTCTGCAATCTAACGAACCCTTTCACAATGCAAAGAACCCTTTAATCATGCAAAGGGTTCTTTGAGTGTTCATGGTTCTAAACGGAAGCATTTTCTTTACTCAAAGAACCCTTGAAGAACCATCATTTTTAAGTGTGTTTACTGGACGTTTGGACTGAGGAGGTTAAAACAGTCACATAGTGAGAAATATTAGATATCGACTACGTTTAAGATGTTTTTTTACTTGCCATAATATCATTTTTTGCAGTGTACAGAACCTGGTTCTTTACAGTGTAGCACTAAAAGTAAAGAAGCAAACGTGTCTTGGCTGATGGGCTACATTTGGGGTGATGGGAGAAAACTGTAACTAATTTTTTGGCCACTCTTTTTTGGATGGCCCCCTATAGATGCTCTACAGATACTTAAATCATTAGCAAACTTTCTGGTGATGTTCAGTTGATTATCAACACCATTATGGTTAGGATTAGGATTAGGTGTACGTTTTGTCTTGAGGTTAGGGTTTAGGGTTAGGTTTAGTGTTTGGGATAGATTTAATAAACTCTTTCACACTGTGAACTTGAAGTTGAAAGTTACTTAAAGACAGACTAAGCATTTACAATGCATCTGCAGTGGACCATCCAAATGAAGCGTTACCATTTTTTTTGGGCCAAACCGTCGCTTTTTGGGCCAAAAACGGAGACTGTGCAACAAGAATGCCCCTCCGCTCTCCTTCTGTTGGACTGATCACGTCTTTCAGCTTAAATCAACCAGTTAATTCAGAAATCCTTAGTGAAATTCCCCCCCGCGTTCCCAGAGATCTCAGGAGTAGCCGCAGTGGACGTGGCGGGAGCGTGTGTGATTTGTCAGGTCGCTGCTGCTCGGCAGGAACATCTGCCATTGGTTGGCACGCTTGTAGCACACTCAACAGAAATGAGTGTGCTTCATTAAAAGCCTCATTTGCTGAGTAGTGCTGTTTATAACTTGGAATGTTTGAAGCGGTTGACATGCAGCTAAATGAAATACATTCATCGCGGACCCTCACGATTAGCAAATTGCACAGACTGCTTTCACCGCACTTAATATTTAACCGTAATTGTTACAGTGAAATTGGTCTGTGCACTTTAATGGCCCTTTAATATGTGTATGTGTGCTCGTTACACAGATATGGACTTCAATTACTATCTATTTGCTGTTCACTGAGGCCTTCTCTCAGTCTTCACTGCTAGAAAAACGACACAGTGTCAGTCTATTTTACAAGCATATTCAATTTCCCTCATAAATCAGAGCAACCGAGTTCAATATGTGTTTATTATAATCGCTAGCTTGTGTTTGGCTCTGGTTTATATCGCATCTGCTGTATCAGCTGTATTTAGGTCCTCGCTTTCTGCTTCCAGAGCAGCCTTTCCACGTTCAGCTGACAATTTATTACCCCCTTATAGCTTTTAGTGATATTAAAGACAGTTACGATGGCATGTAATTCTAATAATCTCTATACAGAGGGCAGCTTCTTCAAAACTGACTCAGCCAAGCGCCAGCGGGGTAATTACCAGATTGAGATCTTTGTAAGCCGAACCCAGATCTGAAGAAACCAAGTTTGCCAACATTAAAACAGAAGAACAGTGCTGGTCTGTGCATGTTTCCTTTTAATATTAATCTATTTTAATGTGGAAATAGTGGTAAATTCACAGCACAGTCGATCCTCCTGATGTTATTCTGCAGATTCTATACTTTTCTACGCTTAAAATTAGGTGACCCTTATTGGTCCCACAACAGGGGGATTTCACCTCCGCATTTGACTTATCCGTGCAGTGAAACACCACATACACAGTAGTGAACACAAACACTGGGAGGCAGTGGGCACACTTGCCCGGAGCGATGGGCAGCCCTATCCATGGCACTCAGGGAGCAGTTGGGGGTTAGGTGCCTCGCTCAAGGGCACTTCAGTCACGTACTGTTGGCTCAGGAGGTCAAAAACAGTCAAAATTCATGTGTAATTGTGCCAACAAAGGGCACATATCCCACTTTTTTCTCATTTTATTTTTTCCCCTAAAGTCCATTGAAACATTTGTGTGTGTTTGTGTACCAAAAATAGTTAAAATTAATTTTTTATGTAACTATTGTCTGATCTTTCTGTAGCCCTTAGACTTGTGTAGCCTGTTTTTGTTACTGTGCCTTTAAGACTAGTAGATGTAAAAGAGCTGTGCTCTGATTGGCTGTCCTGTATTGTGCATCTTTCAAAAAGCAGTCCAGGCTGAAAGGCTCCTTACAACTTTAGTGTGGATGGGCGGGGCTAAACTGCTATGGGTGGAATAAATATATCACTGCTGTTGGAAGGAAACCTTGTATCTCCAAAATGGTAACTTTACAGGAGAAGGAAAAAACCTACTTTACTTTTAATGTAAGTCAATGGAACCAGACTTTTTTCCAAGTCATTTTGGGCCGTTTCTTTAGGTCCATTCATCATGAAATTTACACACAATGTAAAGGACAACAGGTATATTCAAATTATGTCAAAACTGAAAAATGACAAAAAATGGAGATACGGGGTTTTCTTCCGACAGCAGCGATATATGTAATTGCATTGTTTTTCATGACATCATAAAAAGAGTGAATTTAAAACAGACTGTTTATACAGCTTAGTTTTTTACATATAAACTGCATGGATTGTAAATTTCAAACTTTAAATAAAGTTTATTTCCTCTGACATCCCACAGTATTTCAGTCAAGCTTAACAGTTTTTTCTGTACATTTCAGCTGCTTTTTAAATAATACAGAGCAGCCAAGCAGAACAGAGATCACTTACATATATCAACCTGAAAGGGCCCATATTATGGAAATCCAAAGGTCCCTTGCATTTGTTTAAGAGAAGAGCTTACTATAGAAACACTGTTAAAGTTCTTAAAGTTTTATATAAAAGTAAAGTTCTGTATAAAGTTACATAAAAACGAATTAATTTTTTGGACCCCTGAATGTCTCAAAATCACAATTCTGGGGGGTCCCTGAAAATAAACTTATGACGTTATCCTGTCCATTCGAGAAATACAGACGCTGAAATATAAATTCAGTGAAAGCTCATTGTTTAGCTGCTTCATCCACAATCAGTGAGCTTCTGCCTTTGGTGTTCTTCACTAACTAGAGCTGCAGCACTGCTCTGCCTCAGGGTGGCGCTGTAGCAGACTGGTTCACCCAGTTGGTCCTTCATAGCCCAGAAACTGTAACTCTGCCCAGATTCCTCTGAAAAACTTCACAATGAGCTGCAGCAGATCTGCTAATCTGAAAACTTGCCTAATTTCACAAGAGACTGGTGGAAAAATGAATTGTTACTCATTCCTCAAACCGAAGATCAAAGAAGATCTCAGTTAATGTGTGGAAGAGCCGATTAACAAGCTAGAAAATAACATTTCCTAAAGAACTGTAAAACCAAACATTTTGTTGCCGCTATGGCGAGTGAGTCAGCAGCCAGTAAATGCTGAAGTAGCCCGTCGACATTTGGAGCCAATCAAAATCCACATGTAAATGAGGTCATATATATTAAAGACCCACGCCAAGTGAAGCTCTGATTGGCTTGAAGTGAACATGATGAAAGGAACAAAAACAAAGAAAACCAAAGTTCTCAGAAACAGAGCAACAAGTTCAAAGGGACCAAAGTTCAGGTACATAATAGTAAATTGTTTCAGCCATGCTAACTTATGTTACATCCATGTGCTAACGACAGGCTTGTGTTCCACTGGACAGTGTTGACAAGCGCACCATTGGCCCTTACTTTTAGCTCCACCTTCACGAGTTATTGGATTGGTTTAGAGGTCACTAATAGGCAGACCACGGTCCGAGTCTGGACCCAAACGCTGTCCTGCACTTATAACCGATAAACTATGGAGAATTATTAACTTTTGACAGGGTGGTCCTATTTTAATCGGCGTATCATTTCTAGTCATTACGGTACCACTTTAGCAGCCCGGGAGACTAACAGACCAATTGTATGCATTGTAAATATCACACATGACGTTACTCAGCCAATCAGATCTGTGCATTATGATGAGCACTGAGACTCGAGTGAGTGATGCACACACAGGGGAGGGACGAGGCGAGAAACAGCAGTCAGTGAAGAAAGTGAGTCAGAGGGAAGTTATTCCACATGGTGTGGTCTAAAAAGAGAAAACTGACAATAAATATTGTTGAAATATGACTGAACTGTACTTCATTTGATTTGATATTCAGTTGTTGACTGTATAAGATGCTGATATACCTACTAGGCTACTTCAGTAAACAGTATATGGCACTGAGTCATAATGCAAGTTAGACATTATGATATTCTGGACCTTCGCTTGAGGAAATTTTCTCTAACTGGACCTTATTGAATTTTAATTAAATACCTCTGGTTTAGAAATTTCACACTCAGTTTATTCCCACCCTAATAAGTCCGCATTCCTCCACATTTAGAGCAGAATTTCTCATGAATGTCTCCAGACGTTCTCATTATGAGATCATGGCTTTCAATGAATGCACAAAAACTATGTGCGTTTTTTAAACAGAAGCAGTATGAAGTGTTGGATTTCTGTCTTCGTTATCTTTTTCCTGGGAAAGACACACACACACACACACACACACACACACACACACACACACACACACACACACACACACATATACACACACACACACTCTAATCTGCTGCTTCGCTCTCCGTAACACACTCAGACGAGGCCTGTCAAGTTTGATCACCGTCTGGCACTTACAATGTCATCACTGTTAGACAACTCCTCCCTCCTGGTCTTGTCCCGGGGGGCCGCTGGGAGATGGAGCTACATGTTTAAAGGTCAGTACATCTGTGAGCGAGCGACTGGGCAGCTGCGGCTAACGAGTGGCCAGCCTGGATGCTGGACTGCCCTAAAAAGCCAATGCATACAATGGTAACTAGATGTGTGAGAAACGATCAGTGTAACATCTCAATACTTAAAATATATTGATTTTGGAGGCTTACTAATGTAGAAACGAGGGGATTTGAGCAGAAGTGATGAATCAGCATCATATCTGTAATGTTCTACTCCACATGCACACAAACACATTGGCCCTTACTCAGAGAGTCGCGAAAAAAAGGGCCCAGATTTGGCCGCCTTTGGCTCTGCGTCTGATTCATGAAACTTTTCGAAGTAAAAATAAAATGAGATTTTAACATAAATGATGAATCAGCTTCAGTGCGTGAAATCAAGTGCCAGCCTACCAGCACCTCATTCACATATCATTTGCATGAATCGTGCCCTAATTCATGCAGATGTTTTAGTAGAGATCCAATAAAATGACAACCTTCAGTGGCTCGTGAGCCAATGGTTGAGTTCGTGGGCGGAGTTTGGGCTGCACTGCTCCCCCTACCAAATTTTTGTGTTAGTGTTTAGTGTTAAAATTGGATGATTCGGGAGAATAAAATGTGAAATAAACAAAATATCTTGGTCTGTCTTTAAACGGCACAATGCTGTGATAGCGTAGTATGATTATTTTGCTAGAATAACAGATTTAAACTCTATTATTGCAGGGTGTGTGTAATGATATGTCTGGCGAGGCAGATGAGGAGACGAGGATCCATGACAAAACACCAACATGACGAAGAAAACCAGAAAACACTAAAACTGAAACAACAATAAGAAGAAAACACAAGCAGGGAAAACACCATGAACACTAAGAACAACAACATGAAAGCAATGATGGACATTGTCAACATGGGCGGGGAAACAAAGGGGTATACATAGGAACACTGAAGACAAGAAACACCTGAGGTCACTTATCAAGGGCGGGGCTAGAGATGAAGGCTGAAGACGGGGCAGGACAAAAGAGGAGCTAACACCAAAGCAACAACAAAACCACATGGAACAAGAAAGCCAAAAAGACACGGCAGAAACCAATAAAGAAGCAAACACACTAAGAAATCCTTGACAGTAGCTGTTTTGTATTGTTTTTTTGTGGGCAGAGTCAATAGTGTAAAACAAAAGCACAGTGTAATACGTTTTTAAATGGAATGTGGATGTGAAACACTTGCAGCATTTGTCTGTACCAGGGGTCGCAACCCAAACGTTAAAGAAGAGCCATTTTGTCCTTTCAACAAAAATCAAACAACCTTGGGAGCCACAACATTTTTTGTCCATTTTACCATCTTGGCTGTAAATATGTCTTAGTGTGTGCTGATGTACTAGTTTAGGCTAAAAAATATAATATAAATGAAAACTCAGACTTACTTTGCTCTGCTTTAAGCTTTAGCTCAGCTATAGCTGCTTTTCTCGCATCTCCAGCAGGAAACTTTTCCACAAAAGCAGAACAGTTTCTTGTAAAATGTCTCTCAACGTTCGACTTTTTACGAGGCTGAAGTCGCTTCTCATTCAACAGCTTCTTGTTCAAATTTTCCTGTTCCACCTTAAATGGTGCCTGAGGAGCCAGAATGTAACTGCTGCACCATTTAAGGTGGAACGGGAAAATTCGAGCAAGAAGCTGGGGAATGAGAAGCTTTGTGACTTTTTAGGGTTTTTCAGTTTCTCGTTGCAGATTAAACGTATCAGGAAACCAGCTGGAGTGATTATAAATGTAAATAAGTCCATTCGTCTCCAAATTATCGATGTTCAACTTAAATCTCTCTCTTTGCTGTTTCGTTAGCTACTAGCTAGGTGAGATTGTTGTCTGTGTTACTATGGTGACCAGCAGTCTGCGCTGATCTTCAGGGTCAAAGGGTGAATTAGCAGTTCTACATTAACTCCAGAGTTTAAGACCATTTATTGTTAAACTGTGTTGAACGATCAGCAGAGCTTTATTTTACTGTAAAGGAGGATTATTTTATTTTTACCTACTAATCTAATTCAGCTGTGGAGCCACAACAGGACAGCAAAAGAGCCGCATGTGGCTCCAGAGACACATGTTGCCGATTATTATTATTATTGGTATTGTAGATGATTTTGATCATAGTTTTGGTTAGTTAACCACATTTTTCCTCGTTATGCTCAAATTTACATGAACTCCTACCTGACAAGGTTTGATTGTACTGATACAACAAACATGAAACTGACGAATGATAAAACTGAGAAATTTGCTTGTTTTGTGTTCAGATTTGACCGCAGACAGTTTTGATGACTGATGAAGGCTCACTCTGTTTTTGGTCCTTGTCATTGCTTTGATGATGTAAATTCATGATTCTTCATTTCATGCCGGACACTAAATGGTCAAAGTTCGTCCTGAGGTGTTCACATGTTGGAGGTCACAGCACTGAAAGTGTTATAAGAACGGTTTTGTTGCTGCGCCTCACTGTGGATTTGATTTGACTGAGATTTGAATCTGTTGGAAAAATTATTCCACACAGACAAACAGTAAAAACAAGTGTTACAGATGAAATTCGTGACAATTCATTTGAGTAATTTGTCCAATAAAGTGCAGTAAAACTCCATCTGTCTCCTGTCTGTGCTCTTCATTCCCGCTGAGATCTGCAGCTCAAAGCCACAAGCAGGAATTTCTAAAGTCGTTTATGTTTCAAACGAATGTGCTGTATATTCTCACTGATTCTCAAACACACTTCTGAGCATCTGCCTCGGTAGTTTCCTGATTTTCTCATTGCAAATCATTTTTTATTTGTGACAAAACTAATGCAGGCTTTTACAGCACTGTTTAAAAGACTGCAACCATAAATCAGCCATTTAGAGCTATTAAACATTATTGGGTCATTCTACAGAAACGTCCACTTTTCTGTCCCTCCATAGGAGTCACTGGTGTTACTGATCCTCATTGGTGTTACACATAATAAAGGAACACCAGAGACATTTTTAATAAAAAATGCATTTTATAAAATAACTGCTACAGAGCATCAAACCACATGTTGTCAATCATGGAATATCCACTAAAATATGGAATTTAATCCATTTGTATTCTATTTTTTCACAGTTACCTCAGAATAAAGTCGGTCACACCAGTGACTTCAGCTAAAAGCTTCATATGAAATCATGAGCTGAATGAGAAAATCTCTGATAACTGAAAGACACAGTGGACTCACCATGAGCTTTTCTTCATAGATCCTCAGAAAACAGGTAAAAGGAAGTCAACTGATGTCATCAGTGTGACTTTTATTCCAAAATAAGAGATTTTTGTTATGCGGTAACACCAGTGACACGACTCCTGGGGAACTTTCATTATATATTTTATAATATTTATTTACCATTTGTTTTTTTATGTCACTTAATTTAAATATTCCATAGTCAGGTATAGATTATTGTAGTTAAAATTGCAGAAAAATATGGCCTCAGCCTTCACACATGACTGTGGGGACGAGCTCTTCTGTGGTGCTTGGAATTCTAGATAATTGATTTAAACACCAATATTGCTAAATTGAGGCTCAAGAAGGTGTAATTATTAAAATAACTTATTGTTTTATTTTAAAATATAAATAAAATGTAACCCCAACATGTTTTTCAAGTGTAATATATCTGTAAATGCTAGGGACACAAAAATGGACGTTTCTGTAGAATGACCCTATTCCTTCTTACTGATCATCAATTCAGCATATTAATATTAATTTTATATGCCCCAAACTTTTGCTTCATAGCTTAGTTTTAGAAAATGACATCTGTGTGTGTTTTTCCAACCTCTCTGTAAATGAGCTCTGTTCTGATTGGCTGCTCTGTATTGCGCCTCATTCAAAAAGCAGTCCAGAGCTACAACACTCCTTATAACCTCAGTGGACTAAGCTGTTGCAGGCTGATTAGGTGGATGTATGTAAATGTGTTGTTTTTTTGTGACGTCACAAAAACAGTCATTTGAAAAAGGGGTGATTTTGCGGTTTAGTTTCCATATTTCTGCTGCAAAAATTAGTATTTTTTTCAAGTGGAATTATCTTAAATCTAGTCAATATATCTAATATTTCCTATTTTGAGATGGTTGTGCACTTATTACAAGACTATTTAGCTTATTCTAAAATATAAATTACTTTTATTTAGTTTTTAGGTAATTTAAGTAAAATGAATAAAAAATCTCATTAGAGTGGCAGATAATTTTGCTGTTTTCAAGCACATTTCTTAGCGAGATAATTGTAGCTAATAAAATCACTTAAAACAAGTAAAAATGTCTAGAAATAAGTTAAATCATCTAGAATAAGCTTACAACCATCTCAGCTAGATAAATATTGAATATATCAACTAGATTTAAGATAATTTTACTTGACAAGATGCTATTTTTGCAGTGTGGACTTGGGATTGAACAGGAATCTGTAATATTTACATACTACATCAAACAATTTGATTCAGGCTTCATGGTACAAAAATGACTGCACTTTATAAACATTTTATAAGCAGTTAAAGTTAGACTTGAGAGCAGAGTCCTCTTGTCTGTTGCTTTAACAGCTTTCTCTTCTAAGGTTTATGTCACGCAGAGCCACATTTGGAAGTGCAGCTGTCCTCAAATCCTTCATTTAGAACAGAGTGCAGCTTTGCTCAAATTAGGCCACAGAGTGGACAAATCAAAGGCACAGTATGGATCCCTTTCAGCTTGTAGCCAACAGAATACAGCATATGATAAGTTTGAAAATGAAATATCACTGTTTCTGACCCGGATAGTTTCTGAACTCTACAGGGAATGAAATTGGGTTTGAGCGGAATTTCACTTGGAAATAGACGGATAGAAGGAAGAGATTTTGCTTCAAATAGCTTAATGCGCCCTTGGATGCTACATAACATCTGCTATTTCTTTCTGTTAGTTGTGAAAGGTGCTCTATACACACACACACACACACACACACACACCGATCAGGAACAACATTCTGACCACCTCCTTATTTCTACGCTCATTGTCCATTTTATCAGCTCCACTTACTATATAGGTGCACTTTGTAGTTCTACAGTTACAGACTGTAGTCCATCTGTTTCTCTGATACTTTGTTAGCCCCCTTTTACCCTGTTCTTCAGTGGTCAGGACCCCCATGGACCCTCACAGAGCAGGTACTATTTGGGTGGTGGATCATTCTCAGCACTGCAGTAACACTGACGTGGTGGTGGTGTGTTAGTGTGTGTTGCGCTGGTCTCAGTGGATCAGACACAGCAGTGCTGCTGGGGTTTTTAAACACCTCAGTGTCGCTGCTGGACTGAGAATAGTCCACCAACCAAAAATATCCAGCCAACAGCGTCCTGTGGGCAGCATCCTGTGGCCACTGATGAAGGACTAGAGGATGACCAACACAAACTGTGCAGCAGCAGATGAGCTATCTTACATCTACAAGGTGGACTAACAAGGCAGGAGTGTCTAATAGAGTGGACAGTGAGTGGACACAGTGTTTAAAAACTCCAGGTTGCCAAAGATAATTTTCCATTTCATGCAAATTTAAGGGAAAGTAAAGTTTTCTAATCTTCTTGACTTATTTTATCCACAGCAGATGCAAACGTAAAAGATGCAGACTAATGAATAGCTCTTGAATATGTGCAAGAGACTAAATAATTTAAGGATTATTATCTTTTCTCAGGCCCCTTTTTGGTTTTCTTTTATTATCTGATGTTGCTGTTGCCACTGAAACTGGGATTTAGTGTTTATCTTTCCATTCATGCAGGACTATTTCTGTTTTTGTATTTTGACCCAGTTTGGCTTGAAATTTTCTTGAAAGAAAATTCTTAGGATATACACACAGTAAAGCAATGTGCATTAATGAGGCTAATTTTGTTTCCTTTCATAAAATGTCTGCAGTTTTTGCTGAAACTGGACATAAACATGAAATATTGTTTATTCTCGTGAAATATGGTTCATTCTCTCTTCAGGTCTTTATTTATTCATTTATCTATTTATATTTACACACTTAGAAATAAAGGTACTAAACTGTCACTGGGGTGGAACCCTCAAGGGTCCATCTCAGTACCTTTAGTCAGGGAACATAACTGAACCATAATCCACTGAAATGATATGTTCTAAGCTGTACTGACTCCACACACCCCGTCTCGTCTCCAGGCTTTTATTTTACTGTTCTGTTTAAAACATTCAGTTATGAAAAGGTACAAATACGAACTTTTCACCTGGAGAAACGTATTTAAGGTTCACAATCAGACCTTAAAACCACTGTTGGACCTTTGAGGGAACATCTACACTGTTTGTACCTTGATGAACGAGAAATGCACAGAACCTTTATTTCTAACAGTGTAAACTGCATTATTGTGTGGGGGCCTTGCAAGACCATAAGGGATCCCTGGCTCTATGAACACAGGCTTAAACAGGTTCTCACTGGGCTTCTGACATTATTTAGAACTGAAAAGTTTCCATTTCTTGGAAAATATATGGTTCTTCATTTAAAAATTAATTCACCACCAAATTTAATCATGAAAATGAAATAGAGAGCCACTGACAACAACAGCAACTGTAAATCTACACTGCGCACTGCCTCTTATTTCAGCCCAATTTTTGTGCAGAGTTGCTGGAGTTTAACTTCACTAAACAGCTACAGCTACAAAACTTCACACAGGCCTTTCGGACTAAACCAGAATCATTTTGACCTGAGAGATAAAACTCCTTCAAATACAAAATCTGGGGATGCTTTTTCAGACACTCAGAATCCCAAGTTTTCATATTGCCTGCATAATTAAGTGGTTAATATGTAAACAGAGTCATTCAGAGTGGTTTGGTGTGAAACGCTCTGTTCTAGAGAAACTTCGGTTAGAACTGTTCACAGTGGTGGTGATAGGAACCAGACGTCCACCTCTAAAAGCTCCCTCACAGAAAGTTACTACATGAAACAGTTATGACTTCACTGCCTGATGACTGAGACACTGTTTTATGATAGTTTTGAATGTGTTTTGGCCTCAAAACACATTCACGGTGGAGGGATACATGCAGGGTGCTGTGAGGCAAAATAGTGCTCAAAGGAAACTTATTATTTCAGATTTTCCACTATTTTCCATCATCAGCATTCCATATAAACTAAGAAGACTCGTGTAGGTTCACTGGTGGTTCTGGATAGTAAATAAAATGTCTATATTTGTGTTGTAGTCATGGCAACCCCTGGTTCCTATCACCACCACTGTAAAGACATCTGAACCACTTCACACCAAACCACTCTGAATCTCTCTGTTTACATCTCACACACTGAACTATACAGATATTTCTGAAAAATTAGTGGAGTTCCCCTTTAAGTGTATGAAAAAAGTCAATGCAGTCCTTATATTTAAGAGGAAGATGAACGTTCCTGCGTATGAGTGCTACCACTCTGGGTTTGTTTAGTAGCATGAATGAGATTATAACAATTATAATAATTAATAATTTCATTATGTGTTGAACAGGACCAATGTAATACTATAATCCTCTCAATATTTGATTAACTCAGGTTTGCAAAGCAGAGAAACCTGCCGAAAGAGGACTGTGGTCGCCAGCAGATGGACAGGTAGAGGGAGAGAGAGAGAGAGAGAGAGAGAGAGAGAAAGTAGGAGAGAGGGAGAGAGAGATAGTGAGAAAGAGAAAGATAGAGATAGAGGGAGACAGAGATAGAGACAAAGAGAAAGAAAGAGAGAGAGAGCAAGAGACAAAGAGAGAGAGAGATAGAGAGAAAGAGAAAGAGAGATAGACAGAGAGATAGATAGATAGAGATAGAGATAGAGAAAGAGAGATAAAGATAGAGAGAGATAAAGAGAGAGATAGACAGAGAGAGAGATAGAGAGAGATAGACAGAGAGAGAGATAGAGATAGATAGAGAGAGATAAAGAGAAAGAGAGAGAGAGAGAGGTATAAAGACATAGAAACAAAGAGAGAGAGATAGAGAGAGAGACAGAGAGAGAGAGAGATAGAAAGAAGGAGAGAGACAGAGAGGGAGAGAGAGATAGCGAGAAAGAGAAAGATAGAGATAGAGGGAGACAGAGATAGAGATAAAGAGAAAGAAAGAGAGAGAGAGAGCGAGAGACAAAGAGAGAGAGAGAGATAGAGAGAGAGACAAAGAGAAAGAAAGAGAGATAGAGAGAGAGAGAGAGATAGATAGACAGAGATAGAGAGATAGAGATAGAAAGAGGGACAGAGAGAGAGAGAGATAGAGAGAGATAGATAGAGATAGAGAGAGAGAAACAGAGAGATAGACTGAGAGAGAGAGAGAGAGATTTATATGAAGTTTCAGCTCTTTACCCTCAAGTGGTTCTCCAAGGGTTCTTTAGTGAAGGCACAGTGTATATAGAATCATTTGCAAAAGTTTGGGCGCCCCTGGTCAAATTCCATGTTGTTGTTGATTGAAGTGTAAATAAGTGAACGTGTCATTTTCAGAGACACACTTCTGCACACGTTTGATTTAAAACCTGATCAACACATTAATGGAGTGGTTAAAAGCATTTTTTTTTCCAGCTGAGAACAATCTTCAGACTTCAATCATTTCTCACCGACCAGACATGCCTTTGTTACATCCTGATTCGTTCCAGGGTGGCGCCGGCCACCTCTGGCCAGCCCTGGGCTACACCTCCGGGCCTTTGCTGTTGCTGTGCCAAGGCTTTGCACCCAACTAACATCAGACAGGAATCCTCAGATTTTAAATCCAAGCCCAAAACGCATGTTTATCGATTGGCTTTAATTAACTCTTGAATGGCTTGCGCTGGTTGAGGACGGGGTGTGGCAGTGTTAACGCGTTTTTATGTGTAAATGAGACTCGTGCAAGTGGAGAAATAATGGTGGGACAAATTTATTGTCCATTAATTTTAAATCACGTTGGTTTAAAATATGTGAAACAACTAAAACATATTTTCTTACTTGCCTACTTAATATCATTTTAATGCACAAATGCTGTTTATTTGCTGAACATATTGGAAAAAAAGACTAAATGTGGCCTGTGCAAACCATACGGCACATATATGAAGAGCCTTTAAAGGAGGAAATCAACCCTCAGAGGGATAAACACAACTAAATAGAACACTTTTCTGCACATTTTTGTGCACAATTTCTGTTTATTTGCTGAGTTTACACACATATAAAACATGAACTACACTGTAAAAGGTGGCTCATCAGATCTACCTCAAAAACTACTTAACAAGCGATTGAACTGGGTTTAACTCAAATACACTGATTGAAAGAATCGTTCATTCAAAGTATTTATTTAGGTTGAATAAAAGTAGTAATTTACTTGTTACCACATAAAGTATTTAAGGTAGATCTGACGAGCAATTTTTACAGTTTATTTTGACTGGAAATGAAGGTGGTCTCTGCCTTTTGCACAGTGGTCCATGGTTTAAAACGGTTCTACCCTGCACTAAAAAGGGTTCCACCAATATTACATGTCATAGAACCCATTTAGAACCAATTTTGCCAAGTGTGTAGAGCTGTGACAGTGTGAAAGGTGGCCTTATTCGTCTTTTAATCTGCAGGATTGACTTCCACGCCGCCTGTTGCTGCTCTAACGACGCGTTTCTCCGTGTGATGTCAACTGTTGCAGAGGCAGATGTTTGAAGAAGCGGCGGTGAAAGAGAGTCGACGGAGGGAGAAATGCTGCGTTCTGAGAGAGGAGAGGGTGACGGAGAGATAGAGAGAGAGGGAAGCAAGGAGGAGAGAATGCGAAAGAGAGAGATAGAGAGACAGACCTGGAGAGAGAAAGAGAGAGAGAGAGAGGGCAAAAGAGAACCAGGACCAGCGAGGAGATGAAACGCATCCTCGCAGCCATTGTGACAGCTGCAGGCCACGCCCCCTCGCCCCTCCCACCCGCGCTGCTATTGGCCGGCGCTCTGGATCCCAGCAACAGCCTCCTCCCCCCCTTTTCTGTCTCCACAAAGAGCTCTCCGCTGAATGAAGTGAATCAGCTCCAGACTGCTGGGATAGTACGAGCTTCTCCATCTCCTTCTCCTTCTGTCTTTATGTTATTCTCCCTCTCAGGCCGCATCATCGCACCATCCGCGCCTCCATCCCTCCGAGCGGAGAGGAATAAGCCGGCGAGCAACGCAACAGATCATGCTGAAGCTCCTCTAGCTCTCTCCAGACGTGCGCTTCTCCTCCTGAGATGAGTCTGGGTTCTCGCCCTCATTCCTCCTGACCTGTTTTTCCTCCTTGCAGTCAAAGAAAAGCAGAGAGTGACCCCAAAAACTGACCCCATCAGCATCTCCAGCATCTGGACGTCTCCAGGAGGAGCCGAGGAACTTTAGGATTCCTCCACTCAGGAAGAAAAGGGCTTTTTTTTGGAGGGGGTGGGGGGGATCCTTCCCACCCGTTCGTTTGTCCTTTTTCCTCTTCTCCCTGTCTGCTGGCGAGGGGGCCGGTAAAAGTCTGCCAAGACGCCTCGTGCCGTGCTCCGCGTGAAGAATGGCCAGGCGCGCCTGCCCAAGCCGCCGGAGACGGCGCCCGCGCCCTCGGGCCTCTACATGGAGCGCTCTCAGAGCCGCATCAGCCTGTCCGCCTCCTTCGAGGCGCTCGCCATCTACTTCCCCTGCATGAACTCCTTCGACGAGGACGATGCAGGTGAGTGCGCGCGCGTGGGCGTGAACCTGCTCCTGCTCATCAATTCTGCTCCTCTGGTCCACAGCTTGGTGCCCACCGCACCTGATCCAGCTCAGCAGGTGATGAGCAGGGTTGGCCGAGGTGATTGAAGGACCCTAGAACCAGAATTGATGACCCCTTGCTGGACATCAGCTTGGGGTCCACTAGATGTTGGTGTGTCATAGCATACACTCTTAAAATGATGGTTCTTCAAGGGTTCTTTAGTGAAGAAAATGGGTTCTGTGAAGCACCATAAATGCGTAAAGAACCATTTGCATGATTAAAGGGTTCTTTGCATCTCTGAAGACTGAGAATGTGGTGTAGATGGTTCTGTATAGAACCTTTTTGAAAAGGGTTCTTTGAATCGTGAAAGGGTTCTTCAGATTGACAGAGAATGTGCTGTAGATGGTTCTGTATAGAACCTATTTGAAAAGGGTTCTTTGAATTGTTAAAGGGTTCTTCAGACTGGTAGAGAATGTGCTGTAGATGGTTCTGTATAGAACCTTTTTGAACAGGGTTCTTTGAATTGTTAAAGGGTTCTTCACACTGATACAGAATGCGTTGTAGACAGTTCTATACGGAACCTATTTGAAAAGTGTTCTTTGAATCATGAAAGGGTTCTTCAGACTGGTAGAGAATGTGCCGTAGATGGTTCTGTATAGAACCTATTTGAATAGGGTTCTTTATAGCACCAAAAAGGTTATTCTGTTGTTACAATGTCACTCTTGTAAACACTAGAAGAACCGTTTTTGGTGCTATATAGAACAATCTAGAGCGCTTCCTCTATCAATCTGAAGAACCCTTTCATGACTCACAGAACCTTTTTCAAAAAGCTTCTATGTAGAACAATCTACAGCGCATTCTCCGTCGGTCTGAAGAACCCTTTAAAAGTTCAAAGAACCCTTTTTCAAAAATGTTCTATGTAGAACCATCTACAGCGCATTCTGTATCAGTCTGAAGAACCCTTCAACAATTCAAAGAACGCTTTTCAAAAAGGTTCTATATAGAACCATCTACACCACATTCTCTACCAATCTGAAGAACCTTTTCACGATTCAGAGAACTCTTTAATCATGCAAAGGATTCTTTATGCGTTTATGGTTCCATACAGAACCATTTTCTTTACTCTAGAACCCTTGAGAAAGCAGCTTTTCTAAGTGTGTACCTGCAAAAAGTAGTCAGCAAATGGCTTAGTTCAGGTTCATCTGGACCTGAGATGGAGCAAAAAGGTGGGACCAGAACCCATCAAGAGGTCCAGACTTCTTTACCTGACTCAGAATTTAACGAGAATTACAGCAATTAACAAAACTAATCTGTACAGTTCAGTAATTGAGATGTAAGCAGTGGTTTCATGTGCAGTAGTTCATGTAGACTCAGACTTCTACACATTTCAATGTCCACAACACAAATATAACCATTTTATTTACCACCCAAAACCACCAGTGAAACCAAAACGTGTCTGAGTTTTGATGATAGCACAAAAATGGCAAATCTGAAGAAATATGTTTTTTTGTGGACATTTCTGATTCACAACGCCCGGCATGTATCCCTCCACCATGAATACACGTTGTAAAAAATGACTCATCAGATCAACCTAAAAAATACTACATGTGGTAAAAAGTAAATTAACTATTTTTTTCAACTTAAAAATTACACTGAATGAACGATTCTTCCAATCAAAGTAATTTTTGAGTTCAATAAAACTGGTTCAGCTTCTTGTTACTACATGAAGTATTTTTAGTTTGATCTGACGAGCCATTATTTACAGTGCATTTAAAAGTATATATGCTTTAGGTTCTCAAAACTCTCTGAGGGGTTTAACAGGCACTAAACTCTTCAGACGTCTGGTTCCTATCACCACCACTGTAAACATATCTGACTTCACAAGTTTCTCCAGAAACATCACACCACCCTGAATGACCTGGTTTACATCTTAACCATTTATTTTTGCAGAAATTTTGAAAACTTGGCAGAATAATTGCACTGATTTCCATGTAGTCAGTAAATAATAAGCATTATGACCTAATAAACCCTTAAAACTCTAGACTTAGAGCTCAGTTAGTAATCTTAAGGCTTATTATCTAGTACCTATAATGAATTGTACAGTATCTACAATGGAAATACCATGTAAAGTATGTAGTAATGAGAGCTTGGAATGTAAGTCTATAGAGTTGAATGGGTTAAAAGCTAAGAGATGACCCAAACTATTAGACTCTCTTTATCATTCTTGACCATTAAAAGCGGGCGAGTGATGACCCTAAAGTCCCAGGCTACGTCATTCTATCAGTGTGACTCTTCTGTGGTCTGTTTCTGATTATTTTAGGCTCTGTTTGTTGGGCTGTGGTTTCGAGGCCTGTTTATATCAGACTGATATTCAGTGAGGATCTTTTTAAGCCTCAGTGATGGTGAGCGAGGCGAGTTCTCGCCGGCTACCAAATATAGACTTCAAAAGCTACTTGACTTTGGGATCAGCCTCGAGAGATGATGCTCCACAAGAGTTCTGGCCTTAGAAATTGAATGCTATTTTCATTCTCATTACAGTCCACAGGTTTGTAGCGTTTCCTCTGAACTGAAGGGTGTTGATAGTGAGTTTGTCCTCCTTTGCTGCAGTAACAGCCTCTACTCCTCTGGGAAGGCGTCTAGACGTTGGAACATTGCTGTGAGGGTTTGATTGCATTCAGCTACAAGAGCATTAGTGAGGTCTGTGGAGAGGAATTTGTGCCAAATTGAAGAGCAATCAATGCAGTGGGAAAACCTGAAATGCATGCACAGGTGACACATTTTCTATAGTGGCAAGCGGAAAACGTGCCAAAATGAGAAACAAACCTTCTATTACATTGCTTTCACTTTGCTTGACCTCTTTACTGAGAAACAGCGCATGAGGATTTGCATTTTAAAAATGCTGCATTGGTGTCAGAATTGAATACAGTCCACTTTGAAATGTAATGAGCACACAGCTATTGCTTTCCTCTTTGCACTTTAAACAGATTTATGTCATTGAAATGCAATCATTAGAGGGAAAAACAGTGAAATGCAATGTGAGTTATGCGCCAAAATGAAAAGCAAAACCTCTATTATGTTGCTTTCACATCACATGATGTCTTTCTTATACATCAGATGATTTTTTTTTCATTGAAATGCAACCAAAACAGTGAAATGCAACGAACAGGAGATTGTATTTGAACTTAACATGCAGAATATGCCAAAATGAAAAGTAAAAGATCCATCACACTGAATTAACGTCAGGTTCAGCACAATGAAAAGCAATACAGTCATGCCTTTATTACTTTTTAAGGTGGATTGTGTTCAATTCTGATGCAAATTCAGCGTCTCGTTTTTAAAATGCAAATCTGCATGGTATAGTTTTTCAGTAAAGAGGCCAAGTGATGTGAAAACAGTGTAATAGAGGGTTTGTTTCTTATTTTGGCACATATTCCGCATCTCACCATGGAAACGTGTTATGTGTGCATTGCTTTTCACATTTTTCCACTGAATCAGAATCAGATTTATTGGCTAAGTATGTTGAAAAAAAAAACAAGGAATTTGGTTCCAACTGTTGGTGTCTAGTATTACGTGCAATATACAAACAATGTACAAATAATTTATAGACAATACACAATAATACAAGCACTGGTACTGATGTTGGATGGTCAGTTCTGGATCACTCCAACTCATCCCAAGGTATTGAATGGAGCTCCATCACCCCAGAGAACACAGCTCCACTGCTCCACAGCCCAATGCTGGGGGGCTTTATGCCCCTCTAGCCCACATTTCGCATTGCGCATGGTGACCTTAGGCTCATATGTGGCTGCTTTCTAATGGCTTTTCTGAATTGAGCCTGAATTGAGCCTTAAGGTGCACCTTAAAGCAGCTGAATTCACTCCTCAGTCAGACTGTGGATGCTTTTGGACATATAGTGAAGTAAGATTTTGTGAAATGTGATTGAATCTGGTCTCATGGCTTCCTTCACATTCTCAGAGAATATTGCTCAGTTGCTATCTGAAATGAGATCCAAGGAATCCGATGTGTACAGGCTTGAATCGATGCATGCACACTCGCACTCGACATGCTGTTCTCTCTCGCTGAATCTCAGGCATCGTGAGGTTTCATAATCAAGCTGATATTTTCATTAACTGGCACATTACAGATTATACGTCTTGATGTCTACAACACAAATATAGCCATTTCATTTACTATCCAAAACCACCTGTGAACCTAAGCGTGTCTTCTGAGTGTTGATGATGGGAAAAAAAGGTAAATCTGAAGACATATTTGTCTCACAACACCCTTCATGTATCCCTCCACCATGAATATATTTAAAAATATAAATGTTTTAGGTACTCAAAACTATCGTCTCTGACTTCATTCATAACCTTTTAATGTCATAACTTTCTGAGAGGGAGCGTTTAGAGGGAGATGTCTGGCTCCTATCGCCACCACTGAGAACAATTCTGACTCGATACGTTTCTCCAGAAATGTCACACCACTCTGAATGACTTGCTTTACATCTTAACCATTTCATTTCACAGAAATTTTGAAAAATTGGTGGAATAACTGCACTGATTTCCATGTAGTCAGTAAATAATAAGCCTTAGGATCTGATAAACCCTTAAACTCTAAACTTAGCGCTCAGTTAATAATCTTTAGGCTTATTATCTAGTATCTATAATGAATTGTACAGTATCTACAATGGAAATTCTCTGTAGTAATGTGAGTGATGAATGGAAGGTATAGAGTTAGAAGGGATTAAAAGCTAAGAGATGACCCAAACCGTTAGACTCTCTTTATCATTCTTGACCATTAAAAGCGGGCGAGTGATGACCCTAAAGTCTCAGCCTACGTCATTCTATCAGTGCGGCTCTTCTGTGGTCTGTTTCTGATTGTTTTAGGCTCTGTTTGTTGGGCTGTGGCTTCGAGGGCTGTTTATATCGGACTGGATCAGATGTGAAGGCTTGAATCGATGCATGCACAGTCGCACTCTGCATGCTTTTCTCTGGCTGAATTTCAGGCATCATGAGGTTTCATAATCAAGCTGATATTTTCATTAATTGGCACAATCAGAGAGTTAACGATGGAATGCTAATGTATCTGCTCCACTTACACACGCACTGATTGCAGGTTAATATTTGGTTTATGCTCATGATTAGACGACACAACTCTGTTTGAGTCATTTAACTCTGTTCCGACTGCACACACACACACGCTGGCCACTTTATTAGATACACTTACAGTACTGTTAACATGTCAGATACAATATCAGCTGTTCAGTGTTCAGTGAGTCATTCTCTCCCTTTATTCCAGCTTCCATTCTTTTCAGGAGACTCACTTTCAGTTCCTCAAAGAATCTGCAGACACACCTCCAAAGTTCAGTCTTAGAAGCTGGTTGATCATTTTCTGAAGTAATCAAACACATTCAGTGGTGTTGAGGTCTGGACTCTGGGGCGGTCAGTCCATCGTTCAGCTTCTTTGTTTGATGTGTCCGTCTCCTTTTCTCAGTGAGGCTCTTCTTGACAGCTACACATCCTTTCAGACCCACAGCGCTGAGTCGTCTTCTCACAGTGGAAGGATGGACAGAAACACCTGTGGATGTTTTCAGATCTGAAGCAGCTTGATTTTCTCCTCTCTCTCAGAGATGAAAGCTTTAAGTGCTGTTTATCTGATGGGGGCAGTTTTGGTGTCTACCAGCTCTTCCAGGTGGTTGTTAGGGGCCACATTTTCTCTGTAGCTTCTAATCTTTCCACCTATTTTCCTTTGACTTTCTCCTTCCTTATGCAAGTGGATTAACTTATATCTGATCTCCGCAGAAATATCTCCTGAAAAATGAGTGACTTGTACTTAATGGCTGTTTTGACCGGAAATTAAATAAAGAAGGGCCATCAGAATTCATGTGTTCCTAATGTCTCTTGATCCGTTTGATAAGACTGCTGTACTGCTGTACTAGACATTTTACACACACCGTCTTTTTACATCTCATTCTATACCTCTCTCTCTCTCTCTCTCTCTCTCTCTGTCTCTCGTTTTGTCCTCTTGCCCTCTTTTCTCCTGTGCAGAGAAGGCAGCATCGAAAAAAGAGACGACATGTCTAGCCACTGATCACCAGCGCTGACTACACACTGAGTCTGTCTCTCTCTCTCTCTCTCTCTCTCTCCATGCCATGCTGTTCCCTTCACAGATGAATCCGTCACATGACCACACAACATCCATCTTCCTTATTAACTGATCCATTCAATATTTGCATAAATCAGTAATTAACATGCTAATGAGAGAATATGAGCAGAATTCTGTCTGAGAATCAGATTTAATCTTTAAACTATCCACCAAACGTTTGCCAAAATTTTGTTATCATGGCCATTCTGAAATACCGCCACTGCATTTCAGTCAGGCTAGCGCTGTTTCACCAGAGATCTCGTTATGCTGTCACGCTGTGATTTCGTGCTTTATTGGACGTCTATGTTGTTGTTTTGCGCACCTTCACAGCTCAGAGCAAAGAACACAGTGACGTAGTTTCATGCTGACTAGTGTACTGGCCAGTGCTCCACACAATCAGGGCTGGGAGGTCGGAATACAAGCATTGGGAATATATTTTTCAATACAGAAATTAACCATCTGTATTCAGTCCAAGTTATGTTTTGTAAAGGCTGTATTCAGAATTCAGTTACTTTTACATTTTTAAGAGAATATTTTTAGAATACTTACCCACGAAATCAAATAAATCTACAAAAAAACCTTCAAAAACTATTTACAAATCAATATACTGCATGTAGCAAACATGCTCACTAGATGACCTCGAAAGAGGACCTGAGTAGACTGATAAATCAGTGTGATCGGTTATTAATCTCAGTGTTACTGAGCTCTGCTAAAGCCTGAGTAGACTGATAAATCAATGTGATCGGTTATTAATCTCAGCGTTACTGAGCTCTGCTAAAGCCTGAGTGGACTGATAAATCAATGTGATGATCAGTTATTAATCTCAGTGTTACTGAGCTCTGCTAAAGCCTGAGTAGACTGATAAATCAGTGTGATCGGTTATTAATCTCAGCGTTACTGAGCTCTGCTAAAGCCTGAGTAGACTGATAAATCAATGTGATCAGTTATTAATCTCAGTGTTACTGAGCTCTGCTAAAGCCTGAGTAGACTGATAAATCAATGTGATCAGTTATTAATCTCAATGTTGGTTTTCTTCCAACAGCAGCGATATGCTGCTTGTTTATGTATTGTAATGGACTGCATTACTGAATACATTAAGGACAGGGTACTCAGTATTCAGCCATCACTAGTTTTTCAAAGAATTTTGGCCAACCCTGCACACGACCTGAAAAAGGAAAAGTCTAGGGAAAACCAAAGTCGTGATGCTCATTAAAGGAGGTTTCGTTGTGTTCTTTATAGCTGTAAAAACGTGAGGTGCACTGCACGGTCGTTTTTTTCTTGGAGGCTCCCACTGCCTTTTAGAATGCTACCTCTGTCCAGGAATCTCCCTGTTGCTAAGCAACAACAGCATCGTAACCATCAGTAAGCTGTGCTACAAAGCCAGCGTTTTGATATGAGCAGAAAGTTTAGCTACTACGATTAAATAGCACACATTGATAGTGCTGGCAAAAAAAAGCTAAACTCAGCTGGACACATGACGAGCGTTTGAACCCCCTCCCCCAATTCAACAATAACTTGTATTAAAAAAAGTCTGTCTATGTTTGTTTACTGTGTTTATGTCATTGATGATGTGGTGCCGTATTATGTCTATATGGTTAAAAGAATATTGTGCAAAATTTGAATCTAGATTTCTTTTTTCTTTTAAGCAAAATCCAGTCATAATGCAAAAACATAAGTACACCTACAGTCTTAAAAACAAGGGTTCTTTAGTAAAGACAATGGTTCTATATAAAAAACGAACACTCAAAGAACCCTATATGTGTTTAAATGGTTCTCCAGATTGAAGGAGAGTGTGCTGTGAATGGTTCTATATAGAATCGTTTTGAAAAGGGTTCTATATAGCACCAAAAAGGGTTCTTCTAATGTATATTGACATTGTAACAATAAAAGAATGTTTCTTGTGGCTAAATAGAACCATTTTCAGGAAGGTTTTGTACAGAACCATACACAACACATTCACCATCAATCTATATTAGGTCTGTATACGTTCTACATAGGGCCATTGCCTTTACTAAAGAACCCTTGATCTTTTTTAAGAGTGTAGTTCCTGTGCTGATAGATGGTGGATGTACTGAGAAGTTCCACTGCAGATCTATGAGTTACTGCTGCTGCTGTTCTTCTACTCAGGCAGTTTTTTGGGAGGATACTTCGAGTTCTACTGCAGTCATTATTTCACAGCAGTATCAATACTGGAGTTCGAGCCTCACTGAAATGTTCTTTTAAAACAGCTCAACATGAACTCAGCACTGACTACCGCAGAGCTCTGTTATAAATGAACTTGCCAGCGCGTCACAGCTTCTGTAATAACATCTATTACTCAACGCTGAGGGCGCAGGATGTTTCTGATCACAAATATAGAAACAAAATGATGTGGTAAAAAATGGACTCATACATCGTATTAATGATTTTCAGGGAGGATCCATTAATCTGAGGAACCGGAGTTACTAATCATTCAAGCCAAACACAGGACATCTCTATTTTTAACCACAATTTACCATTAATCTGATTTTATGGGGACATTTGGAGGATAACTTGATTTGATAAACAGCGTTTATGAACTTTCTGATACGTATTATGAAATTTATCGCTGCTGTCGGAACAAAACCTCGAATCTTCATTTTTGGCATTTTTCAGTTTTTGACATAATTTGGAAAAGCCTGTTTGCCTCTACATTGTATGTAAATTCCATGATGAATGGGCCAAAGGAAACGGTCCAAAATGACTTGGACAAAATTCTGGTTCCATTGACTTACATTAAAAGTAAAGCAGGTTTTTTCCTTCTCCTGTAAAGTTACCATTTTAGAGATATGAGGTTTTGTTCTGACAAAAGCATTATTCATGTTGATAACTACAGATAATATTCAGCAAACTGGAATCACTGAGGACTAATCAGCGTGCACATGACCGTTATGTAATATTAAAAGGACCACGTATTTGTTTTCCACTCATTGCCTAATCACTTAATTATTAATTAATTAATTAATCAGTCTGTGGCTGTTACATCAGCTTTCCTCTGTGGTCATTACGCAACAATAACCTACATGTATTACATTATATAATCGTTTGTGGACATATACATGTATCTGCAACAAATCTACAAGTTTGGAATCATTTTCTTAATAATATAAAATGATTTGTTTGCAGATAAATGTATAAAATTACTCTGCTGAAAAAGAAAATCAAAATAAAAGTAATATCCAGAATTTATCATATTTCAGAAGTGGAGATCTTTAATGCAAATGCAAAAATTAATGCATATAAACAATTACTACACTAAATTATAGTATATCATTTGTCATGAAAAACCTCTTGTTTGCAGAGTTCCTGAAAAAAATAAGTAAAACATTTTTAAGTGTAAGTTATTATTGTATTATTGTAAATATTTCCAGTCAAAACAGCCAATGAGCACAAGTTCTTCATTTTTAGCAGATATTTGTGAGGAGATTAGATGTAAAATAATCCACTTGCATAATGAAGGAGAAAGTCAAAGAAAAATAAGTGAAAAAAATCATTTGTTTCCAAAACTGAAGTTTCAAAAACTGAGTAAAAACTACAGAGAACATGAGATTCCTAACAACCACCTGAAAGACCTGGTTGACACCAAAACTGCCCCCATCAGATAAACAGCACTTAAAGCTTTCATCTCTGAGAGAGAGGAGAAAATCAAGCTGCTTCAGATCTGAAAACATCCACAGGTGTTTCTGTCCATCCTTCCACTGTGAGAAGACGACTCAGTGCTGTGGGTCTGAAAGGATGTGTAGCTGTCATGAAGAACCTCACTGAGAAAAGGAGACGGACACATCAAACAAAGAAGCTGAACGATGGACTGACCACCCCAGAGTCCAGACCTCAACACCACTGAATGTGTTTGATTACTTCAGAAAATGATCAACCAGCTTCTAAGACTGAACTTTGGAGGTGTGTCTGCAGATTCTTTGAGGAACTGAAAGTGAGTCTCCTGAAAAGAATGGAAGCTGGAATAAAGGGAGAGAGTGACTCACTGACTCACACAGCTGAGAGCAGATTTAGCTGTTGAGGCGCCTGAGGCTTATAATTTAATACATAAATATGTATATTTGGTTGATATTGATATTTGGTGTATATGTAATGGCAACATATATCAAGAAAAAAAAATTAGTAATTTAGTGCATTTGAATTTTTCCACTCCTTCAGTCGTTTTTAAGTAACTTAGATTTCAAGCTCTACATTTTTAGGCTTTATGAAAGCGTATAAAACTCAGTGCATCATAAAAAGTGCCTCAAACTGTTTAACCAACAGTGCCGTCACAACCTCGCCACTCAGCCCGTCTCAATGTACTTAAAGTCTTCATTCCTCATCCGATTCCTCCTTTCATCTAATTTGCCATGTTGCCGTTTGACGCAAAGGATGCTAAAAAGCCCCCTCGCACCACACGTCTCCATCCAAACCCCCCCGACCTCTTCCCGGCAGAGCAGCAGATTTCTGGCTGAGCGCAACAGAACACTCTGAAGTGCTCGAGCTTATTAACCCTCCTACGCTGACAGGTCCTGCATTGATGCTGCGGCTCAAAATACCTCTGAAACGAACGCGCATCCCCTCGCAGCAACTGCGCGGTGGCGGCTACAGTCTCACTGTTGTGTAAGAGTGCAATGAAACAAGGGCAGAAAGACAGAGAGAAGGAAACAGAGGTCAGGATGATTGATAACGCACAGGCCCTCTGCAGGCCAGAGCTGTGGAAGGACGTACAGACGTCCACCTGCGTTTGGTAGTGATTTAGAGGCTGAGTGTGAAAGTTGACCTATATACTGACGCTCTGTGAAAAGGACATTTCACACTAGACTGGACAGGACCGTAACGCTTCGGTCCACTTAAGGATTCAGAAATGAACTTCAGTATCTGTGGATGTGCTTTTGGAATAATTTTGATATGTTAACAGTTCATTAGCGCATTAGTTAGTCTGCCCTACTGAAAAACCAGCACAGACCACCACAAAGTCCATGCTGGTCTGTGGTTGGTCTTGTGCTGGTTTGATGCTGGTTTAGCTGGTCACCCAGCATGGTCATGCTGACTGACCAGCATACAACATATGCTGGTTTTGATGGCATGCATGTCTCTGCTGGTTTTTCTAGCAGGATGGTTAACTGTAGGGAAGAAAAAAGGATGGCAAAAAAAAGAATAATTATATGTATGTATATATATATATATATATAAAGTCAATATATAATTGACTTTATATATATATACACTCATTGACTGTATATAGTATATATATGATGTACACATTCATTGACTGTATATATAATATAAGCTAATTGACCATATATATATATTATATATATGTATGTATATATATATATATATATATATATATATATATATATATATATATATATATATGATACATCGATTCTATACATGATATATATGATATATACACTCAATGACTGTATATGATACTTATGATAAATACACTCATTGGTTGGAACATGCAGATACTGTTGCTCTCACTGGACGTCAGTGATGAAGATTGGAAACTCAGTGATGGAAATCAGGAGATTTTCATGTTCAGGTTCGGTGTTCAAAATTAAGTTACTGAATTATTGAAAGTAATCAATACATTCTGATGAAGTTTATTCTGTCCATTCATGTAGCTATAACACAATGCACTGCTTTATAATGTGAAAAATCTTTAAGGTCAGAGTAATAATCATAATAACAATTAGACAAATGTGAAGTTGGAGTGGAAAAAACGCACCAGCAAAAAAGTGATAAAAAAGAGAGAAACAGAACATTATTTGCAAATAAATGATTTGAAAAAAAATAATCAATGGGTAAAAATAAATATATATAATTAGCCAATATTAAAGAATAAGAAATATGAATCTCTTGTAAGTCTTTTTAATCATTTCACCCACCCTTATATCCAGCGACAGACGGCCAAATGTCACAGTAAACATTATTCAGGCCATAAATACCAGCGTGATAAGCAAATGACTCAAACGTGGCACCTCAAATGATCACTAGCTTTACATTTTAACTCCATGTTAAACAGTTTAATCTGAAATCAGAGCCGTGTATTCCAGATTAAGAGCAGTATTCGGAGGCAGATAAACAGCTCAGGTGGGAATCTGGGTTAGCAGCGGAGTGACGGCGCGTGCCGTGTTCCTTTCACACCTGCCCATGTGAGGTGCCGCTTACGAGCTTGTAAAGCAGGGTGGTCTCGGATCGATGGCAGGCGAAGTGGTGTTCGATTCCCAGTCATCTCGCACAGGTGAGAAAGCAATCTGTTTTTTTGTTTTTTCTCCCAGAAGACACATGAGTGGGGAGGCGGACTGGCAGAGAGATAAATCTAGCACATGCTGTACTGAAGAGGCCTGTCTGTCCAATCTCGGCTTAAAGGCTTCATTTTCTACTGGCAAACACTTCAACACACAAACACGGACAGAGAAATGTTTAATTATTCCACAAATTCCCATTCAGTCAAATAGTCAAATTCACTACGTCGACCATTCTAGTGAATCGGCTCAAACTGCAGGCCCACAAACTATTGAAAAACAATGAAGTATTCAGAGTTAGATCTTTACAAGGATTATGTTCTGATCTATTTAAACCCAAGGCATTAATAGAGATAATAAAAAGCTAAATATATACAAAATCATTGTTTATAGGGTACTTTCTGTTGGGAGGTGTCTGTCCCAAACCCTAACCTCTAAATTTATACTTCTGAAAATAACACTTACATTTGTTTGGCAATTTTTTTCAGTGCTGTTTGTGACGTTGAAAGATTTAGGTTTATCATAAGTTTCAGTTTTAAATTACAAAAGAAAGCTGTCCTACATTTTCATGTCACTACCAAAGTTTTAGACTGTAGGCGGAGCTTTATTTTAGCCACGCCCCTGCATTTTAGAGCAGGAAGTGAGGCTGCATCCCTGTCCCTCATGGCCACATGGTCAGCAGTTAGATCCCATTGTTTTGAAGTAAATGAGTCCCAAAGTCTGAAAATCAGTGTGGAACATTAAGAATCGTCATATTTTCTGCAGTTCAGCACTTTTTAGTGTTTTAATGGAAAATATGATGATTTTCTGTGTGAACAGCTGTTCAGAGCTGTGTTTGCTGGTCATGTACTGCTGAGTTTCTGAGCTCAAAATGAGCTAAAATTGTCACTGAAACAGTCACTACTGACACATTTGGAAAGTTTTGGTAGAGACAAAATGGAATGTTCACTCATTTATTCTAATAAAATAAACATAATTAAGGTCAATCAAATTATACCAATTTGCTAGAATGATCCACATATGGAATTGTGGTGGTGATAGGAACCAGGGGTCGCCATGACTACAACACAAATATAGACATTTTATTTACTATCCAGAACCACCAGTGAACCTACACGAGTCTTCTGAGTTTATATGGAATGTTGATGATGGAAAATAGTGAAAAAATATCTGGAAAACTATTTTTTCTCTGGGGGCTATTTTGGCTCACAACACCCTTCATGTATCCCTCCACCATGAATGGATTTTAAAAGTACTTTTTAGCCCGAAAAACTTTCGTAAAACAGTGTCTCAGTCATCAGTGAATTCATAACCATTTCATGTAGTAACTTTCTGTGAGGGAGCTTTTAGAGGTGGACAATTCTGACCCTGTAAGTTTCTCTAGAACGGAGCGTTTCACACCAAACCACTCTGAATGACTCTGTTTACATCTCAACCATTTCATTATTTTGAAATTTCAAAATATCAGTGGAGTTTCCCTTTGAGCCTGCATAATGTGAACCTGACAATGTGCCATTTTATACACTGTATATGAGCTGATGATGGTTTGTGTCTCGTCTTCACTGTTTCTCTCTCATTGTTATTTGTATCGTGTATGAAGCACAGACGCTGTAGTGAGCCACGAGCCATTTGGTGCTCACCACTTTGAGCTGGCATCAGATGATAGAGCTCATGATGGTGAGACAGGAGGTAAAGGCAGATGGTTACGACGTACGTCATACGCCGAAAAATTTCCAGATTCACCGGCTGTTGTGTGTTTTTGAAAGTGAAGGGTTTGGAACCTGAGAGTGTTTCTGTCTCTGTGGGTCATTTGTCGTATTAATAACTCAGTTCCCACATACAGTCACATAAATACGACCACTAAAGACACTTTCAGGTACTCATCTCTCAATTTGTCTCAAATGAACTGATCTTAAATCTTAAATTTGAAGTTGACTTAACTGCCTGTTTAGCTAACAATGGAAATTTCCCTTTACTCACAGCTTTAGTTCTATGTTTTATTATCTTACCATACAAATCAAATCAAATCACGTTTATTGTCACATCACATTTGCACAGGTGTGAAGGTGAGTGGAAATCTTAGGTGCGTAGCCCCCCTGTAGTACTTAAATATAAAAAAATATAAGAAAAGAAACAAAAAAATCTACATATGTATAAATATACACACATTAGACTCTAAATATATACACATATACACAATACACACATCAATATACACCATTGTTGCACCATTCCAGTATACAGTTTTTGTACACTCTTAAAAGTAGGCACCTAAAAAGGTTCTTGAGCAATGTCACAATGGAACCACTTTTGGTTCTCTAAAGAACATTTCAGTGGATAGTTCCACATAATGTAAAAGTGCCAATTCCATTCTAGTTAAAGGTTTATTACTGCACTGTACATCCAAGTCAAGAACCTTTATTCTTAAAGGGGGAATTCCTTTGAGAAAAAAAAATTCCTGTACAATTAAATGACTGAGATGTTAACAACTCTGAATGGAGTTTGGTGTGAAACGCTCTGTTCTAGAGAAACTAACCGACTCAGAACTGTTCACAGTGGTGGTGATAGGAACCAGACGTCCACCTCTAAAAGCTCCCTCACAGAAAGTTACTACATGAAATGGTTATGAATTCACTGCCTGTTTGATAGTTCTGGAAAAAAAACAACTTATTTTCCAGATTTTCCACTATTTTCCATCATCAACATTCCATATAAACTCAGAAGACTTGTGTAGGTTCACTGGTGGTTTTGGATAGTGAATAAAATGTCTATATTTGTGTTGTAGTCATGGCGACCCCTGGCTCCTATCACCACCACTGTAAAGAAATCGGAAAAGTCGGGAATTGGTGGAATTCCCCTTTAGGATTGCACATTGCATATATGAAGAAAAGGAACAGATTTGGGCCACTTTTACCTGCCGTGTGAACGCAGCCTTTGTGTCTGAAGGCCCTGCTATCCGTGCCCAAATAATGAACCCTCCTTCAAAGCCACTTAGATCTTTTCCTCTTGATCATCTTGATCCAAAATTGAGGTCAGCTGGGCTGCTCAGCATTTATACACATGGCACAGAGTATGGCTGTGTCTCAAATGACTTCCTTCTCCCTACGTAGTGCACTACGTAGGACACGACGTAACAGCTTCTACACCCAAATTGTGTGTGATATATCAGAAACACTTTTATACATGCATTCATAAGGTGTTATATGGCATACATAGCACCTTATAATACTGGGCATAAGCTTGTATAATCTGTCTACTTATAATAACATGCATAAGGCTTTATAAAGCAAGAGTATTTGACTTCATAAGGTCAGGTTCTGTGTCTCCCATAGCTGTTGGGGTGGAATTGATTATACCCGACAGATGTTTACCTGGATGTCGGTCTGTTGTGATAAACATAGACCCTGTTATAATGTGCTATATAACAAACATGTATGCTGTGAGTGTTTTATGAATGCAGATAATAATGTGTCATGAAACCTGACGTTAAAAAGCTGTGTACTCTTATTTCATGCATTGCACATGAAGTATTGATTATATAGCACACAAGTGTGGTGATGAATTACAATGCACTATATAGAGAATAGGGAGCTGTTTGAGATCCACCCTATGGAGGGATGTTAACTGCTTAACTGAATCATGTCTGTACGCAGCTGCGCTCATCATGTTTCTCCACTAGTTTATTCAGGTATTTCATTGTGCTTTATGCACTCATACAGTTTCTGTGGTTTTATGTACCAAAAACAATTCATAATTCATTTTAACATGACCATTTTCCAACACCTCTTTATCCCTTAGAGATAGACTGAAACGCTCCTTATAACTTCACTGAGTGGGTGGGGCTAAAGTGCCATCTGCCAAATATGTAGATATATGTAAATATATTGACATCACAAATCCAGTGTTTACAGTTTATTTCTATCTATGGATTGCATGGACTGAGGAGTGACCAGTACACTTTCAAAAAGGATCTTCTTCAAGGGTTCTTTAGTAAAGAGAATGACTATATAGAACCGTGAAGACTCAAAGAACCCTTTGCATGCTTAAGTGGTTCTTTGCATGGTGAAATGGTTCTTCAGCTTGATGGAGAATGTGTTCTATAGGGTTCTTTACAGAACCTATTTGAAAAGGGTTCTATGTAGCACCAAAAAGGTTCTGTCATTGTTATGATGTCAAGCTTGTATAAGCTCTAAGATTCATACTTTATTTTTACCACGCTTTTTCCTTTAATAAGCTCATTTTAATAACACTTAATCCCTTTGTCTTTAAATTCCTTTTTTGTTTTTTGTGTTTTGCTTTATTGTACAACCCCATTTCCAAAAACGTTGGGACGCTGTGCAGAATGTAAATAAAAACAAATTGCAATGATGTGTAAATCATATGCTGCCACCCAGACAACGTCTTTTTCAGGGAAGGCCTTGATTATTTCAGCCAGACAATGTCAAACCACATTCTGCATGTATTACAACAGCACTGCTCTGTATTAAAAGAGTCCGGGTGCTAAACCGACCTGCCTGCAATCCAGACCTGTCATCAATTGACAACATTTGGAGGGTTATGAAATGAAAAATATGACACATGAGCCCCCTGAACTGTTGAGCAGCTGAAATCCTGTATCAAACCAGAAAAAGAAAACATTTCACTTTCTAATCTACAGCAGTGTCTCCTCAGCTCCCAAACGCTTACAGAGTGTTGATAAAGAAGAGGTGATGAAGCACAGTGGTAAACAGGCCCCCGTCCCAACTTTTTTGGAATGTGTTGTTGGCATCAAATTAAAAATGGGCAAATATTTTTCAAAAAACAATAAAATAACTCAGTTTCAACCTTTGATGTGTTGTCTTTGTAGTATTTTCCTTTAAAAACAAGGTGTACATGATTTGCACATCATTGCATCCTATTTTTATTTACATTCTGCACAGCGTCCCAACTTTTTTGTATTTTTTTTTTTTGTATTTTGCACTTCTTTTTAATTATCTTTTTTATTCCTTTAAGCACTGTATCTTTTTAGTGCTCCAATTTTATTCTTTTTCACTCTTAAGCACTTTGTCTTTATTTCTCCTTTTGATGTTCTGTTTTATGTTTATTTATTTAAAGCACGCTGAATTGCATTTGCATGTGAAATGTTTTGTATACATTTTTTTATTTAACATTAATCAATCAATTAACCTTTATTTTGACTCAGAAATACGCTGAGGGTATTTGGTATTTGACTCAGAAATACAGTGGGCGGGGCTAAAGTGCTGTTCAATCAATCAAGATAAAAAATGAAGAGACCAGTAAAGAGATCCTTTTATATTGAAATTTATCGATTAGTTTTAACTACTATAGCATGGTTTTATTTATTGTTACCCTTATTAATTAAATCTTAATTAAGACATCAATTAAGATTGAATTAAGAAAGAGAACAATACAATAAAAAAAAACAAGATATAATAGTTAAAAACCAATTCATAAATTTCTATATAAAGGATAAATAAAGCAAACTAAAATTTAAACAAAACAAAAACAGTAACATAAAAAAGGAAATTTAAATTTTTTGATCAACCAAATTAAATGAAATAAAATAAACTAGTTGGAAAAAATAAAATTAAACAAAAATGAGAAAGGAAAAAAAATCAAACTCAACTAAAACAGTAACTGATTGTCTGATAGAGGTTCGAGATTAAAAGTTTAAAATGATTGAGTGTGTTTTAGAGACTCCTGTAGTGAATTCCAGCTCTGTACTGTAGCTAAAAGTACCAAAAGAAGCACCTGAGAGGTGATCCAGTCAATATATTGGCTCTTTATATCCTAATCAGAGTCACGCTCCTGTGCTGTAAAGTTGTAGCACGTGCACATGGTGGCTGATGTATTGATCTGACCTTTGTGGTGAGTTTTGAGAGACTCGGATGTCACAGGCAGTTTAGCTAATGGTGGATCTGTTTGGTTTGGAGTGTTTATACAAGCCACTCTGATCAGATCTGCTGAATGGATCTGCTTTAGGCTCAACACAATGGCTACACTTACTCCACAACATCCGCCCACCTACTCACGGCCTATTGTAGAGCGGAGCGTCTGCAGTACGAGCGCTCACTGTCAGTTCACTTCATGAATAGATGATGCTCTTTTCATTGAGTGAAGGCCAGGGGAACGTTATGAATAGCTGCCTGGTAACTTTTTTGTCCAGGCTGGCTTAATAGTATCTAGAATAATTCTCATGCAGTCTGTGCTGCTCTCAGAACAGAACAAAATAAAGCCAGTGTCTATTTATGAAACTGATTCGCTCCCATTCGCTCTGGTTGACTACATTTGTACAGTATAATTGCACAAATAAAACATTTTTAAAAGGATAAATTAACTATGACAGTGATATTTGCTAATAGCCAGAAGAAAGTAATCTGAGTTGACTGTAAATGTTCATTATAAATCACAAAGGAGCAGAATTTAATGGACTGGTATGCTACATTTTTCTTGGTCCACTTAAAACATTTGTCAGAATCAGAATCTTTATTCGCTGAGTACCAGGTGTACAAGGAGTTTCTCTTCAACATAAAATTAAACCCAGTAAAATAAATATTGAAAAAGATATACAATAAACTATAAACATGGAACAGGCAGTTCAGAGTTCAGAAACAATCTTCAAGTAAAAGGATGTGCAGTCAAGTTGTGAAATACATGGGGTCCTGGGGGTCCAGGACCTCCTAATTAGCCTCTTGGTCCCCCTGAATGTCTCAAAACCAAAATTCTTGGGGTTCCTTGAAAGTAAAGCTATTATGATGTAATGCTGTCCGTTAGGGAAAATAGACACTCAAATACAGATTCAAGGAACAGTCCTGCTTCAACCACGAACAGGGGACCTTAAGGGGACCTGAATGTCTAATATTCTCAGCCAACTAGAGCTGCAGCACTGCTCTGCCTCAGGGTGGCGCTGTAGCAGACTGGTTCACCCAGTTGGTCCTTCATAGCCTAGAAACTGTAACTCTGCCCGGATTCCTCTGAAACACTTTACAATGAGCTGCAGCAGATCTGTAAATCTGAAAACTCGCCCAGTTTCCCAAGAGTTTGGAGTGAAGAGTGACTGTTCCTCATTTCTCACACTGAGGACAGAAGAGGAGACGAGGAAGATCTCAGTTCGTGAGAAGAGCCAGAACCGCACTAGAACAGAGACTCTACAGAAGAGGAGAGAGGAAGATCTCAGTTACTGTGAGGAAGAGCGCAGAACCGCACTAGAACAGAGACTCTACAGAAGAGGAGACGAGGAAGATCTCAGTTACTGTGAGGAAGAGCGCAGAACCGCACTAGAACAGAGACTCTACAGAAGAGGAGACGAGGAAGATCTCAGTTACTGTGAGGAAGAGCGCAGAACCGCACTAGAACAGAGACTCTACAGAAGAGGAGACGAGGAAGATCTCAGTTACTGTGAGGAAGAGCGCAGAACCGCACTAGAACAGAGACTTTACAGAAGAGGAGACGAGGAAGATCTCAGTTACTGTGAGGAAGAGCGCAGAACCACACTAGAACAGAGACTCTACAGAAGAGCAACTGATAAAACAAACACTTTATTTCCACTTAAGCATCAGCGCCACTATGGCAAGTGAGTTAGCAGCCAGACAACATGGGACCCCCGAATACCAGGGGGTGCTTCACACACTGGATGTAAGTGTAATGTATAATCTTCACAGAAGAACACTGACCAATAGAATGAGATGCTCTGGAGCTGCACATGAGCCTAAGTTCACCAAATATACCCCTTTAGCCCAATGCCAAGCGTGGGCTAGAGGGGTATAAAGCCCCCCAGCACTGGGCTGTGGAGCAGTGGAACTGTGTTCTCTGGAGTGATGGAGCTCCATCCAGTACCTTTGGGATGATTATTGATCCAGAACTGACCATCCAACATCAGTACCTGACCTCACTAATGCTCAATGAAATCCTCACAGCAATGTTCCAACATCTAGAAGCCATTCCAGAAGAGTAGAGGCTGTTACTGCAGCAAAGGCCCCATTAAGACCCTTCATTTCAGAAGAAGCGCTGGAGGACTCAGTCCTTCCATAAAACAAACATTTTGTTGCCATCAGCGCCGCTATGGTGAGCGAGTTAGCAGCCAGACAATGCTGGAGTACCCAGTCAGCATGGGACCCCCTATATACCAGGGGGTTTTTCACACACAGTGGGAGATACAGATACCACCAAGCACTGAAGTCCTGAGGTGCACACAGTGGTGCTTGGAAGTTTGTGAACCCTTTAGAATTTTCTATATTTCTGCATAAATTTGACCTAAAACTTCATCTGATTTTCACACAACTCTTAATAGTAGATAAAGAGAACCAAATTAAACAAACGAGACAAAAATACTAGACTTGGTCATTTATTTATAGGGGGGAATGTTCCAATATTTCATATCTGTGAGTGGCAAAAGTTTGCTTTCAGTATCTGGTGTGAACCACTTGTGCAGCAACAACTGCACCTAAACATTTCCGGTAACTGTTGATTAGTCCTGCATGTCCGCTGGGTGGAGTTTTGGCCCATTTCTCCATACAAAACAGCTTGAATTCTGTTATGTTGGTGGGTTTCCTCCCATGAACTGCTGCTTCAGGTCCTTCCACAACATTTCTATAGGGTTAAGGTCAGAACTTTGACTTGGCCATTCCAAAACATTAGCTTTACTATTCTTTAACCATTCTTCGTAGAATGACTTGTGTCATTCTGCCAAATGTGTTGTCTATGGTTCTACATAGAACTGTTTTGCGAATGGTTCTAAATAGGACCCAAAATGGTTCTTGTTCTGGTGTCAGTCTCGTAACACAGCAATCTGAAACCAAATGTTTCAAAACTAAATGTGAGCTGAATTGTTCCTCAGCTCAGTGTGTTTAATTCCAATCTATTAAACAGTACATCAGTAAAAAAGAGTCCTGCCTGCAGCTCAAACTCCCAGCATGATAAATTTGCAAAAAAAAAGAAAACTAAAATATCTCCAGTATATTAATATCATAACTCACATACATGCTGCCGACTACAAAGAGGTCACCCCCCTCTTCACTGTGTCCAATTATAGTGCAGACGCAGCCCACTCATTTTTTATTCCTGTAGCTACCTCTCCTCTCTTACCTCCATTCATCTCGCATGCCGCTCGCCCGCACTGAAACATTGCAAGGGCAATTATTAATGTGATGTCCTGGTTTCACTTGTGAACCAATCTTATGTATGCAGTTCTGAACTGCGCCTGGTTTGGTCAGGATGTGGTCACCTTTCTTAAGAACGGCATTCAGAATTGCCTTTAATTATTCATATAACCCTTCACTGCATGGCGTTGCCATATGGCAACAATGAGTTTTTGAAATTTGGTGGCCTGGCTACAATAAAAAAGCCAATTGTTTTGCTTTTCACTGGAAAACTGAAGGTTTTCAGAGTAAAATGGTATGTTTTTGCGTGATCACATGCTGCCTTGTTGTCTTTATTCGTGCACACATCACATGGCGAGGCTAAGCCTCTGAAGCTCACTCAATATAGGTATCCATATTTATACATAATTCAATATTTATACAGCTACTTCATTAAAATAATACAATTAGTAACAATTTCTTTGGCATAAATAAAACCAGTTCTGATTTTAGGGCTTTTATGTAAAACTATCAAACATAATTGTTGCCATATGGCAACAGCGTGCGACAACGGGCCTAGAAAGAATACAATAGGAGTAAACGTCTACACTACAGAAGACACTGCTTATTTATTTGTTTAAATTCCAAGTTGATGATTTTATCAGTATAACAATTTTCATATTCCTGTCTGTATTCTGAAAACATTTATTCATATTTGGCTCAATGTAATTACAGAAGCACTATCGTATGATGTTGCCATATGGCAACAAATTGCAAAGTACCCCCTTAAAAATGTTTTCCAAAAAATGTAAATATTTCTATCAATTAATATAATAAGAAAAGTCACTTTTTTCATGTGCATTTCGTAATTCATGCAGTAAATTAAAGAGTTAAGTACTTCTGAAGGAATTTACGCCTCAGTGTTGTTCGCATGTTTTCCTCCTGGGCTCAGGAATTGTGTTGAATTGTGGTGGAATGAATAAATATACCCAGTGAGTTGTTGACTCTGCTGGAGGGCTTCGTTCTCCGCATGAACAGGCCCTCCACTGTGATTTAACAGATGGACACTCCTCTGAAGACTAGCGCGTGCTGGCGATGCCTGTATCCGGGGCTTTTGAAGGGCTTTTAAGAGATTAATCTCTTGATTTTCTATACTCCTTTGGGCAACATAGTGCCGTATCCCAGAGAGGATGTCTTTCTGAAGAAGTGTAGCTTGTATATTGAGAAGTATTGTATGTAACTCATGTATCTGTGGGGCTTTTGTCAGCCTGTTTGTGTTCATGATGATGGAAAAACAAATTTCCCTACTTTTATTGAATAAAAGAGCTCGATGTGATATATAATCACTGTTAAAATGTAAAAATGTATTCAGTATTCAGAACTTACAGAACTTATATGAAAACTAAGCTGAAAAACAGCCAGTTTGAAGCTTCTGTTTTTGTGATGACATAAAAAAAGCAACCCACTTTACATACCTCTGCCTATTCAGGCTACAGCAGTGTAGCCCCGCCCACTGACACTGAAGTTATAAGGAGTGTTTCTGCCTGTTTAATTCTGAAGGATAAAGGGAGGTTGGAAAATAGTCACTGCATAACACACAAATAAAATACAAGACACTAGTTTTAGGCTGGAGTTCCCCTTTCTGGTCAGGGACGAGTCATGGCCTCAGGATGCCCGACATCTTAGATGATAGATAATAGATAGATAAATAGAACTTTATTGATCCCTATGGAAATGATGTATCCCGAGGGAAATTACGTCATAGATGGTTCCTAGCTGACGATGTTTACACCCCCCCCCCACTCATACTCTAAGATGGTAATGCAAAATAATAATTAAAAATGGGTCTGAAAAATATATTTTTTAAAAAGATGTGTTTGTGTATGTGTGCTCTGAACAGCAGTGGGAAAACTGTAACATAAACAAACAAAACAAGTAACTGTCAGGGTGCAATAGCCTATTATTTTCTGCATGTTTGTATTTCTGCTTTATTTCTTTAATTTACATTTTTTTATAAAAGGCTGTTCACACTCACAGGCCCTTGGACACTGGCCGCACGGGCCTGGTCAGTATTCCATCCCTGTTTCTGGTAAAATATCTGGTATAATCAGTTCCTCACAATCCAAAACAAACAAACAAACAAACAAACAAGTAACTCAGATTGAGTATGTACAGTGCTAGAAGCAGGAGCTAACTAGAACATCTGACCTGTATTGCTGTAGTCCTTTTTACGCTCTGGTCTGGTCAAGCAAAGCTGGATTTTTTTACTTTAGGCTGACCACAGAGCTCTGCACAGCCGTCCATCAGCTTTAGAATGGATCAATGGGCCTCCAGCGCTTCCATTCATCAAAGAGTTAATAGGTAATTAAGGAAAGCTGGAGTAATGAAGTGCTACATGATGGCATGATCGATAGACCAGGCTAACCAGAAAATTGACATCTCAGTTTGGGATCAATAGTGACCCCGGGCAATCTGCAGCGGCCCGCGTTTAGGTCTGTTAGGCGGAATTCAAAGCTTCCTTTCACGAGTCGGGTGATTTGCACTGCGATTGCAACTGCGAGACGTAGAAATGTAGAATGATATTCCAGCCTGTGATTTCAGGCCTGCCGCTCGCCGTGTTCCCCCCAGAGAGGATGGAGAGTTTGTCCGAAGGCTCAGAAGACTGAGGTGGTTCATCAGTCTTCCTGTGGCAGCCTGGCGTTTCATCATCCTGAGTGAAAATAAATCAGCGAAGCTCCACCGTCAATAAGGGCCAGTCGTATATTGTAAGGCATGGCTGAGATGAGAGAGCAGCGGAGAGCGTGTTAGATATGCAGCTTCGCTCTCCACCTCAACCAGGCCAGATTTATGACCGTCAGTTTGATTAATGAAATGAATCCAGGCTCAGCTAATAAACGCAAATATTTATATCTGGTGCTGAGGAATGTAGCTAATGAGCACCATCGATCTAACCCTCTAATTATCTGTCTGTCTGTCTATCTATCTATCAATCAATAAATCAAGCAATTAATCAATCAGTCTATCTATCTATCTATCTATCTATCTATCTATCTATCAGTCAGACTGTCTATCAATCAATAAATTAACCAATTAATCAATCAATCAGTATATCTATCTATCTATCTATCTATCTATCTATCTATCTATCTATCTATCTGTCTATCTATCAGTCAGACTGTCTATCAATCAATAAATTAACCAATTAATCAATCAATCAATCAGTATATCTATCTATCTATCTATCTATCTATCTATCTATCTATCTATCTATCAGTCTGACTGTCTATCAATCAAAAAATCAATCAGTCAATCAATCAATCAGTATGTCTATCTATCTGTCTATCTATCTATCTATCTATCTATCTATCTATCAGTCTGATTGTCTATCAATCAATAAATCAACCAATTAATCAATCAGTCTATCTATCTATCTATCTATCTATCTATCTATCTATCTATCTATCTATCTATCTATCTATCTATCTATCTATCTATCATCATCTTCAGTAGGTACATGATATTAAAACACAGCCAGGTGTCATGTGGGGTCTGACACCATCAGCGGCTGTAATGTGGCCTCTGCAGTGCTGTAACAGTGAAGCAGTGTGTGCACCTTGTCTAACGAGGCCTGTTGGTGTCTGTGTGAGGACAGCAGCCCTACTCTGTTTACAGATTTGGTAACATGACAAAAATTGCAAGAGGGAGAGAGCAGCATCTGTAGACTCGCGCCGGCCTCGTCTCCCATAGCAACCCTGCCATCCTGGCTGCCTTTTCTCCAGAAACACTGCGTTCCTGCGGCAGAAGGACTTTTGCCGTGACAGGGTGGCTGTTGGATTGCAGAGCGCACCTGAAATGCAGCGCGGAGCAACAAAGCAGGCTGTATTTTTAGGAGGAGGCTAACTAGGTCAGGATCGAGGTGTGAAATGGCTACGCTCCAGTTTTACAGCAACAGTCCAACAGTGCGAATGTGAGAGAGATGCGCCACAAGAAACATGAAGAGGGTGGCTAAGATGGTGAGAGAGATTGTATATACATGATTATATCACACTCTTCATATGCACTGTATGTCCAAAAGCACCCAGACAGCCCTTCTAGTGAGGGAATTCAGCTGCTTTAAAGGGTCTATTTAATGGAAAAATGAATTATACTTCCTTTTTAAAAATAAACGGTTTGGCGTACTGACATTTTAAAGTTTTAAAACATTCACTTTCCAGTCCAGATGGTGGAGGTTTTTTCAGTCTCACTCCTGCAGAAAACCAGAAACATTTGTCCCGCCCCCGCCCTGCAACCGAAAGGTTATGGCGTTCCCCCGCCCGTGCAGTACCATCAAGGTGATCCAGTATCTGAGAGTCTATTCACAAATACATTATTCTCTGCTGAAATAACACGACAGTCGTGGTCATCAGGCTCACTGTGAAGTAACTTCACCAAACACCATTTATTCCCAGTGAACACAAAGCAGGAATTAAACCATACAGCAGTTATTTTTGGTGTTTTGCTGGGCAGCTGTGGACGTCAGACTGAAGGCTCCACTGTCTCTGTAAGCTATAAGAATTTGTGTGTTGTTCATGTGATCGGCTGCTTCACAACTTAGAATTTCTTCATTCATTTTAACTGTTTTACTGTTATGAATTTATATTGATTACATAAAGAAAAACATGTATCTCCACTTTTGTCCATTTTTATTTTTCTACAAAATTCAAGCATGGCAGCTGTCCTTTATATTGTGTAAAAATTTTATGATGAACGAACCAATAGAAATGCTCCAAAAAAGCATGGAAAAAATCTCTTTACATTTACTTACATTAAAAGTAAAGAACGTTTTTACTTCTCCTGTAAACTTAAAATTTTGGAGATACTTGTTTTTCTTTGGACAGCGACGATATAAGATTTAGTGATTGTTCTACTTCACTTAGACCATTGATTAATTTGCGGGATTTCTCTTCATGTGTGCTTCATCCCGCTCCCACCTGCAGTAGGCTGGTTTCCCGCCCGCCCCCACGCGCAACACTTAGTCCCACATCGCAACATATTGTGGCAGGTCCTAGGGGAATCCGCAGAAATGCAGACCTCTACCATATAGCTTACGTATGGAAGACAAGCTGCACAACCTGTTTTAAATTCATTCGTTTTGTGATGGCTTTAAAGCCAGTGCATTTATATATATTCACCTATTTAGCCAATAGGAGTTTAGCCCCACTCATTCATGCTGAAGTTATAAGGAGTGCTTTTTGAATGAGTTACAACACAGGGCAGCCAATCAGAACAGAGTTCATTTACATATATCAGTCTTAAAGTTACAGTTTAATTCTAAGGGACAAAGAGAGGCTGAAAAATGGACATGACTGTTTTTGGTACATAAAACACACAAACTCTGAAGCAGCCGCTCAGGAGCCTAAGGTCACTATGCCCAATGCCAAGCATGGGCTAGAGGGATATAAAGCCGCCCTGGGCTGGAACTGTGTTCTCTGGAGTGATGGAGCTCCATCCAATACTTTTGGAATGATTATTGATCCAGAACTGACCATCCAACATCAGTACTTGACCTCACTAATGCTCTTGTGAATGCTGAATGCAATCAAATCCTCACCCGCAATGTTCTAACATATAGTGTAAAGCCTTCCCAGAAGAGTAGAGGCTGTTACTGCAGCAAAGGGGGACAAACTCCTTATTAAGACCCTTCATTTCAAAGGAAACACTGCTGTCTATAGACTTGTATTGACATGTTATTCTGCATCAATGATTTTAAACAGTGAAGTGGAGATTCTGCCACTTGATTTACTGAACAGAAGGATCTTCACTGCCAGTTCTCCTTAAACTTAATGTGAAAGATGCCCTTTACTGCTTTAATTAATTAATCAGTCCAACGTTTCCCACATATTAATCCCTTCTTTATGTGACTTTTTATTCTGATAAAGAAAAAAAGCAGAGACCTGTTAGTGTTTTTTCTGGCAGGCTTCTCTTTTCTTTCTGATGTTTTTATCTTATCTCAGCTTTTTTCTTTGGCTCTGCTGGAGATGCTGGAGGGCTAATCAGCCTTTCACCCCCAAAATACCACCGCTGATGTTGATAACACACGCTAAATGCTTTAGATGCACATATTTAGCCCTATTTTGTGTCACGTTTTTTAACAGCCAGCATTAACATTACACCTACAACCAAATTTGATAATTTTACACAGCAATTTTAGTCAAAGACAGCTATTAAGCTCTTTTAGTACTGTCCAAATAGCATAACAGTAAACATCTGATGCTGTATCATCATTAAAAACAGGCTTATGAATATCTCATGTTTGTTTGGCACTTTATGCACAAAACAAACTGATCTTTAAAATGTTTATTTCCACCACAAATGGATAAATACTGGGCCAGGCTTCTAGCCATCTTTGTAAAAAGGCTCTCAGTTAAGGCATCTGAGGCTGGCAGCGTAGAGAGACTCATACAACTTAGAGATTATGTGCTTTAAAGCAACTCTTTTTACCTTACAGTCTTCATTTACCCTCAATATCTGCTATGTGTCTCTCAGTATACACAGTATACTCCTTGTTTCTACGCTCATTGTCCATTTTATCAGCTCCACTTACTATATAGGTGCACTTTGTAGTTCTACAGTTACAGACTGTAGTCCATCTGTTTCTCTGATACTTTGTTAGCCCCCTTTTACCCTGTTCTTCAGTGGTCAGGACCCCCATGGACCCTCACAGAGCAGGTACTATTTGGGTGGTGGATCATTCTTAGCACTGCAGTAACACTGACGTGATGGTGGTGTGTTAGTGTGTGTTGTGCTGGTACGAGTGGATCAGACACAGCAGTGCTGCTGGAGTGTTTAAACACTGTGTCCACTCACTGTCCACTCTATTAGACACTCCTACCTTGTCAGTCCACCTTGTAGATGTAAAGTCAGAGACGATAGCTCATCTGCTGCTGCACAGTTTGTGTTGGTCATCCTCTAGTCCTTCATCAGTGGTCACAGGACGCTGCCCACAGGACGCTGTTGGCTGGATGTTTTTGGTTGGTGGACTATTCTCAGTCCAGCAGTGACACTGAGGTGTTTAAAAACTCCAGCAGCACTGCTGTGTCTGATCCACTCAGACCAGCGCAACACACACTAACACACCACCACCACGTCAGTGTTACTGCAGTGCTGAGAATGATCCACCACCCAAATAGTACCTGCTCTGTGAGGGTCCATGGGGGTCCTGACCACTGAAGAACAGGGTAAAAGGGGGCTAACAAAGTATCAGAGAAACAGATGGACTACAGTCTGTAACTGTAGAACTACAAAGTGCACCTATATAGTAAGTGGAGCTGATAAAATGGACAATGAGCGTAGAAACAAGGAGGTGGTCAGAATGTTATGCCTGATCAGTGTTTAGTTGCCGAAGCTTAAGCCTTTTCCCTGTTTTTCCGACCTGGAGAAAGTTATTCATGCATTCATCTCCTCTAGAATTGACTACTGTAATTCTTTGTATATTGGGATTAACCTGTCTCTATCGCAGCACTTACAGTCCAACATGCAGCAGCTAGGCTACTGACAGGTACCAAGAAAAGAGACCATATTACTCCAGTCCTCGCTTCACTTCATTGGCTACCTGTCCAGGTCAGGATACAGTGCAAAGTGATTTTATTTGTTTAAATTAAAGCACTTAATGGTCAGGCCCCCTCGTATGTTGCCGGTATGCTCACTCCCTCTACCGCACAGCAAGCTTTGAGATCATCCTTGCAGAACTTGCTGGCTGTTCCTATATGGGCTCGTTTGAAGCTTAAGGGTGATCGTGCATTTGCAGTCTGTGCTCCGAGACTATGGAACATTCTACCTCCCACTATTTACCAAAGCAAATCTGCGTTTTTAAATATATTTATACAGACTCGCATTGGAATAGTGAGAGGCTGGGGTTATTATACACGTTTAAGTCTGTGTTTTATGTCTTTTTTTTGCTCATCATTTTATCCATTTTTATTTAGTTTTTACTCTTTTACCACTTTTATTCATTTTTTTTCCTCTTATTTTATGTAACTCTTCTTTTTTATATTTTATTTTCCGACTTGTTTTGTTGCTTATGTGTGTGCTGATTCAATGTACAATGCTTTATAAATAAAACCTACTTACTTGCACAATCACATTGTGATTTTTAATTCAGTGAAGATACATATACACTGTATTCATGTAGAAAACGACAAATAGGCCCTCATACAAAAAAAAAAAATGTATCACCAGATTTTATAAATAATATACTGAACTGGAAGACTAACACCAACCTGCTAACCCTAAATCTACTTCTAAATACAAAACGAGAACTATTTTAAACCATAAAAAACTAAACACAGACGCACAGTTGTCTGTGACTGTAATTACAGGTGAGAAAACAAATACCACAGAATAAAAACAGGCTCCATTTGTATTTGGCACATAATATCAAAGCACCTGCCACTGCGGCAGGGGGCACTGACTTTTGGAAGCATGCTGGCCAGTTTTACGTAATAAAAGACCAAATACGCTCTGTTTCGTCATGGATTAAGGTCAGGCTACAGATGGAAGAGGACAAACCACAGCAAAGAGTGACACGTCTTATTATAATATCATATATCATTCAATAAATCATACCAAAAAATACACCAACTGTCACGAATGCGGGTTTGTTTTTGGATCAGAAAATGGAGTTTAGCACTGACTGCCTCTTTAAGACTCTGTAATCTCAATTCATTCATTCAGTTATTCATTGTTGTCTCAGATGGAGAAAATTGATTTGCATATATATGACTGCACGCTTTTAGGAAACATTTAAAAACGTCTCTTTTTATGTTAGGGTTTGATTAAAACTACACGTCTCTTGGTATTTATCTTTTTGATCTGATGTGAGTAATTTTCTTAAACTTGTACTCATAATTTCACACACACACACATACACATATATCTTGTATCTCCAAAATAATATTTTTACAGGAGAAGGAAGAAACATACTGTACTTTTAATGTAAGTCAATGGAACAAGTCATTTTGGGCCATTTTTTGGGTCCATTCATCATGAAATTCACAGACAATACATAAGACAATGAGTATTTTCAAATGATGTCAAAAAATGATATATATATATAATCAAACTAAATATATATATAGTCAGCTGTCAGTGGTATTATAACAAAGTGGAAGCGATTGGGAACGACAGCAAATCAGCCATGAAATGGTCGGCCACGTAATATGACAGAGCAGGGTCAGCGGATGCTGAGGTGCATAGAGCGCAGAGGTCACCAACTTTCTGCAGAGTCAATCGCTACAGACCTCCAAACTTCATGAGGGCTTCAGATCAGCTCAAGAACAGCGTAGAATGGGTTTCCATGGCTGACCAGCTGCATCCAAGCCTTACATCACCAAGCGCGATGCAAAACGTCGAATGCAGTGGTGTAAAGCGCCGCCACTGGACTCTAGAGCAGTGGAGACGTGTTCTCTGGAGTGACCAATCACGCTTCTCCGTCTGGCAATCCGATGGACGAGTCTGGGTTTGGTGGTTACCAGGAGAACAGTACTTGTCTGACTGCATTGTGCCGAGTGTAAAGTTTGGTAGTGGGGTTGTTTTTCAGGAGTTGGGCTCAGCCCCTTAGTTCCAGTGAAAGGAGCTCTTAATGCTTCAGCAGACCAAGAGATTTTGGACAATTTCATGCTCCCAACTTTGTGGGAACAGTTTGGGGACGGCCCCTTCCTGTTCCAACATGACTGCGCACCAGTGCACAAAGCAAGGTCCATAAAGACATGGATGAGCGAGTTTGGTGTGGAAGAACTTGACTGGCCTGCACAGAGTCCTGACCTCAACCTGATGGAACACCTTTGGGATGAATTAGAGCGGAGACTGCGAGCCAGGCCTTCTCGTCCAACATCAGTGTCTGACCTCACAAATGTGCTTCTGGAAAAATGGTCAAAAATTCCCATAAACACTCCTAAACCTTGTGGAAAGCCTTCCCAGAAGAGTTGAAGCTGTTAGAGCTGCAAAGGGTGGGCCGACATCATAGTCATAAGGGAGGCAAAACATGCCAGCATAAAATGATGTGAAAAATAAAAAGGAGATATAAAAAGGAAAATAAGCAATACAAGTAAAAAGATATAAAAATATGGACAGGATTTGCTGTTCAGAAAGCTCTCTCAGAAATCTCCATGAGTTCCTGAATATCTGTACAGAACATCAACAGAATTCTGTCTTAAACATGCAAAAGAACCAGGTGTTATGAAATGTTATAGACGCTGTAATGACAAATAATGTTTTTCCTTCTGCAAATGTGGCTCTGGACCCATAAACACATTAACTAAATGGCTTCAGTGATAACAGCCCTGCTTATTTCTCTCTCTCTCTCTCTCTCTCTCTGTCTGTGTCTCGCTCAGATGCGGAGGGACGCAGGTTGAAGGGCATCCAGAGGAGCACAGAGACAGGTCTGGCCGTGGAGATGCCCAGCCGCACTGTCCGGCAGGCCAGCCACGAGTCCATAGAGGACAGCATGAACAGCTACGGGTCAGAGGGCAAGTGAGTATTACAGCACACCATATGGGGCGTTTCAGTCTCCCCTTCCTCCACTAGTTTATTGTTTGGTCACAAACTTTTCAGTGTGAGCGTAAGATCGTTGCATAAGCCAGTTTAGGCCTCATAGCTGCTGGACTTCGTCTGGCGTGTCACATCAAAAGCTGCTCGTCGCACCAGGTTTTGAAGGTTATGCAACGCTACACGCTCCAAATCCACAGCGGGGTCGGCCAGAGCTGATCGCCTCACCGTCCTGACACTCTATCTGTCTGTGGATGGGACTGTTCTGGCTGTGGCGCTGTGATCTAGATACCAACAGTAGAACCTCTGCTTTGTTCCAGATCACACTGAAATGCAATATTGGAGAAGATTTATCTCATAAAAGATTTTGAGTGAATCAGCTTTATAATAATAATAATAATAATAATAATAATGACAACATTATTATCATAGCAACATTCTCGAAATATTATGACTTTATTCTTGAAATATTATGACTTTATTCTTGAAATACATACCTTAAGTAACTTAAAGTGCTTTATAATTAAATAGCAAAGTAATAATAGCAGAAGTGCACAAGCTAAAAATGGTAATAACATAAAATAAAAGAATCAAATAAAAACAAATTTTACAATAAAATAAAATATACAATATGATTAAAAGATCACATGAATTGCATTATAACATTTAAACAAAAGCTCAATTCTTAATATATTTTTGTCATTTATTGCTAATTCAATATAAGGGAAAAACTAGGATACAGTCAAGAATAGTAGGAACAGAATATCTCACAATCATAATAAAATGACTCACATCATAAAACCGGCTACGACCCCAAACTCATGTAAAGGCGATTTCAGTTGTATAATCAGAGTCATTCAGAGTGGTTTGGTGTGAAAGTGGTTCAGATGTCTTTACAGTGGTGGTGATAGGAACCAGGGGTCGCCATGACTACAACACAAATATAGACATTTTATTTACTATCCAGAACCACCAGAGAACCTACACGAGTCTTCTGAGTTTATATGGAATGATGATGATGGAAAATAGTGGAGAATCTGAAATAATATGATTCTGGGGACTAATTTGTTTCACAGCATCCTGCATGTATTCCTCCACTATGTCTCAGACATCAGGCAGTGCATTATATCATTTTGTGTTATAACTTCTAACTCCTAAATTTCAACTTGGGAAAAGAATACTTACATCTATTTTCAATTTTGCATTTTTTATATATGTTTTCATATACATATACATATTTTTTATATATGTAATCTCTATATTTATATTTGATATAAGTGTTTTTTAAAGATATTTCTTTCTTTCAACGCTGGACAGTTTAGATTTATCATGACTTTATTTTGTAAAAAAAACAAAAAAAAATCTTAAAAAATGTCTTTTCAAATGTGTTTTCATGTCTCTACCAAAACAAAGAGTTTTCGTGTGTAGGTGGAGCCTTATTTTAGCCACGCCCCCACAGTTTAGAGCAGGAATTGAGGCTGCATCCCTGTCCCTCATGGCCACATGGTGTCCCAAAGTCTGAAAATCAGTGTGGAACATTAAGAATCATCATATTTTCTGCAGTTCAGCACTTTTTAGTGTTTTAATGTAAAATATGATGATTTTCTGTGTGAACAGCTGTTCAAAGCTGTGTTTGCTGGTCATGTTCTGGCTGAGTTTTTGAGCTCAACTACTGAAACAGTCACTACATTTGATACAGTTTGGTAGAGTTATGATTGTTTCGGTCGAAACAAAATGGAACGTTCAATCATTAGTTTTAATTAAATAACATAATGAAGGTTTAGAGTCACTCAGAGCAAAAGGATTTTAGTCTAAAGTCCAACAGTGTTGAAGTTTTATAGTAGACTTTCTTTCATGTATGTTTTTTTTGTATTTAGTTTTTAGTATTCTGACAAAATCTAGCGACATCTTTGTTTAGTAGAGGTTCTAACACGCTCTAAGGTCAATTTTTGACAATGCCATTCATTGTTCCCACAGAAGAAAACAACTTAGACCCCGAGTTCCCTAAATAAGCATGACGGCTACTACAGAATGACGCACGGCGTCCGAGATCTGTGCCGTTGTGAGAATTCTTATGCATGTAAAGACTGGCGTGGCCGAGGATTTCAAAGATAAACATGTCGCTCTGTGTCAAACAGATGGCCCAGAATTTCACCACCCTATTTCAAAGATTAAACATAGCTGAAAGCGCTTCCCATCTTAATTTAATGCGGTTAATATTTCACGAACACATATGTTTAACACACAAAACACTCCAACAGCCACTCTAGGTTTATTTACACAGCGCATTTCATACACAAATGCAATTCAGTGTGCTTTAAATAAATCAAAACAAAGGACATCAAAAGGAAAAGTAAAGACGAAGTGTGGAAAACAATAAAAGACTATGAGACAGTAGCTTAAAAAAGAAGTACAAAGTACCTAAAATTGAAATTAAAATGTAAAAAAGCAATTAAAGAATTGCTTATTAATTATTAAATGTTATTAACTCTACAGCACATCCATTATATGGACATATCCACATGGACAATTTAATGCACAGGCTTGTTTGGGCTGTTTTATTGTTTGTTTATTTACCTTTCACCCATCCACACACACACACACTAATCATACGTCATTCGTATCTCTGACTGCTGATTGGCCAGATTCAGATCAGCTCTGATACTGATTGGTATCTGTAGCGTTCTTCAGATTAATGAAAAATATGTTACTTATGGCTTTATGTGTAGAACCTTTTTGAAAGAGGTACTATAAAGCACCAAAAAGTGTTCTTCTATTGTAAATATATCAAGCTTGTAACAATATAGAACCCTTTTCAAAAAATTCATCTATAGCACATTCGCCGTCAATCTGAAGAACAGTTTAACCATGCAGAGAACCATTTAAGCATGCAAGGTTCTAAACAGAACTCTTGCCTGTACTAAAGAACCCTTGAAGAACCATTTTTAAGAGTGTCTGTAATACAGTTGTGGTAGAAACTGCAAACTGCATATCGCTGCTGTCGGAGCAAAACCTCGTATGTCCAAAACGTTACAGGAGAAAGAAAAAACATACTTTACTTTTAATGTAAGTCAATGGAACCAGAAGTTTTTCCAAGTAATTTTGAGCTGTTTCTTTTGGTCCATTCATCATGAAATTTACACACAATGTCGAACGCAAAGGGTATTTTTAAATTATGTCAAAAACTGAAAAACAGCAAAAATGGAGATATGAGGTTCCGACAGCAGCGACAAGAATGTCTTCCACTGGAATACAGACTCGTAAAGCAGACCTGGTAAGTTTTGAGAACCGTGATAGGAAGGGGCCGTTTGAGTGGCATGTAGAACATCCAATCACAGACTGTTTAGCGTGACTCACTC